>NW_026578011.1:0-600000 GCF_029603195.1 Condylostylus longicornis
TCTTTTGCAAAACTTTAAACGCGTTTTCTGGCTAAACTAGAAGAGATAGAGCGATTTTAAGTGTTTTTTGTGATCGCTGGCAGTTCACAGATTCCGCCAATATATGATAATAGGATGTAGCAAAAATATTTTTGGAGATATTTAAAAAAATCTTTTGCAAAACTTTAAACGCGTTTTCTGGCTAAACTAGAAGAGATAGAGCGATTTTAAGTGTTTTTTGTGATCACTGGGAGTTCACAGATTCCGCCAATATATGATAATAGGCTGTAGCAAAAATATTTTTGGAGATATTTAAAAAAATCTTTTGCAAAACTTTAAACGCGTTTTCTGGCTAAACTAGAAGAGATAGAGCGATTTTAAGTGTTTTTTGTGATCACTGGGAGTTCACAGATTCCGCCAATATATGATAATAGGCTGTAGCAAAAATATTTTTGGAGATATTTAAAAAAATCTTTTGCAAAACTTTAAACGCGTTTTCTGGCTAAACTAGAAGAGATAGAGCGATTTTAAGTGTTTTTTGTGATCACTGGGAGTTCACAGATTCCGCCAATATATGATAATAGGATGTAGCAAAAATATTTTTGGAGATATTTAGAAAAATATTTTACAAAACTTTAAACGCGTTTTCTGGCTAACTAGAAGAGATAGAGCGATTTTAAGTGTTTTTTGTGATCACTGGGAGTTCACAGATTCCGCCAATGTATGATAATAGGCTGTAGCAAAAATATTTTTGGAGATATTTAAAAAAAATCTTTTGCAAAACTTTAAACGCCTTTTCAGGCTAAACTAGAAGAGATAGAGCGATTTTAAGTGTTTTTTGTGATCACTGGGAGTTCACAGATTCCGCCAATATATGAATATAGGCTGTAGCAAAAATATTTTTGGAGATATTTAAAAAATTCTTTTGCAAAACTTTAAACGCGTTTTCTGGCTAAACTAGAAGGGATAGAGCGATTTTAAGTATTTTTTGTGATCACTGGGAGTTCACACATTTCGCCAATATATGATAATAGGCTGTATCAAAAATATTTTTGGAGATATTTAAAAAAATCTTTTGCAAACTTTAAACGCGTTTTCTGGCTAAACTAGAAGAGATAGAGCGATTTTAAGTGTTTTTTGTGATCGCTGGCAGTTCACACATTTCGCCAATATATGATAATAGGCTGTAGCAAAAATATTTTTGGAGATATTTAAAAAAATCTTTTGCAAAACTTTAAACGCCTTTTCAGGCTAAACTAGAAGAGATAGAGCGATTTTAAGTGTTTTTTGTGATCACTGGGAGTTCACAGATTCCGCCAATATATGAATATAGGCTGTAGCAAAAATATTTTTGGAGATATTTAAAAAATTCTTTTGCAAAACTTTAAACGCGTTTTCTGGCTAAACTAGAAGGGATAGAGCGATTTTAAGTATTTTTTGTGATCACTGGGAGTTCACACATTTCGCCAATATATGATAATAGGCTGTAGCAAAAATATTTTTGGAGATATTTAAAAAAATCTTTTGCAAAACGTTAAACGCGTTTTCTGGCTAAACTAGAAGAGATAGAGCGATTTTAAGTATTTTTTGTGATCACTGGGAGTTCACAGATTCCGCCAATATATGATAATAGGATGTAGCAAAAATATTTTTGGAGATATTTAGAAAAATATTTTACAAAACTTTAAACGCGTTTTCTGGCTAAACTAGAAGAGATAGAGCGATTTTAAGTATTTTTTGTGATCACTGGGAGTTCACACATTTCGCCAATATATGATAATAGGCTGTATCAAAAATATTTTTGGAGATATTTAAAAAAATCTTTTGCAAAACTTTAAACGCGTTTTCTGGCTAAACTAGAAGAGATAGAGCGATTTTAAGTGTTTTTTGTGATCGCTGGCAGTTCACAGATTCCGCCAATATATGATAATAGGATGTAGCAAAAATATTTTTGGAGATATTTAAAAAAATCTTTTGCAAAACTTTAAACGCGTTTTCTGGCTAAACTAGAAGAGATAGAGCGATTTTAAGTGTTTTTTGTGATCACTGGGAGTTCACAGATTCCGCCAATATATGAATATAGGCTGTAGCAAAAATATTTTTGGAGATATTTAAAAAATTCTTTTGCAAAACTTTAAACGCGTTTTCTGGCTAAACTAGAAGAGATAGAGCGATTTTAAGTATTTTTTGTGATCACTGGGAGTTCACACATTTCGCCAATATATGATAATAGGCTGTATCAAAAATATTTTTGGAGATATTTAAAAAAATCTTTTGCAAAACTTTAAACGCGTTTTCTGGCTAAACTAGAAGAGATAGAGCGATTTTAAGTGTTTTTTTGTGATCGCTGGCAGTTCACAGATTCCGCCAATATATGATAATAGGATGTAGCAAAAATATTTTTGGAGATATTTAAAAAAATCTTTTGCAAAACGTTAAACGCGTTTTCTGGCTAAACTAGAAGAGATAGAGCGATTTTAAGTATTTTTTGTGATCACTGGGAGTTCACACATTTCGCCAATATATGATAATAGGCTGTAGCAAAAAATATTTTTGGAGATATTTAAAAAAATCTTTTGCAAAACGTTAAACGCGTTTTCTGGCTAAACTAGAAGAGATAGAGCGATTTTAAGTATTTTTTGTGATCACTGGGAGTTCACACATTTCGCCAATATATGATAATAGGCTGTATCAAAAATATTTTTGGAGATATTTAAAAAAATCTTTTGCAAAACTTTAAACGCGTTTTCTGGCTAAACTAGAAGAGATAGAGCGATTTTAAGTGTTTTTTGTGATCGCTGGCAGTTCACAGATTCCGCCAATATATGATAATAGGATGTAGCAAAAATATTTTTGGAGATATTTAAAAAAATCTTTTGCAAAACTTTAAACGCGTTTTCTGGCTAAACTAGAAGAGATAGAGCGATTTTAAGTGTTTTTTGTGATCACTGGGAGTTCACAGATTCCGCCAATATATGAATATAGGCTGTAGCAAAAATATTTTTGGAGATATTTAAAAAATTCTTTTGCAAAACTTTAAACGCGTTTTCTGGCTAAACTAGAAGGGATAGAGCGATTTTAAGTATTTTTTGTGATCACTGGGAGTTCACACATTTCGCCAATATATGATAATAGGCTGTAGCAAAAATATTTTTGGAGATATTTAAAAAAAATCTTTTGCAAAACTTTAAACGCCTTTTCAGGCTAAACTAGAAGAGATAGAGCGATTTTAAGTGTTTTTTGTGATCACTGGGAGTTCACAGATTCCGCCAATATATGATAATAGGATGTAGCAAAAATATTTTTGGAGATATTTAAAAAATTCTTTTGCAAAACTTTAAACGCGTTTTCTGGCTAAACTAGAAGGGATAGAGCGATTTTAAGTATTTTTTGTGATCACTGGGAGTTCACAGATTCCGCCAATATATGATAATAGGCTGTAGCAAAAATATTTTTGGAGATATTTAAAAAAATCTTTTGCAAAACGTTAAACGCGTTTTCTGGCTAAACTAGAAGAGATAGAGCGATTTTAAGTATTTTTTGTGATCACTGGGAGTTCACAGATTCCGCCAATATATGATAATAGGATGTAGCAAAAATATTTTTGGAGATATTTAGAAAAATATTTTACAAAACTTTAAACGCGTTTTCTGGCTAAACTAGAAGAGATAGAGCGATTTTAAGTGTTTTTTGTGATCACTGGAGTTCACAGATTCCGCCAATATATGATAATAGGCTGTAGCAAAAATATTTTTGGAGATATTTAAAAAAACCTTTTGCAAAACTTTAAACGCGTTTTCTGACTAAACTAGAAGAAATAGAGCGATTTTAAGTGTTTTTTGTGATCACTGGGAGTTCACAGATTCCGCCAATATATGATAATAGGATGTAGCAAAAATATTTTTGGAGATATTTAAAAAAATCTTTTGCAAAACTTTAAACGCGTATTCTGGCTAAACTAGAAGAGATAGAGCGATTTTAAGTGTTTTTTGTGATCACTGGGAATTCACAGATTCCGCCAATGTATGATAATAGGCTGTAGCAAAAATATTTTTGGAGATATTTAAAAGAATCTTTTGCAAAACTTTAAAAGCGTTTTCTGGCTAAACTAGAAGAGATGGAGCGATTTTAAGTGTTTTTTGTGATCACTGGGAGTTCACAGATTCCGCCAATATATGATAATAGGCTGTAGCAAAAATATTTTTGGAGATATTTAAAAGAATCTTTTGCAAAACTTTAAAAGCGTTTTCTGGCTAAACTAGAAGAGATAGAGCGATTTTAAGTGTTTTTTGTGATCACTGGGAGTTCACAGATTCCGCCAATATATGATAATAGGCTGTAGCAAAAATATTTTTGGAGATATTTAAAAAAATCTTTTGCAAAACTTTAAACGCGTTTCTGGCTAAACTAGAAGAGATAGAGCGATTTTAAGTGTTTTTTGTGATCGCTGGCAGTTCACAGATTCCGCCAATATATGATAATAGGATGTAGCAAAAATATTTTTGGAGATATTTAAAAAAATCTTTTGCAAAACTTTAAACGCGTTTTCTGGCTAAACTAGAAGAGATAGAGCGATTTTAAGTGTTTTTTGTGATCACTGGGAGTTCACAGATTCCGCCAATATATGAATATAGGCTGTAGCAAAAATATTTTTGGAGATATTTAAAAAATTCTTTTGCAAAACTTTAAACGCGTTTTCTGGCTAAACTAGAAGAGATAGAGCGATTTTAAGTATTTTTTGTGATCACTGGGAGTTCACACATTTTGCCAATATATGATAATAGAATGTATCAAAAATATTTTTGGAGATATTTAAAAAAATCTTTTGCAAACTTTAAACGCGTTTTCTGGCTAAACTAGAAGAGATAGAGCGATTTTAAGTGTTTTTTGTGATCGCTGGGCAGTTCACAGATTCCGCCAATATATGATAATAGGATGTAGCAAAAATATTTTTGGAGATATTTAAAAAAATCTTTTGCAAAACGTTAAACGCGTTTTCTGGCTAAACTAGAAGAGATAGAGCGATTTTAAGTATTTTTTGTGATCACTGGGAGTTCACACATTTCGCCAATATATGATAATAGGCTGTAGCAAAAATATTTTTGGAGATATTTAAAAAAAATCTTTTGCAAAACGTTAAACGCGTTTTCTGGCTAAACTAGAAGAGATAGAGCGATTTTAAGTATTTTTTGTGATCACTGGGAGTTCACACATTTCGCCAATATATGATAATAGGCTGTATCAAAAATATTTTTGGAGATATTTAAAAAAATCTTTTGCAAAACTTTAAACGCGTTTTCTGGCTAAACTAGAAGAGATAGAGCGATTTTAAGTGTTTTTTGTGATCGCTGGCAGTTCACAGATTCCGCCAATATATGATAATAGGATGTAGCAAAAATATTTTTGGAGATATTTAAAAAATCTTTTGCAAAACTTTAAACGCGTTTTCTGGCTAAACTAGAAGAGATAGAGCGATTTTAACTGTTTTTTGTGATCACTGGGAGTTCACAGATTCCGCCAATATATGAATATAGGCTGTAGCAAAAATATTTTTGGAGATATTAAAAAATTCTTTTGCAAAACTTTAAACGCGTTTTCTGGCTAAACTAGAAGGGATAGAGCGATTTTAAGTATTTTTTGTGATCACTGGGAGTTCACACATTTCGCCAATATATGATAATAGGCTGTAGCAAAAATATTTTTGGAGATATTTAAAAAAATCTTTTGCAAAACTTTAAACGCCTTTTCAGGCTAAACTAGAAGAGATAGAGCGATTTTAAGTGTTTTTTTGTGATCACTGGGAGTTCACAGATTCCGCCAATATATGAATATAGGCTGTAGCAAAAATATTTTTGGAGATATTTAAAAAATTCTTTTGCAAAACTTTAAACGCGTTTTCTGGCTAAACTAGAAGGGATAGAGCGATTTTAAGTGTTTTTTGTGATCACTGGGAGTTCACAGATTCCGCCAATATATGATAATAGGCTGTAGCAAAAATATTTTTGGAGATATTTAAAAAAATCTTTTGCAAAACGTTAAACGCGTTTTCTGGCTAAACTAGAAGAGATAGAGCGATTTTAAGTATTTTTTGTGATCACTGGGAGTTCACAGATTCCGCCAATATATGATAATAGGATGTAGCAAAAATATTTTTGGAGATATTTAGAAAAATATTTTACAAAACTTTAAACGCGTTTTCTGGCTAAACTAGAAGAGATTAGAGCGATTTTAAGTGTTTTTTGTGATCACTGGGAGTTCACAGATTCCGCCAATATATGATAATAGGCTGTAGCAAAAATATTTTTGGAGATATTTAAAAAAATCTTTTGCAAAACTTTAAACGCGTTTTCTGGCTAAACTAGAAGAGATAGAGCGATTTTAAGTGTTTTTTGTGATCACTGGGAGTTCACAGATTCCGCCAATATATGAATATAGGCTGTAGCAAAAATATTTTTGGAGATATTTAAAAGAATCTTTTGCAAAACTTTAAACGCGTTTTCTGGCTAAACTAGAAGAGATAGAGCGATTTTAAGTGTTTTTTGTGATCACTGGGAGTTCACAGATTCCGCCAATATATGATAATAGGCTGTAGCAAAAATATTTTTGGAGATATTTAAAAAAATCTTTTGCAAAACTTTAAACGCGTTTTCTGGCTAAACTAGAAGAGATAGAGCGATTTTAAGTGTTTTTTGTGATCACTGGGAGTTCACAGATTCCGCCAATATATGATAATAGGATGTAGCAAAAATATTTTTGGAGATATTTAGAAAAATATTTTACAAAACTTTAAAACGCGCTTTCTGGCTAAACTAGAAGAGATAGAGCGATTTTAAGTGTTTTTTGTGATCACTGGGAGTTCACAGATTCCGCCAATATATGATAATAGGCTGTAGCAAAAATATTTTGGAGATATTTAAAAAAATCTTTTGCAAAACTTTAAACGCGTTTTCTGACTAAACTAGAAGAAATAGAGCGATTTTAAGTGTTTTTTGTGATCACTGGGAGTTCACAGATTCCGCCAATATATGATAATAGGATGTAGCAAAAATATTTTTGGAGATATTTAAAAAAATCTTTTGCAAAACTTTAAACGCGTTTTCTGGCTAAACTAGAAGAGATAGATGCGATTTTAAGTGTTTTTTGTGATCACTGGGAGTTCACAGATTCCGCCAATATATGATAATAGGCTGTAGCAAAAATATTTTTGGAGATATTTAAAAAAATCTTTTGCAAAACTTTAAACGCGTTTTCTGGCTAAACTAGAAGAGATAGAGCGATTTTAAGTGTTTTTTGTGATCACTGGGAGTTCACAGATTCCGCCAATATATGATAATAGGCTGTAGCAAAAATATTTTTGGAGATATTTAAAAAAATCTTTTACAAAACTTTAAACGCGTTTTCTGGCTAAACTAGAAGAGATAGAGCGATTTTAAGTATTTTTTGTGATCACTAGGAGTTCACAGATTCCGCCAATATATGATAATAGGATGTAGCAAAAATATTTTTGGAGATATTTAGAAAAAATCTTTTGCAAAATTTTAAACGCGTTTTCTGGCTAAACTAGAAGAGATAGAGCGATTTTAAATGTTTTTTGTGATCACTGGGAGTACACAGATTCCGCCAATATATGATAATAGGCTGTAGCAAAAATATTTTTGGAGATATTTAAAAAAATCTTTTGCAAAACTTTAAACGCGTTTTCTGGCTAAACTAGAAGAGATAGAGCGATTTTAAGTGTTTTTTGTGATCACTGGGAGTTCACAGATTCCGCCAATATATGATAATAGGCTGTAGCAAAAATATTTTTGGAGATATTTAAAAAAATCTTTTGCAAAACTTTAAACGCGTTTTCTGGCTAAACTAGAAGAGATAGAGCGATTTTAAGTGTTTTTTGTGATCACTGGGAGTTCACAGATTCCGCCAATATATGATAATAGGCTGTAGCAAAAATATTTGTGGAGATATTTAAAAAAATCTTTTGCAAAAGTTTAAACGCGTTTTCTGGCTAAACTAGAAGAGATAGAGCGATTTTAAATATTTTTTGTGATCACTGGGAGTTCACAGATTCCGCCAATATATGAATATAGGCTGTAGCAAAAATATTTTTGGAGATATTTAAAAGAATCTTTTGCAAAACTTTAAACGCGTTTTCTGGCTAAACTAGAAGAGATAGAGCGATTTTAAGTGTTTTTTGTGATCACTGGAGTTCACAGATTCCGCCAATATATGAATATAGGCTGTAGCAAAAATATTTTTGGAGATATTTAAAAGAATCTTTTGCAAAACTTTAAACGCGTTTTCTGGCTAAACTAGAAGAGATAGAGCGATTTTAAGTGTTTTTTGTGATCACTGGGAGTTCACAGATTCCGCCAATATATGATAATAGGCTGTAGCAAAAATATTTTTGGAGATATTTAAAAAAATCTTTTGCAAAACTTTAAACGCGTTTTCTGGCTAAACTAGAAGAGATAGAGCGATTTTAAGTGTTTTTGTGATCACTGGGAGTTCACAGATTCCGCCAATATATGATAATAGGATGTAGCAAAAATATTTTTGGAGATATTTAGAAAAATATTTTACAAAACTTTAAACGCGCTTTCTGGCTAAACTAGAAGAGATAGAGCGATTTTAAGTGTTTTTTGTGATCACTGGGAGTTCACAGATTCCGCCAATATATGATAATAGGCTGTAGCAAAAATATTTTTGGAGATATTTAAAAAAATCTTTTGCAAAACTTTAAACGCGTTTTCTGACTAAACTAGAAGAAATAGAGCGATTTTAAGTGTTTTTTGTGATCACTGGGAGTTCACAGATTCCGCCAATATATGATAATAGGATGTAGCAAAAATATTTTGGAGATATTTAAAAAAATCTTTTGCAAAACTTTAAACGCGTTTTCTGGCTAAACTAGAAGAGATAGAGCGATTTTAAGTGTTTTTTGTGATCACTGGGAGTTCACAGATTCCGCCAATATATGATAATAGGCTGTAGCAAAAATATTTTTGGAGATATTTAAAAAAAATATATTTTGCAAAACTTTAAACGCGTTTTCTGGCTAAACTAGAAGAGATAGAGCGATTTTAAGTGTTTTTTGTGATCACTGGGAGTTCACAGATTCCGCCAATATATGATAATAGGCTGTAGCAAAAATATTTTTGGAGATATTTAAAAAAATCTTTTGCAAAACGTTAAACGCGTTTTCTGGCTAAACTAGAAGAGATAGAGCGATTTTAAGTATTTTTTGTGATCACTGGGAGTTCACAGATTCCGCCAATATATGATAATAGGATGTAGCAAAAATATTT
Organism: Condylostylus longicornis; assembly: GCF_029603195.1. Lineage (NCBI taxonomy): Eukaryota > Metazoa > Arthropoda > Insecta > Diptera > Dolichopodidae > Condylostylus > Condylostylus longicornis. Next base: position 9,285 of record NW_026578011.1, read on the forward strand.
TTGGAGATATTTAGAAAAATATTTTACAAAACTTTAAACGCGTTTTCTGGCTAAACTAGAAGAGATAGAGCGATTTTAAGTGTTTTTTGTGATCACTGGGAGTTCACACATTCCGCCAATATATGATAATAGGCTGTAGCAAAAATATTTTTGGAGATATTTAAAAAAATCTTTTGCAAAACTTTAAACGCGTTTTCTGGCTAAACTAGAAGAGATAGAGCGATTTTAAGTGTTTTTTGTGATCACTGGGAGTTCACAGATTCCGATAATATATGATAATAGGCTGTAGCAAAAATATTTTTGGAGATATTTAAAAAAATCTTTTGCAAAACTTTAAACGCGTTTTCTGGCTAAACTAGAAGAGATAGAGCGATTTTAAGTGTTTTTTGTGATCACTGGGAGTTCACACATTCCGCCAATAGATGATAATAGGCTGTAGCAAAAATATTTTTGGAGATATTTAAAAAAATCTTTTGCAAAACTTTAAACGCGTTTTCTGGCTAAACTAGAAGAGATAGAGCGATTTTAAGTGTTTTTTGTGATCACTGGGAGTTCACAGATTCCGCCAATATATGATAATAGGCTGAAGCAAAAATATTTTTGGAGATATTTAAAAAAATCTTTCGCAAAACTTTAAACGCGTTTTCTGGCTAAACTAGAAGAGATAGAGCGATTTTAAGTGTTTTTTGTGATCACTGGGAGTTCACAGATTCCGCCAATATATGATAATAGGCTGTAGCAAAAATATTTTTGGAGATATTTAAAAAAATCTTTTACAAAACTTTAAACGCGTTTTCTGGCTAAACTAGAAGAGATAGAGCGATTTTAAGTATTTTTTGTGATCACTAGGAGTTCACAGATTCCGCCAATATATGATAATAGGCTGTAGCAAAAATATTTTTGGAGATCTTTAAAAAAATCTTTTGCAAAACTCTAAACGCGTTTTCTGGCTAAACTAGAAGAGATAGAGCGATTTTAAGTGTTTTTTGTGATCACTGGGAGTTCACACATTCCGCCAATATATGATAATAGGCTGTAGCAAAAATATTTTTGGAGATATTTAAAAAAATCTTTTGCAAAACTTTAAACGCGTTTTCTGGCTAAACTAGAAGAGATAGAGCGATTTTAAGTGTTTTTTGTGATCACTGGGAGTTCACAGATTCCGCCAATATATGATAATAGGCTGTAGCAAAAATATTTTTGGAGATATTTAAAAAAATATTTTGCAAAACTTTAAACGCGTTTTCTGGCTAAACTAGAAGAAATAGAGCGATTTTAAGTGTTTTTTGTGATCACTGGGAGTTCACAGATTCCGCCAATATATGATAATAGGCTGTAGCAAAAATATTTTTGGAGATATTTAAAAAAATCTTTTGCAAAACGTTAAACGCGTTTTCTGGCTAAACTAGAGGAGATAGAGCGATTTTAAGTATTTTTTGTGATCACTGGGAGTTCACAGATTCCGCCAATATATGATAATAGGATGTAGCAAAAATATTTTTGGAGCTATTTAGAAAAATATTTTACAAAACTCTAAACGCGTTTTCTGGCTAAACTAGAAGAGATAGAGCGATTTTAAGTGTTTTTTGTGATCACTGGGAGTTCACAGATTCCGCCAATATATGATAATAGGCTGTAGCAAAAATATTTTTGGAGATATTTAAAAAAATCTTTTGCAAAACGTTAAACGCATTTTCTGGCTAAACTAGAAGAGATAGAGCGATTTTAAGTATTTTTTGTGATCACTGGGAGTTCACAGATTCCGCCAATATATGATAATAGGATGTAGCAAAAATATTTTTGGAGATATTTAGAAAAATATTTTACAAAACTTTAAACGCGTTTTCTGGCTAAACTAGAAGAGATAGAGCGATTTTAAGTGTTTTTTGTGATCACTGGGAGTTCACACATTCCGCCAATATATGATAATAGGCTGTAGCAAAAATATTTTTGGAGATATTTAAAAAAATCTTTTGCAAAACTTTAAACGCGTTTTCTGGCTAAACTAGAAGAGATAGAGCGATTTTAAGTGTTTTTTGTGATCACTGGGAGTTCACAGATTCCGCCAATATATGATAATAGGCTGTAGCAAAAATATTTTTGGAGATATTTAAAAAAATCTTTTGCAAAACTTTAAACGCGTTTTCTGGCTAAACTAGAAGAGATAGAGCGATTTTAAGTGTTTTTTGTGATCACTGGGAGTTCACACATTCCGCCAATAGATGATAATAGGCTGTAGCAAAAATATTTTTGGAGATATTTAAAAAAATCTTTTGCAAAACTTTAAACGCGTTTTCTGGCTAAACTAGAAGAGATAGAGCGATTTTAAGTGTTTTTTGTGATCACTGGGAGTTCACAGATTCCGCCAATATATGATAATAGGCTGAAGCAAAAATATTTTTGGAGATATTTAAAAAAATCTTTCGCAAAACTTTAAACGCGTTTTCTGGCTAAACTAGAAGAGATAGAGCGATTTTAAGTGTTTTTTGTGATCACTGGGAGTTCACAGATTCCGCCAATATATGATAATAGGCTGTAGCAAAAATATTTTTGGAGATATTTAAAAAAATCTTTTACAAAACTTTAAACGCGTTTTCTGGCTAAACTAGAAGAGATAGAGCGATTTTAAGTATTTTTTGTGATCACTAGGAGTTCACAGATTCCGCCAATATATGATAATAGGCTGTAGCAAAAATATTTTTGGAGATCTTTAAAAAAATCTTTTGCAAAACTTTAAACGCGTTTTCTGGCTAAACTAGAAGAGATAGAGCGATTTTAAGTGTTTTTTGTGATCACTGGGAGTTCACAGATTCCGCCAATATATGAATATAGGCTGTAGTAAAAATATTTTTGGAGATATTTAAAAAAATCTTTTGCAAAATTTTAAACGCGTTTTCTGGCTAAACTAGAAGAGATAGAGCGATTTTAAATGTTTTTTGTGATCACTGGGAGTACACAGATTCCGCCAATATATGATAATAGGATGTGGCAAAAATATTTTTGGAGATATTTAAAAAAATCTTTTGCAAAACTTTAAACGCGTTTTCTGGCTAAACTAGAAGAGATAGAGCGATTTTAAGTGTTTTTTGTGATCACTGGGAGTTCACAGATTCCGCCAATATATGAATATAGGCTGTAGCAAAAATATTTTTGGAGATATTTAAAAGAATCTTTTGCAAAACTTTAAACGCGTTTTCTGGCTAAACTAGAAGAGATAGAGCGATTTTAAATATTTTTTGTGATCGCTGGGAGTTCACAGATTCCGCCAATATATGATAATACGCTGTAGTAAAAATATTTTTGGAGATATTTAAAAAAATCTTTTGCAAAATTTTAAACGCGTTTTCTGGCTAAACTAGAAGAGATAGAGCGATTTTAAATGTTTTTTGTGATCACTGGGAGTACACAGATTCCGCCAACATATGATAATAGGATGTGGCAAAAATATTTTTGGAGATATTTAAAAAAATCTTTTGCAAAACTTTAAACGCGTTTTCTGGCTAAACTAGAAGAGATAGAGCGATTTTAAGTGTTTTTTGTGATCACTGGGAGTTCACAGATTCCGCCAATATATGATAATAGGCTGTAGCAAAAATATTTTTGGAGATATTTAAAAAAATCTTTTGCAAAACTTTAAACGCGTTTTCTGGCTAAACTAGAAGAGATAGAGCGATTTTAAGTGTTTTTTGTGATCACTGGGAGTTCACAGATTCCGCCAATATATGATAATAGGCTGTAGCAAAAATATTTGTGGAGATATTTAAAAAAATCTTTTGCAAAACTTTAAACGCGTTTTCTGGCTAAACTAGAAGAGATAGAGCGATTTTAAGTATTTTTTGTGATCACTGGGAGTTCACAGATTCCGCCAATATATGATAATAGGATGTAGCAAAAATATTTTTGGAGATATTTAGAAAAATATTTTACAAAACTTTAAACGCGTTTTCTGGCTAAACTAGAAGAGATAGAGCGATTTTAAGTGTTTTTTGTGATCACTGGGAGTTCACACATTCCGCCAATATATGATAATAGGCTGTAGCAAAAATATTTTTGGAGATATTTAAAAAAATCTTTTGCAAAACTTTAAACGCGTTTTCTGGCTAAACTAGAAGAGATAGAGCGATTTTAAGTGTTTTTTGTGATCACTGGGAGTTCACACATTCCGCCAATATATGATAATAGGCTGTAGCAAAAATATTTTTGGAGATATTTAAAAAAATCTTTTGCAAAACTTTAAACGCGTTTTCTGGCTAAACTAGAAGAGATAGAGCGATTTTAAGTGTTTTTTGTGATAACTGGGAGTTCACAGATTCCGCCAATATATGATAATAGGCTGTAGCAAAAATATTTTTGGAGATATTTAAAAAAATCTTTTGCAAAACTTTAAACGCGTTTTCAGGCTAAACTAGAAGAGATAGAGCGATTTTAAGTGTTTTTTGTGATCACTGGGAGTTCACAGATTCCGCCAATATATGAATATAGGCTGTAGCAAAAATATTTTTGCAGATATTTAAAAAATTCTTTTGCAAAACTTTAAACGCGTTTTCTGGCTAAACTAAAAGAGATAGAGCGATTTTAAGTGTTTTTTGTGTTCACTGAGAGTTCACAGATTCCGCCAATGTATGATAATAGGCTGTAGCAAAAATATTTTTGGAGATATTTACAAAAATCTTTTGCAAAACTTTAAACGCGTTTTCTGGCTAATCTAGAAGAGATAGAGCGATTTTAAGTGTTTTTTGTGATCACTGGGAGTTCACAGATTCCGCCAATATATGAATATAGGCTGTAGCAAAAATATTTTTGGAGATATGTAAAAGAATCTTTTGCAAAACTTTAAACGCGTTTTCTGGCTAAACTAGAAGAGATAGAGCGATTTTAAGTGCTTTTTGTGATCACTGGGAGTTCACAGATTCCGCCAATATATGAATATAGGCTGTAGCAAAAATATTTTTGCAGATATTTAAAAAATTCTTTTGCAAAACTTTAAACGCGTTTTCTGGCTAAACTAAAAGAGATAGAGCGATTTTAAGTGTTTTTTGTGTTCACTGAGAGTTCACAGATTCCGCCAATGTATGATAATAGGCTGTAGCAAAAATATTTTTGGAGATATTTAAAAAAATCTTTTGCAAAACTTTAAACGCGTTTTCTGGCTAAACTAGAAGAGAGCGATTTTAAGTGTTTTTTGTGATCACTGGGAGTTCACAGATTCCGCCAATATATAATAATAGGCTGTAGCAAAAATATTTTTGGAGATATTTAAAAAAATCTTTTGCAAAACTTTAAACGCGTTTTCTGACTAAACTAGAAGAAATAGAGCGATTTTAAGTGTTTTTTGTGATCACTGGGAGTTCACAGATTCCGCCAATATATGATAATAGGATGTAGCAAAAATATTTTTGGAGATATTTAAAAAAATCTTTTGCAAAACTTTAAACGCGTTTTCTGGCTAAACTAGAAGAGATAGAGCGATTTTAAGTGTTTTTTTGTGATCACTGGGAGTTCACAGATTCCGCCAATATATGATAATAGGCTGTAGCAAAAATATTTTTGGAGATATTTAAAAAAAATCTTTTGCAAAACTTTAAACGCGTTTTCTGGCTAAACTAGAAGAGATAGAGCGATTTTAAGTGTTTTTTGTGATCACTGGGAGTTCACAGATTCCGCCAATATATGAATATAGGCTGTAGCAAAAATATTTTTGGAGATATTTAAAAGAATCTTTTGCAAAACTTTAAACGCGTTTTCTGGCTAAACTAGAAGAGATAGAGCGATTTTAAGTGTTTTTTGTGATCACTGGGAGTTCACAGATTCCGCCAATATATGATAATAGGCTGTAGCAAAAATATTTTTGGAGATATTTAAAAAAATCTTTTGCAAAACTTTAAACGCGTTTTCTGGCTAAACTAGAAGAGATAGAGCGATTTTAACTGTTTTTTGTGATCACTGGGAGTTCACAGATTCCGCCAATATATGATAATAGGATGTAGCAAAAATATTTTTGGAGATATTTAGAAAAATATTTTACAAAACTTTAAACGCGCTTTCTGGCTAAACTAGAAGAGATAGAGCGATTTTAAGTGTTTTTTGTGATCACTGGGAGTTCACAGATTCCGCCAATATATGATAATAGGCTGTAGCAAAAATATTTTTGGAGATATTTAAAAAAATCTTTTTGCAAAACTTTAAACGCGTTTTCTGACTAAACTAGAAGAAATAGAGCGATTTTAAGTGTTTTTTGTGATCACTGGGAGTTCACAGATTCCGCCAATATATGATAATAGGCTGTAGCAAAAATATTTTTGGAGATATTTAAAAAAATCTTTTGCAAAACTTTAAACGCGTTTTTCTGGCTAAACTACAAGAGATAGAGCGATTTTAAGTGTTTTTTGTGATCACTGGGAGTTCACAGATTCCGCCAATATATGATAATAGGCTGTAGCAAAAATATTTTTGGAGATATTTAAAAAAATCTTTTGCAAAACTTTAAACGCGTTTTTCTGGCTAAACTAGAAGAGATAGAGCGATTTTAAGTGTTTTTTGTGATCATTGGGAGTTCACAGATTCCGCCAATATATGATAATAGGCTGTAGCAAAAATATTTTTGGAGATATTTAAAAAAATCTTTTGCAAAACGTTAAACGCGTTTTCTGGCTAAACTAGAAAAGATAGAGCGATTTTAAGTGTTTTTTGTGATCACTGGGAGTTCACACATTCCGCCAATATATGATAATAGGCTGTAGCAAAAATATTTTTGGAGATATTTAAAAAAATCTTTTGCAAAACTTTAAACGCGTTTTCTGGCTAAACTAGAAGAGATAGAGCGATTTTAAGTGTTTTTTGTGATCACTGGGAGTTCACAGATTCCGCCAATATATGATAATAGGCTGTAGCAAAAATATTTTTGGAGATATTTAAAAAAATCTTTTACAAAACTTTAAACGCGTTTTCTGGCTAAACTAGAAGAGATAGAGCGATTTTAAGTATTTTTTGTGATCACTAGGAGTTCACAGATTCCGCCAATATATGATAATAGGCTGTAGTAAAAATATTTTTGGAGATATTTAAAAAAATCTTTTGCAAAATTTTAAACGCGTTTTCTGGCTAAACTAGAAGAGATAGAGCGATTTTAAATGTTTTTTGTGATCACTGGGAGTACACAGATTCCGCCAATATATGATAATAGGATGTGGCAAAAATATTTTTGGAGATATTTAAAAAAATCTTTTGCAAAACTTTAAACGCGTTTTCTGGCTAAACTAGAAGAGATAGAGCGATTTTAAGTGTTTTTTGTGATCACTGGGAGTTCACAGATTCCGCCAATATATGATAATAGGCTGTAGCAAAAATATTTTTGGAGATATTTAAAAAAATCTTTTGCAAAACTTTAAACGCGTTTTCTGGCTAAACTAGAAGAGATAGAGCGATTTTAAGTGTTTTTTGTGATCACTGGGAGTTCACAGATTCCGCCAATATATGATAATAGGCTGTAGCAAAAATATTTGTGGAGATATTTAAAAAAATCTTTTGCAAAACGTTAAACGCGTTTTCTGGCTAAACTAGAAGAGATAGAGCGATTTTAAGTATTTTTTGTGATCACTGGGAGTTCACAGATTCCGCCAATATATGATAATAGGATGTAGCAAAAATATTTTTGGAGATATTTAGAAAAATATTTTACAAAACTTTAAACGCGTTTTCTGGCTAAACTAGAAGAGATAGAGCGATTTTAAGTGTTTTTTGTGATCACTGGGAGTTCACAGATTCCGCCAATATATGATAATAGGCTGTAGCAAAAATATTTTTGGAGATCTTTAAAAAAATCTTTTGCAAAACTTTAAACGCGTTTTCTGGCTAAACTAGAAGAGATAGAGCGATTTTAAGTGTTTTTTGTGATCACTGGGAGTTCACAGATTCCGCCAATATATGAATATAGGCTGTAGCAAAAATATTTTTGGAGATATTTAAAAGAATCTTTTGCAAAACTTTAAACGCGTTTTCTCTCTAAACTAGAAGAGATAGAGCGATTTTAAGTGTTTTTTGTGATCACTGGGAGTTCACAGATTCCGCCAATATATGATAATAGGCTGTAGCAAAAATATTTTTGGAGATCTTTAAAAAAATCTTTTGCAAAACTTTAAAAAGCGTTTTCTGGCTAAACTAGAAGAGATAGAGCGATTTTAAGTGTTTTTTTGTGATCACTGGGAGTTCACAGATTCCGCCAATATATGATAATAGGCTGTAGCAAAAATATTTTTGGAGATATTTAAAAAAAATCTTTTGCAAAACTTTAAACGCGTTTTCTGGCTAAACTAGAAGAGATAGAGCGATTTTAAGTGTTTTTTTGTGATCACTGGGAGTTCACAGATTCCGCCAATATATGAATATAGGCTGTAGCAAAAATATTTTTGGGGATCTTTAAAAAAATCTTTTGCAAAACTTTAAACGCGTTTTTCTGGCTAAACTAGAAGAGATAGAGCGATTTTAAGTGTTTTTTGTGATCACTGGGAGTTCACAGATTCCGGCAATATATGAATATAGGCTGTAGCAAAAATATTTTTGGAGATATTTAGAAAAATATTTTACAAAACTTTAAACGCGTTTTCTGGCTAAACTAGAAGAGATAGAGCGATTTTAAGTGTTTTTTGTGATCACTGGGAGTTCACAGATTCCGCCAATATATGATAATAGGATGTAGCAAAAATATTTTTGGAGATATTTAGAAAAATATTTTACAAAACTTTAAACGCGTTTTCTGGCTAAACTAGAAGAGATAGAGCGATTTTAAGTGTTTTTTTGTGATCACTGGGAGTTCACAGATTCCGCCAATATATGAATATAGGCTGTAGCAAAAATATTTTTGGGGATCTTTAAAAAAATCTTTTGCAAAACTTTAAACGCGTTTTCTGGCTAAACTAGAAGAGATAGAGCGATTTTAAGTGTTTTTTTGTGATCACTGGGAGTTCACAGATTCCGGCAATATATGAATATAGGCTGTAGCAAAAATATTTTTGGAGATATTTAAAAGAATCTTTTGCAAAACTTTAAACGCGTTTTCTCTCTAAACTAGAAGAGATAGAGCGATTTTAAGTGTTTTTTGTGATCACTGGGAGTTCACAGATTCCGCCAATATATGATAATAGGCTGTAGCAAAAATATTTTTGGAGATCTTTAAAAAAATCTTTTGCAAAACTTTAAACGCGTTTTCTGGCTAAACTAGAAGAGATAGAGCGATTTTAAGTGTTTTTTTGTGATCACTGGGAGTTCACAGATTCCGCCAATATATGATAATAGGCTGTAGCAAAAATATTTTTTGGAGATATTTAAAAAAATCTTTTGCAAAACTTTAAACGCGTTTTCTGGCTAAACTAGAAGAGATAGAGCGATTTTAAGTGTTTTTTGTGATCACTGGGAGTTCACAGATTCCGCCAATATATGATAATAGGCTGAAGCAAAAATATTTGTGGAGATATTTAAAAAAATCTTTTGCAAAACGTTAAACGCGTTTTTCTGGCTAAACTAGAAGAGATAGAGCGATTTTAAGTATTTTTTGTGATCACTGGGAGTTCACAGATTCCGCCAATATATGATAATAGGATGTAGCAAAAATATTTTTGGAGATATTTAGAAAAATATTTTACAAAACTTTAAACGCGTTTTCTGGCTAAACTAGAAGAGATAGAGCGATTTTAAGTGTTTTTTGTGATCACTGGGAGTTCACAGATTCCGCCAATATATGATAATAGGCTGTAGCAAAAATATTTTTGGGGATCTTTAAAAAAATCTTTTGCAAAACTTTAAACGCGTTTTCTGGCTAAACTAGAAGAGATAGAGCGATTTTAAGTGTTTTTTGTGATCACTGGGAGTTCACAGATTCCGGCAATATATGAATATAGGCTGTAGCAAAAATATTTTTGGAGATATTTAAAAGAATCTTTTGCAAAACTTTAAACGCGTTTTCTCTCTAAACTAGAAGAGATAGAGCGATTTTAAGTGTTTTTTGTGATCACTGGGAGTTCACAGATTCCGCCAATATATGATAATAGGCTGTAGCAAAAATATTTTTGGAGATCTTTAAAAAAATCTTTTGCAAAACTTTAAACGCGTTTTTCTGGCTAAACTAGAAGAGATAGAGCGATTTTAAGTGTTTTTTGTGATCACTGGGAGTTCACAGATTCCGCCAATATATGATAATAGGCTGTAGCAAAAATATTTTTGGAGATCTTTAAAAAAATCTTTTGCAAAACTCTAAACGCGTTTTCTGGCTAAACTAGAAGAGATAGAGCGATTTTAAGTGTTTTTTGTGATCACTGGGAGTACACAGATTCCGCCAATATATGATAATAGGATGTGGCAAAAATATTTTTGGAGATATTTAAAAAAATCTTTTGCAAAACTTTAAACGCGTTTTCTGGCTAAACTAGAAGAGATAGAGCGATTTTAAGTGTTTTTTGTGATCACTGGGAGTTCACAGATTCCGCCAATATATGATAATAGGCTGTAGCAAAAATATTTTTTGGAGATATTTAAAAAAAATCTTTTGCAAAACTTTAAACGCGTTTTCTGGCTAAACTAGAAGAGATAGAGCGATTTTAAGTGTTTTTTGTGATCACTGGGAGTTCACAGATTCCGCCAATATATGATAATAGGCTGTAGCAAAAATATTTGTGGAGATATTTAAAAAAATCTTTTGCAAAACGTTTAAACGCGTTTTCTGGCTAAACTAGAAGAGATAGAGCGATTTTAAGTATTTTTTGTGATCACTGGGAGTTCACAGATTCCGCCAATATATGATAATAGGATGTAGCAAAAATATTTTTGGAGATATTTAGAAAAATATTTTACAAAACTTTAAACGCGTTTTCTGGCTAAACTAGAAGAGATAGAGCGATTTTAAGTGTTTTTTGTGATCACTGGGAGTTCACAGATTCCGCCAATATATGATAATAGGCTGTAGCAAAAATATTTTTGGAGATCTTTAAAAAAATCTTTTGCAAAACTTTAAACGCGTTTTCTGGCTAAACCAGAAGAGATAGAGCGATTTTAAGTGTTTTTTTGTGATCACTGGGAGTTCACAGATTCCGCCAATATATGAATATAGGCTGTAGCAAAAATATTTTTGGAGATATTTAAAAGAATCTTTTGCAAAACTTTAAACGCGTTTTCTCTCTAAACTAGAAGAGATAGAGCGATTTTAAGTGTTTTTTGTGATCACTGGGAGTTCACAGATTCCGCCAATATATGATAATAGGCTGTAGCAAAAATATTTTTGGAGATCTTTAAAAAAATCTTTTGCAAAACTTTAAAAGCGTTTTCTGGCTAAACTAGAAGAGATAGAGCGATTTTAAGTGTTTTTTTGTGATCACTGGGAGTTCACAGATTCCGCCAATATATGAATATAGGCTGTAGCAAAAATATTTTTGGGGATCTTTAAAAAAATCTTTTGCAAAACTTTAAACGCGTTTTCTGGCTAAACTAGAAGAGATAGAGCGATTTTAAGTGTTTTTTGTGATCACTGGGAGTTCACAGATTCCGGCAATATATGAATATAGGCTGTAGCAAAAATATTTTTGGAGATATTTAAAAGAATCTTTTGCAAAACTTTAAACGCGTTTTCTCTCTAAACTAGAAGAGATAGAGCGATTTTAAGTGTTTTTTGTGATCACTGGGAGTTCACAGATTCCGCCAATATATGATAATAGGCTGTAGCAAAAATATTTTTGGAGATCTTTAAAAAAATCTTTTGCAAAACTTTAAACGCGTTTTCTGGCTAAACTAGAAGAGATAGAGCGATTTTAAGTGTTTTTTGTGATCACTGGGAGTTCACAGATTCCGCCAATATATGAATATAGGCTGTAGCAAAAATATTTTTGGGGATCTTTAAAAAAATCTTTTGCAAAACTCTAAACGCGTTTTCTGGCTAAACTAGAAGAGATAGAGCGATTTTAAGTGTTTTTTGTGATCACTGGGAGTTCACAGATTCCGCCAATATATGATAATAGGCTGTAGCAAAAATATTTTTTGGAGATATTTAAAAAAATCTTTTGCAAAACTTTAAACGCGTTTTCTGGCTAAACTAGAAGAGATAGAGCGATTTTAAGTGTTTTTTGTGATCACTGGGAGTTCACAGATTCCGCCAATATATGATAATAGGCTGTAGCAAAAATATTTTTGGAGATATTTAAAAAAATCTTTTGCAAAACTCTAAACGCGTTTTCTGGCTAAACTAGAAGAGATAGAGCGATTTTAAGTGTTTTTTGTGATCACTGGGAGTACACAGATTCCGCCAATATATGATAATAGGATGTGGCAAAAATATTTTTGGAGATATTTAAAAAAATCTTTTGCAAAACTTTAAACGCGTTTTCTGGCTAAACTAGAAGAGATAGAGCGATTTTAAGTGTTTTTTGTGATCACTGGGAGTTCACAGATTCCGCCAATATATGATAATAGGCTGTAGCAAAAATATTTTTGGAGATATTTAAAAAAATCTTTTGCAAAACTTTAAACGCGTTTTCTGGCTAAACTAGAAGAGATAGAGCGATTTTAAGTGTTTTTTGTGATCACTGGGAGTTCACAGATTCCGCCAATATATGATAATAGGCTGTAGCAAAAAATATTTGTGGAGATATTTAAAAAAAATCTTTTGCAAAACGTTAAACGCGTTTTCTGGCTAAACTAGAAGAGATAGAGCGATTTTAAGTATTTTTTGTGATCACTGGGAGTTCACAGATTCCGCCAATATATGATAATAGGATGTAGCAAAAATATTTTTGGAGATATTTAGAAAAATATTTTACAAAACTTTAAACGCGTTTTCTGGCTAAACTAGAAGAGATAGAGCGATTTTAAGTGTTTTTTTGTGATCACTGGGAGTTCACAGATTCCGCCAATATATGATAATAGGCTGTAGCAAAAATATTTTTGGGGATCTTTAAAAAAATCTTTTGCAAAACTTTAAACGCGTTTTCTGGCTAAACTAGAAGAGATAGAGCGATTTTAAGTGTTTTTTGTGATCACTGGGAGTTCACAGATTCCGCCAATATATGATAATAGGCTGTAGCAAAAATTATTTTTGGAGATCTTTAAAAAAATCTTTTGCAAAACTTTAAACGCGTTTTCTGGCTAAACTAGAAGAGATAGAGCGATTTTAAGTGTTTTTTGTGATCACTGGGAGTTCACAGATTCCGCCAATATATGATAATAGGCTGTAGCAAAAATATTTTTGGAGATCTTTAAAAAAAATCTTTTGCAAAACTCTAAACGCGTTTTCTGGCTAAACTAGAAGAGATAGAGCGATTTTAAGTGTTTTTTGTGATCACTGGGAGTACACAGATTCCGCCAATATATGATAATAGGATGTGGCAAAAATATTTTTGGAGATATTTAAAAAAATCTTTTGCAAAACTTTAAACGCGTTTTCTGGCTAAACTAGAAGAGATAGAGCGATTTTAAGTGTTTTTTGTGATCACTGGGAGTTCACAGATTCCGCCAATATATGATAATAGGCTGTAGCAAAAATATTTTTGGAGATATTTAAAAAAATCTTTTGCAAAACTTTAAAACGCGTTTTCTGGCTAAACTAGAAGAGATAGAGCGATTTTAAGTGTTTTTTGTGATCACTGGGAGTTCACAGATTCCGCCAATATATGATAATAGGCTGTAGCAAAAATATTTGTGGAGATATTTAAAAAAATCTTTTGCAAAACGTTAAACGCGTTTTCTGGCTAAACTAGAAGAGATAGAGCGATTTTAAGTATTTTTTGTGATCACTGGGAGTTCACAGATTCCGCCAATATATGATAATAGGATGTAGCAAAAATATTTTTGGAGATATTTAGAAAAATATTTTACAAAACTTTAAACGCGTTTTCTGGCTAAACTAGAAGAGATAGAGCGATTTTAAGTGTTTTTTTGTGATCACTGGGAGTTCACAGATTCCGCCAATATATGATAATAGGCTGTAGCAAAAATATTTTTGGAGATCTTTAAAAAAATCTTTTGCAAAACTTTAAACGCGTTTTCTGGCTAAACTAGAAGAGATAGAGCGATTTTAAGTGTTTTTTGTGATCACTGGGAGTTCACAGATTCCGCCAATATATGAATATAGGCTGTAGCAAAAATATTTTTGGAGATATTTAAAAGAATCTTTTGCAAAACTTTAAACGCGTTTTCTCTCTAAACTAGAAGAGATAGAGCGATTTTAAGTGTTTTTTTGTGATCACTGGGAGTTCACAGATTCCGCCAATATATGATAATAGGCTGTAGCAAAAATATTTTTGGAGATCTTTAAAAAAATCTTTTGCAAAACTTTAAAAGCGTTTTCTGGCTAAACTAGAAGAGATAGAGCGATTTTAAGTGTTTTTTGTGATCACTGGGAGTTCACAGATTCCGCCAATATATGAATATAGGCTGTAGCAAAAATATTTTTGGGGATCTTTAAAAAAATCTTTTGCAAAACTTTAAACGCGTTTTCTGGCTAAACTAGAAGAGATAGAGCGATTTTAAGTGTTTTTTGTGATCACTGGGAGTTCACAGATTCCGGCAATATATGAATATAGGCTGTAGCAAAAATATTTTTGGAGATATTTAAAAGAATCTTTTGCAAAACTTTAAACGCGTTTTCTCTCTAAACTAGAAGAGATAGAGCGATTTTAAGTGTTTTTTGTGATCACTGGGAGTTCACAGATTCCGCCAATATATGATAATAGGCTGTAGCAAAAATATTTTTGGAGATCTTTAAAAAAATCTTTTGCAAAACTTTAAACGCGTTTTCTGGCTAAACTAGAAGAGATAGAGCGATTTTAAGTGTTTTTTGTGATCACTGGGAGTTCACAGATTCCGCCAATATATGATAATAGGCTGTAGCAAAAATATTTTTGGAGATCTTTAAAAAAATCTTTTGCAAAACTCTAAACGCGTTTTCTGGCTGAACTAGAAGAGATAGAGCGATTTTAAGTGTTTTTTGTGATCACTGGGAGTTCACAGATTCCGCCAATATATGATAATAGGCTGTAGCAAAAATATTTTTGGAGATATTTAAAAAAATCTTTTGCAAAACTTTAAACGCGTTTTCTGGCTAAACTAGAAGAGATAGAGCGATTTTAAGTGTTTTTTGTGATCACTGGGAGTTCACAGATTCCGCCAATATATGATAATAGGCTGTAGCAAAAATATTTTTGGAGATATTTAAAAAAATCTTTTGCAAAACTTTAAACGCGTTTTCTGGCTAAACTAGAAGAGATAGAGCGATTTTAAGTGTTTTTTGTGATCACTGGGAGTTCACAGATTCCGCCAATATATGATAATAGGCTGTAGCAAAAATATTTTTGGAGATATTTAAAAAAATCTTTTGCAAAACTTTAAACGCGTTTTCTGGCTAAACTAGAAGAGATAGAGCGATTTTAAGTGTTTTTTGTGATCACTGGGAGTTCACACATTCCGCCAATATATGATAATAGGCTGTAGCAAAAATATTTTTGGAGATATTTAAAAAAATCTTTTGCAAAACTTTAAACGCGTTTTCTGGCTAAACTAGAAGAGATAGAGCGATTTTAAGTGTTTTTTGTGATCACTGGGAGTTCACAGATTCCGCCAATATATGATAATAGGCTGTAGCAAAAATATTTTTGGAGATATTTAAAAAAATCTTTCTAAAAACTTTAAACGCGTTTTCTGGCTAAACTAGAAGAGATAGAGCGATTTTAAGTGTTTTTTGTGATCACTGGGAGTTCACAGATTCCGCCAATATATGATAATAGGCTGTAGCAAAAATATTTTTGGAGATATTTAAAAAAATCTTTTACAAAACTTTAAACGCGTTTTCTGGCTAAACTAGAAGAGATAGAGCGATTTTAAGTATTTTTTGTGATCACTAGGAGTTCACAGATTCCGCCAATATATGATAATAGGATGTAGCAAAAATATTTTTGGAGATATTTAAAAAAATCTTTTGCAAAACTTTAAACGCGTATTCTGGCTAAACTAGAAGAGATAGAGCGATTTTAAATATTCTTTGTGATCGCTGGGAGTTCACAGATTCCGCCAATATATGATAATAGGCTGTAGTAAAAATATTTTTGGAGATATTTAAAAAAATCTTTTGCAAAATTTTAAACGCGTTTTCTGACTAAACTAGAAGAGATAGAGCGATTTTAAATGTTTTTTGTGATCACTGGGAGTACACAGATTCCGCCAATATATGATAATAGGATGTGGCAAAAATATTTTTGGAGATCTTTAAAAAAATCTTTTGCAAAACTTTAAACGCGTTTTCTGGCTAAACTAGAAGAGATAGAGCGATTTTAAGTGTTTTTTGTGATCACTGGGAGTTCACAGATTCCGCCAATATATGATAATAGGCTGTAGCAAAAATATTTTTGGAGATATTTAAAAAAATCTTTTGCAAAACTTTAAACGCGTTTTCTGGCTAAACTAGAAGAGATAGAGCGATTTTAAGTGTTTTTTGTGATCACTGGGAGTTCACACATTCCGCCAATATATGATAATAGGCTGTAGCAAAAATATTTTTGGAGATATTTAAAAAAATCTTTTGCAAAACTTTAAACGCGTTTTCTGGCTAAACTAGAAGAGATAGAGCGATTTTAAGTGTTTTTTGTGATCACTGGGAGTTCACAGATTCCGCCAATATATGATAATAGGCTGTAGCAAAAATATTTTTGGAGATATTTAAAAAAATCTTTTGCAAAACTTTAAACGCGTTTTCTGGCTAAACTAGAAGAGATAGAGCGATTTTAAGTATTTTTTGTGATCACTAGGAGTTCACAGATTCCGCCAATATATGATAATAGGATGTAGCAAAAATATTTTTGGAGATATTTAAAAAAATCTTTTGCAAAACTTTAAACGCGTATTCTGGCTAAACTAGAAGAGATAGAGCGATTTTAAATATTTTTTGTTATCGCTGGGAGTTCACAGATTCCGCCAATATATGATAATAGGATGTGGCAAAAATATTTTTGGAGATATTTAAAAAAATCTTTTGCAAAACTTTAAACGCGTTTTCTGGCTAAACTAGAAGAGATAGAGCGATTTTAAGTGTTTTTTGTGATCACTGGGAGTACACAGATTCCGCCAATATATGATAATAGGATGTGGCAAAAATATTTTTGGAGATCTTTAAAAAAATCTTTTGCAAAACTTTAAACGCGTTTTCTGGCTAAACTAGAAGAGATAGAGCGATTTTAAGTGTTTTTTGTGATCACTGGGAGTTCACAGATTCCGCCAATATATGATAATAGGCTGTAGCAAAAATATTTTTGGAGATATTTAAAAAAATCTTTTGCAAAACTTTAAACGCGTTTTCTGGCTAAACTAGAAGAGATAGAGCGATTTTAAGTGTTTTTTGTGATCACTGGGAGTTCACAGATTCCGCCAATATATGATAATAGGCTGTAGCAAAAATATTTTTGGAGATATTTAAAAAAATCTTTTGCAAAACTTTAAACGCGTTTTCTGGCTAAACTAGAAGAGATAGAGCGATTTTAAGTGTTTTTTGTGATCACTGGGAGTTCACAGATTCCGCCAATATATGATAATAGGCTGTAGCAAAAATATTTTTGGAGATATTTAAAAAAATCTTTTGCAAAACTTTAAACGCGTTTTCTGGCTAAACTAGAAGAGATAGAGCGATTTTAAGTATTTTTTGTGATCACTAGGAGTTCACAGATTCCGCCAATATATGATAATAGGATGTAGCAAAAATATTTTTGGAGATATTTAAAAAAATCTTTTGCAAAACTTTAAACGCGTATTCTGGCTAAACTAGAAGAGATAGAGCGATTTTAAATATTTTTTGTGATCGCTGGGAGTTCACAGATTCCGCCAATATATGATAATAGGATGTGGCAAAAATATTTTTGGAGATATTTAAAAAAATCTTTTGCAAAACTTTAAACGCGTTTTCTGGCTAAACTAGAAGAGATAGAGCGATTTTAAGTGTTTTTTGTGATCACTGGGAGTTCACAGATTCCGCCAATATATGATAATAGGCTGTAGCAAAAATATTTTTGGAGATATTTAAAAAAATCTTTTGCAAAAATTTAAACGCGTTTTCTGGCTAAACTAGAAGAGATAGAGCGATTTTAAGTGTTTTTTGTGATCACTGGGAGTTCACACATTCCGCCAATATTATGATAATAGGCTGTAGCAAAAATATTTTTGGAGATATTTAAAAAAATCTTTTGCAAAACTTTAAACGCGTTTTCTGGCTAAACTAGAAGAGATAGAGCGATTTTAGGTGTTTTTTGTGATCGCTGGGAGTTCACAGATTCCGCCAATATATGATAATAGGCTGTAGCAAAAATATTTTTGGAGATATTTAAAAAAATCTTTTGCAAAACTTTAAACGCGTTTTCTGGCTAAACTAGAAGAGATAGAGCGATTTTAAGTATTTTTTGTGATCACTAGGAGTTCACAGATTCCGCCAATATATGATAATAGGATGTAGCAAAAATATTTTTGGAGATATTTAAAAAAATCTTTTGCAAAACTTTAAACGCGTTTTCTGGCTAAACTAGAAGAGATAGAGCGATTTTAAATATTTTTTGTGATCGCTGGGAGTTCAGAGATTCCGCCAATATATGATAATAGGATGTGGCAAAAATATTTTTGGAGATATTTAAAAAAATCTTTTGCAAAACTTTAAACGCGTTTTCTGGCTAAACTAGAAGAGATAGAGCGATTTTAAGTGTTTTTTGTGATCACTGGGAGTTCACAGATTCCGCCATTATATGATAATAGGCTGTAGCAAAAATATTTTTGGAGATATTTAAAAAAATCTTTTGCAAAAATTTAAACGCGTTTTCTGGCTAAACTAGAAGAGATAGAGCGATTTTAAGTGTTTTTTGTGATCACTGGGAGTTCACACATTCCGCCAATATTATGATAATAGGCTGTAGCAAAAATATTTTTGGAGATATTTAAAAAAATCTTTTGCAAAACTTTAAACGCGTTTTCTGGCTAAACTAGAAGAGCTAGAGCGATTTTAAGTGTTTTTTGTGATCACTGGGAGTTCACACATTCCGCCAATATATGATAATAGGCTGTAGCAAAAATATTTTTGGAGATATTTAAAAAAATCTTTTGCAAAACTTTAAACGCGTTTTCTGGCTAAACTAGAAGAGATAGAGCGATTTTAAGTGTTTTTTGTGATCACTGGGAGTTCACAGATTCCGCCAATATATGATAATAGGCTGTAGCAAAAATATTTTTGGAGATATTTAAAAAAATCTTTTGCAAAACTTTAAACGCGTTTTCTGGCTAAACTAGAAGAGATAGAGCAATTTTAAGTGTTTTTTGTGATCACTGGGAGTTCACAGATTCCGCCAATATATGATAATAGGCTGTAGCAAAAATATTTTTGGAGATATTTAAAAAAATCTTTTGCAAAACTTTAAACGCGTTTTCTGGCTAAACTAGAAGAGATAGAGCGATTTTAAGTGTTTTTTGTGATCACTGGGAGTTCACAGATTCCGCCAATATATGGTAATAGGCTGTAGCAAAAATGTTTTTGGAGATATTTAAAAAAATCTTTTGCAAAACTTTAAACGCGTTTTCTGGCTAAACTAGAAGAGATAGAGCGATTTTAAGTGTTTTTTGTGATCACTGGGAGTTCACAGATTCCGCCAATATATGGTAATAGGCTGTAGCAAAAATATTTTTGGAGATATTTAAAAAAATCTTTTGCAAAACTTTAAACGCGTTTTCTGGCTAAACTAGAAGAGATAGAGCGATTTTAAGTGTTTTTTGTGATCACTGGGAGTTCACAGGTTCCGCCAATATATGATAATAGGCTGTAGCAAAAATATTTTTGGAGATATTTAAAAAAATCTTTTGCAAAACGTTAAACGCGTTTTCTGGCTAAACTAGAAGAGATAGAGCGATTTTAAGTATTTTTTGTGATCACTGGGAGTTCACAGATTCCGCCAATATATGATAATAGGATGTAGCAAAAATATTTTTGGAGATATTTAGAAAAATATTTTACAAAACTTTAAACGCGTTTTCTGGCTAAACTAGAAGAGATAGAGCGATTTTAAGTGTTTTTTGTGATCACTGGGAGTTCACACATTCCGCCAATATATGATAATAGGCTGTAGCAAAAATATTTTTGGAGATATTTAAAAAAATCTTTTGCAAAACTTTAAACGCGTTTTCTGGCTAAACTAGAAGAGATAGAGCGATTTTAAGTGTTTTTTGTGATCGCTGTGAGTGCACAGATTCCGCCAATATATGATAATAGGCTGTAGTAAAAATATTTTTGGAGATATTTAAAAAAATCTTTTGCAAAATTTTAGACGCGTTTTCTGGCTAAACTAGAAGAGATAGAGCGATTTTAAATGTTTTTTGTGATCACTGGGAGTTCACAGATTCCGCCAATATATGATAATAGGATGTAGCAAAAATATTTTTGGAGATATTTAAAAAAATCTTTTGCAACACTTTAAACGCGTTTTCTGGCTAAACTAGAAGAGATAGAGCGATTTTAAGTGTTTTTTGTGATCGCTGGGAGTTCACAGATTCCGCCAATATATGATAATAGGCTGTAGTAAAAATATTTTTGGAGATATTTAAAAAAATCTTTTGCAAAATTTTAAATGCGTTTTCTGGCTAAACTAGAAGAGATAGAGCGATTTTAGGTGTTTTTTGTGATCGCTGGGAGTTCACAGATTCCGCCAATATATGATAATAGGCTGTAGTAAAAATATTTTTGGAGATATTTAAAAAAATCTTTTGCAAAATTTTAAATGCGTTTTCTGGCTAAACTAGAAGAGATTTTAAATGTTTTTTGTGATCACTGGGAGTTCACTAGGAGTAAACTAGAAGAGATAGAGCGATTTTAACTATTTTTTGTGATCACTGGGAGTTCACAGATTTCGGCAATATATGATAATAGGCTGTAGTAAAAATATTTTTGAAGATATTTAAAAAAATCTTTTGCAAAATTTTAGACGCGTTTTCTGGCTAAACTAGAAGAGATAGAGCGATTTTAAGTGTTTTTTGTGATCACTGGGAGTTCACAGATTCCGCCAATATATGATAATAGGCTGTAGCAAAAATATTTTTGGAGATATTTAAAAAAATCTTTTGCAAAACTTTAAACGCGTTTTCTGGCTAAACTAGAAGAGATAGAGCGATTTTAAGTGTTTTTTGTGATCGCTGGGAGTCCACAGATTCCGCCAATATATGATAATAGGCTGTAGTAAAAATATTTTTGGAGATATTTAAAAAAATCTTTTGCAAAATTTTAGACGCGTTTTCTGGCTAAACTAGAAGAGATAGAGCGATTTTAAATGTTTTTTGTGATCACTGGGAGTTCACAGATTCCGCCAATATATGATAATAGGATGTAGCAAAAATATTTTTGGAGATATTTAAAAAAATCTTTTGCAACACTTTAAACGCGTTTTCTGGCTAAACTAGAAGAGATAGAGCGATTTTAAGTGTTTTTTGTGATCACTGGGAGTTCACAGATTCCGCCAATATATGATAATAGGCTGTAGTAAAAATATTTTTGGAGATATTTAAAAAAATCTATTGCAAAATTTTAAATGCGTTTTCTGGCTAAACTAGAAGAGATAGAGCGATTTTAGGTGTTTTTTGTGATCGCTGGAAGTTCACAGATTCCGCCAATATATGATAATAGGCTGTAGTAAAAATATTTTTGGAGATATTTAAAAAAATCTTTTGCAAAATTTTAAATGCGTTTTCTGGCTAAACTAGAAGAGATAGAGCGATTTTTAATGTTTTTTGTGATCACTGGGAGTTCACTAGGAGTAAACTAGAAGAGATAGAGCGATTTTAAGTATTTTTTGTGATCACTGGGAGTTCACAGATTTCGGCAATATATGATAATAGGCTGTAGTAAAAATATTTTTGGAGATATTTAAAAAAATCTTTTGCAAAACTTTAAACGCGTTTTCTGGCTAAACTAGAAGAGATAGAGCGATTTTAAGTGTTTTTTGTGATCACTGGGAGTTCACAGATTCCGCCAATATATGATAATAGGCTGTAGCAAAAATATTTTTGGAGATATTTAAAAAAATCTTTTGCAAAACTTTAAACGCGTTTTCTGGCTAAACTAGAAGAGATAGAGCGATTTTAAGTGTTTTTTGTGATCACTGGGAGTTCACAGATTCCGCCAATATATGATAATAGGCTGTAGCAAAAATATTTTTGGAGATATTTAGAAAAATATTTTACAAAACTTTAAACGCGTTTTCTGGCTAAACTAGAAGAGATAGAGCGATTTTAAATATTTTTTGTGATCGCTGGGAGTTCACAGATTCCGCCAATATATGATAATAGGCTGTAGTAAAAATATTTTTGGAGATATTTAAAAAAATCTTTTGCAAAATTTTAAACGCGTTTTCTGGCTAAACTAGAAGAGATAGAGCGATTTTAAATGTTTTTTGTGATCACTGGGAGTACACAAATGCCGCCAATATATGATAATAGGATGTGGCAAAAATATTTTTGGAGATATTTAAAAAAATCTTTTGCAAAACTTTAAACGCGTTTTCTGGCTAAACTAGAAGAGATAGAGCGATTTTAAGTGTTTTTTGTGATCACTGGGAGTTCACAGATTCCGCCAATATATGATAATAGGCTGTAGCAAAAATATTTTTGGAGATATTTAAAAAAATCTTTTGCAAAACTTTAAACGCGTTTTCTGGCTAAACTAGAAGAGATAGAGCGATTTTAAGTGTTTTTTGTGATCACTGGGAGTTCACAGATTCCGCCAATATATGATAATAGGCTGTAGCAAAAATATTTGTGGAGATATTTAAAAAAATCTTTTGCAAAACGTTAAACGCGTTTTCTGGCTAAACTAGAAGAGATAGAGCGATTTTAAGTATTTTTTGTGATCACTGGGAGTTCACAGATTCCGCCAATATATGATAATAGGATGTAGCAAAAATATTTTTGGAGATATTTAGAAAAATATTTTACAAAACTTTAAACGCGTTTTCTGGCTAAACTAGAAGAGATAGAGTGATTCTAAGTGTTTTTTGTGATCACTGGGAGTTCACACATTCCGCCAATATATGATAATAGGCTGTAGCAAAAATATTTTTGGAGATATTTAAAAAAATCTTTTGCAAAACTTTAAACGCGTTTTCTGGCTAAACTAGAAGAGATAGAGCGATTTTAAGTGTTTTTTGTGATCACTGGGAGTTCACAGATTCCGCCAATATATGATAATAGGATGTAGCAAAAATATTTTTGGAGATATTTAGAAAAATATTTTACAAAACTTTAAACGCGTTTTCTGGCTAAACTAGAAGAGATAGAGCGATTTTAAGTGTTTTTTGTGATCACTGGGAGTTCACACATTCCGCCAATATATGATAATAGGATGTAGCAAAAATATTTTTGGAGATATTTAGAAAAATATTTTACAAAACTTTAAACGCGTTTTCTGGCTAAACTAGAAGAGATAGAGCGATTTTAAGTGTTTTTTGTGATCACTGGGAGTCCACAGATTCCGCCAATATACGATAAAAGGCTGTAGTAAAAATATTTTTGGAGATATTTAAAAAAATCTTTTGCAAAATTTTAAATGCGTTTTCTGGCTAAACTAGAAGAGATAGAGCGATTTTAAGTGTTTTTTGTGATCACTGGGAGTCCACAGATTCCGCCAATATATGATAATAGGATGTAGCAAAAATATTTTTGGAGATATTTAGAAAAATATTTTACAAAACTTTAAACGCGTTTTCTGGCTAAACTAGAAGAGATAGAGCGATTTTAAGTGTTTTTTGTGATCACTGGGAGTTCACACATTCCGCCAATATATGATAATAGGATGTAGCAAAAATATTTTTGGAGATATTTAGAAAAATATTTTACAAAACTTTAAACGCGTTTTCTGGCTAAACTAGAAGAGATAGAGCGATTTTAAGTGTTTTTTGTGATCACTGGGAGTTCACACATTCCGCCAATATATGATAATAGGCTGTAGCCAAAATATTTTTGGAGATATTTAAAAAAATCTTTTGCAAAACTTTAAACGCGTTTTCTGGCTAAACTAGAAGAGATAGAGCGATTTTAAGTGTTTTTTGTGATCACTGGGAGTTCACAGATTCCGCCAATATATGATAATAGGATGTAGCAAAAATATTTTTGGAGATATTTAGAAAAATATTTTACAAAACTTTAAACGCGTTTTCTGGCTAAACTAGAAGAGATAGAGCGATTTTAAGTGTTTTTTGTGATCACTGGGAGTTCACACATTCCGCCAATATATGATAATAGGATGTAGCAAAAATATTTTTGGAGATATTTAGAAAAATATTTTACAAAACTTTAAACGCGTTTTCTGGCTAAACTAGAAGAGATAGAGCGATTTTAAGTGTTTTTTGTGATCACTGGGAGTCCACAGATTCCGCCAATATATGATAAAAGGCTGTAGCAAAAATATTTTTGGAGATATTTAAAAAAATCTTTTGCAAAACTTTAAACGCGTTTTCTGGCTAAACTAGAAGAGATAGAGCGATTTTAAGTGTTTTTTGTGATCACTGGGAGTTCACAGATTCCGCCAATATATGATAATAGGATGTAGCAAAAATATTTTTGGAGATATTTAGAAAAATATTTTACAAAACTTTAAACGCGTTTTCTGGCTAAACTAGAAGAGATAGAGCGATTTTAACTGTTTTTTCTGATCACTGGGAGTTCACAGATTCCGCCAATATATGATAATAGGCTGTAGCAAAAATATTTTTGGAGATATTTAAAAGAATCTTTTGCAAAACTTTAAACGCGTTTTCTGGCTAAACTAGAAGAGATAGAGCGATTTTAAGTGTTTTTTGTGATCACTGGGAGTTCACAGATTCCGCCAATATATGATAATAGGCTGTAGCAAAAATATTTTTGGAGATATTTAAAAAAATCTTTTGAAAAACTTTAAACGCGTTTTCTGGCTAAACTAGAAGAGATGGAGCGATTTCAAGTGTTTTTTCCGCAGATATATGATAATAGGCTGTAGCAAAAATATTTTTGGAGATATTTAAAAAAATCTGTTGCAAAACTTTAAACGCGTTTTCTGGCTAAACTAGAAGAGATAGAGCGATTTTAAGTGTTTTTTGTGATCACTGGGAGTTCACAGATTCCGCCAATATATGATAATAGGATGTAGCAAAAATATTTTTGGAGATATTTAGAAAAATATTTTACAAAACTTTAAACGCGTTTTCTGGCTAAAACTGGGAGTTCACAGATTCCGCCAATATATGATAATAGGCTGTAGCAAAAATATTTTTGGAGATATTTAAAAGAATCTTTTGCAAAACTTTAAATGCGTTTTCTGGCTAAACTAGAAGAGATAGAGCGATTTTAAATGTTTTTTGTGATCACTGGGAATTCACAGATTCCGCCAATATATGATAATAGGCTGTAGCAAAAATATTTTTGGAGATATTTAAAAAAATCTTTTGCAAAACTTTAAACGCGTTTTCTGGCTAAACTAGAAGAGATAGAGCGATTTTAAGTGTTTTTTGTGATCACTGGGAGTTCACAGATTCCGCCAATATATGATAATAGGCTGTAGCAAAAATATTTGTGGAGATATTTAAAAAAATCTTTTGCAAAACGTTAAACGCGTTTTCTGGCTAAACTAGAAGAGATAGAGCGATTTTAAGTATTTTTTGTGATCACTGGGAGTTCACAGATTCCGCCAATATATGATAATAGGATGTAGCAAAAATATTTTTGGAGATATTTAGAAAAATATTTTACAAAACTTTAAACGCGTTTTCTGGCTAAACTAGAAGAGATAGAGTGATTCTAAGTGTTTTTTGTGATCACTGGGAGTTCACACATTCCGCCAATATATGATAATAGGCTGTAGCAAAAATATTTTTGGAGATATTTAAAAAAATCTTTTGCAAAACTTTAAACGCGTTTTCTGGCTAAACTAGAAGAGATAGAGCGATTTTAAGTGTTTTTTGTGATCACTGGGAGTTCACAGATTCCGCCAATATATGATAATAGGATGTAGCAAAAATATTTTTGGAGATATTTAGAAAAATATTTTACAAAACTTTAAACGCGTTTTCTGGCTAAACTAGAAGAGATAGAGCGATTTTAAGTGTTTTTTGTGATCACTGGGAGTTCACACATTCCGCCAATATATGATAATAGGATGTAGCAAAAATATTTTTGGAGATATTTAGAAAAATATTTTACAAAACTTTAAACGCGTTTTCTGGCTAAACTAGAAGAGATAGAGCGATTTTAAGTGTTTTTTGTGATCACTGGGAGTCCACAGATTCCGCCAATATACGATAAAAGGCTGTAGTAAAAATATTTTTGGAGATATTTAAAAAAATCTTTTGCAAAATTTTAAATGCGTTTTCTGGCTAAACTAGAAGAGATAGAGCGATTTTAAGTGTTTTTTGTGATCACTGGGAGTCCACAGATTCCGCCAATATATGATAATAGGATGTAGCAAAAATATTTTTGGAGATATTTAGAAAAATATTTTACAAAACTTTAAACGCGTTTTCTGGCTAAACTAGAAGAGATAGAGCGATTTTAAGTGTTTTTTGTGATCACTGGGAGTTCACACATTCCGCCAATATATGATAATAGGATGTAGCAAAAATATTTTTGGAGATATTTAGAAAAATATTTTACAAAACTTTAAACGCGTTTTCTGGCTAAACTAGAAGAGATAGAGCGATTTTAAGTGTTTTTTGTGATCACTGGGAGTTCACACATTCCGCCAATATATGATAATAGGCTGTAGCCAAAATATTTTTGGAGATATTTAAAAAAATCTTTTGCAAAACTTTAAACGCGTTTTCTGGCTAAACTAGAAGAGATAGAGCGATTTTAAGTGTTTTTTGTGATCACTGGGAGTTCACAGATTCCGCCAATATATGATAATAGGATGTAGCAAAAATATTTTTGGAGATATTTAGAAAAATATTTTACAAAACTTTAAACGCGTTTTCTGGCTAAACTAGAAGAGATAGAGCGATTTTAAGTGTTTTTTGTGATCACTGGGAGTTCACACATTCCGCCAATATATGATAATAGGATGTAGCAAAAATATTTTTGGAGATATTTAGAAAAATATTTTACAAAACTTTAAACGCGTTTTCTGGCTAAACTAGAAGAGATAGAGCGATTTTAAGTGTTTTTTGTGATCACTGGGAGTCCACAGATTCCGCCAATATATGATAAAAGGCTGTAGCAAAAATATTTTTGGAGATATTTAAAAAAATCTTTTGCAAAACTTTAAACGCGTTTTCTGGCTAAACTAGAAGAGATAGAGCGATTTTAAGTGTTTTTTGTGATCACTGGGAGTTCACAGATTCCGCCAATATATGATAATAGGATGTAGCAAAAATATTTTTGGAGATATTTAGAAAAATATTTTACAAAACTTTAAACGCGTTTTCTGGCTAAACTAGAAGAGATAGAGCGATTTTAAGTGTTTTTTGTGATCACTGGGAGTCCACAGATTCCGCCAATATATGATAAAAGGCTGTAGTAAAAATATTTTTGGAGATATTTAAAAAAATCTTTTGCAAAATTTTAAATGCGTTTTCTGGCTAAACTAGAAGAGATAGAGCGATTTTAAATGTTTTTTGTGATCACTGGGAATTCACAGATTCCGCCAATATATGATAATAGGATGTAGCAAAAATATTTTTGCAGATATTTAAAAAATTCTTTTGCAAAACTTTAAACGCGTTTTCTGGCTAAACTAGAAGAGATAGAGCGATTTTAACTGTTTTTTCTGATCACTGGGAGTTCACAGATTCCGCCAATATATGATAATAGGCTGTAGCAAAAATATTTTTGGAGATATTTAAAAGAATCTTTTGCAAAACTTTAAACGCGTTTTCTGGCTAAACTAGAAGAGATAGAGCGATTTTAAGTGTTTTTTGTGATCACTGGGAGTTCACAGATTCCGCCAATATATGATAATAGGCTGTAGCAAAAATATTTTTGGAGATATTTAAAAAAATCTTTTGAAAAACTTTAAACGCGTTTTCTGGCTAAACTAGAAGAGATGGAGCGATTTCAAGTGTTTTTTCCGCAGATATATGATAATAGGCTGTAGCAAAAATATTTTTGGAGATATTTAAAAAAATCTGTTGCAAAACTTTAAACGCGTTTTCTGGCTAAACTAGAAGAGATAGAGCGATTTTAAGTGTTTTTTGTGATCACTGGGAGTTCACAGATTCCGCCAATATATGATAATAGGATGTAGCAAAAATATTTTTGGAGATATTTAGAAAAATATTTTACAAAACTTTAAACGCGTTTTCTGGCTAAAACTGGGAGTTCACAGATTCCGCCAATATATGATAATAGGCTGTAGCAAAAATATTTTTGGAGATATTTAAAAGAATCTTTTGCAAAACTTTAAATGCGTTTTCTGGCTAAACTAGAAGAGATAGAGCGATTTTAAATGTTTTTTGTGATCACTGGGAATTCACAGATTCCGCCAATATATGATAATAGGATGTAGCAAAAATATTTTTGGAGATATTTAAAAAAATCTTAAACTAGAAGAGATAGAGCGATTTTAAGTGTTTTTTGTGATCGCTGGGAGTCCACAGATTCCAATATATGATAATAGGATGTAGCAAAAATATTTTTGGAGATATTTAAAAAAATCTTTTGCAAAACTTTAAACGCGTTTTCTGGCTAAACTAGAAGAGATAGAGCGATTTTAACTGTTTTTTCTGATCACTGGGAGTTCACAGATTCCGTCAATATATGATAATAGGAATGTAGCAAAAATATTTTTGGAGATATTTAAAAAAATCTTTTGCAAAGCTTTAAACGCGTTTTCTGGCTAAACTAGAAGAGATAGAGCGATTTTAAGTGTTTTTTGTGATCACTGGGAGTTCACAGATTCCGCCAATATATGATAATAGGATGTAGCAAAAATATTTTTGGAGATATTTAAAAAAATCTTTTGCAAAACTTTAAACGCGTTTTCTGGCTAAACTAGAAGAGATAGAGCGATTTTAACTGTTTTTTCTGATCACTGGGAGTTCACAGATTCCGCCAATGTATGATAACAGGCTGTAGCAAAAATATTTTTGGAGATATTTAAAAAAATCTTTTGCAAAACTTTAAACGCGTTTTCTGGCTAAACTAGAAGAGATAGAGCGATTTTAAGTGTTTTTTGTGATCACTGGGAGTTCACAGATTCCGCCAATATATGATAATAGGCTGTAGCAAAAATATTTTTGGAGATATTTAAAAGAATCTTTTGCAAAACTTTAAACGCGTTTTCTGGCTAAACTAGAAGAGATAGAGCGATTTTAAGTGTTTTTTGTGATCACTGGGAGTTCACAGATTCCGCCAATATATGATAATAGGATGTAGCAAAAATATTTTTGGAGATATTTAGAAAAATATTTTACAAAACTTTAAACGCGTTTTCTGGCTAAACTAGAAGAGATAGAGCGATTTTAAGTGTTTTTTGTGATCAATGGGAGTTCACAGATTCCGCCAATATATGATAATAGGCTGTAGCAAAAATATTTTTGGAGATATTTAAAAAAATCTTTTGCAAAACTTTAAAAGCGTTTTCTGGCTAAACTAGAAGAGATAGAGCGATTTTAACTGTTTTTTGTGATCACTGGGAGTTCACAGATTCCGCCAATGTATGATAACAGGCTGTAGCAAAAATATTTTTGGAGATATTTAAAAAAATCTTTTGCAAAACTTTAAACGCGTTTTCTGGCTAAACTAGAAGAGATAGAGCGATTTTAAGTGTTTTTTGTGATCACTGGGAGTTCATAGATTCCGCCAATATATGATAATAGGATGTAGCAAAAATATTTTTGGAGATATTTAGAAAAATATTTTACAAAACTTTAAACGCGTTTTCTGGCTAAACTAGAAGAGATAGAGCGATTTTAAGTGTTTTTTTGTGATCACTGGGAGTTCACAGATTGCGCCAATATATGATAATAGGCTGTATCAAAAATATTTTTGGAGATATTTAAAAAAATCTTTTGCAAAACTTTAAACGCGTTTTCTGGCTAAACTAGAAGAGATAGAGCGATTTTAAGTGTTTTTTGTGATCACTGGGAGTTCACAGATTCCGCCAATATATGATAATAGACTGTAACAAAAATATTTTTGGAGATATTTAAAAAAATCTTTTGCAAAACTTTAAACGCGTTTTCTGGCTAAACTAGAAGAGATAGAGCGATTTTAAGTGTTTTTTGTGATCACTGGGAGTTCACAGATTCCGCCAATATATGATAATAGACTGTAACAAAAATATTTTTGGAGATATTTAAAAAAATCTTTTGCAAAACTTTAAACGCGTTTTCTGGCTAAACTAGAAGAGATAGAGCGATTTTAAGTGTTTTTTGTGACCACTGGGAGTTCACAGATTCCGCCAATATATGATAATAGGATGAAGCAAAAATATTTTTGGAGATATTTAAAAAAATCTTTTGCCAAACTTTAAACGCGTTTTCTGGCTAAACAGGAAGAGATAGAGCGATTTTAAGTGTTTTTGTGATCAGTCTGTGAGAACCTTTAAGACAATAAGTGTTTAAAAATAAATTAAAATACGAAATTAATTCTATTTTCTTTAAATTATTTTTTTTTTTTAATAGAAGGGTAATTATAGTATATTTTTGTATACAATATACGAGTATACACAAAGGTACATAAATATATACATATGAACTTAAAATCAATGATGAAAATTTTTGTCATTAGAGACATATAAGTTGTTCTTATGCTCTAAAAACCACAAAAAAAAAACTACAGATACAATGTAAACAATGTACACAGTATCTGTAGCTCAGTTGGTAATTTTTCTGCCTTTACATTGCTTTTATTTGTTTATAAACATTAACTGCGCTAGCCATGATAATTTAAATATTTTTGTGATAAGTTAGCAAGGTTTATAAATGCAAATATAGTGCAGTTCTCGCTATATATCGCGATATACATAGTTTATGAAAAGGGCTGTGTTTATGAAAAGGTCTTTAATTTTTATTAAATCACACTACACAGTCTTTTTCTTTTGTAAAGGCATTAAAATATTATATAAAAATAAAAGTTAAATATTTGCGCAAATTATTCGATATAAGAAATGATAATGACAGACTGTATTTGAGATAAAAATTACAAAAAGTATAGATTAATTATATTCTAAAGCATGCACGTATATTGGCAGCAGTTGAGAAGATTTATATTAGTTTTCGTTAGCAATTTATTTTAAGACTTTATTAAAATGCATTTCCATTGCAAAATTAGTAATTTGAAGTTAATAAAATTTAAATCAATTAATTACTATTTCACCTCAGGAATAAAGGTTGCGTTTTCATAATAATTTTTGATGGCATATTTTCTTGTGAGCTTTCGAATTTGAGATTTGAAGAGAACACTTTAATTTTTATATGTGATTTACAATTGTGAAAATGCTTTCTTCATACAAGGTACATTGAAATCTTTTATCTAGGGTAAAAAAAAAACATTGTCAGTTTTTGTTGCTAAATTGTAATTTTCTTAATTCCCAAATAAATAATATTTTAAAACTTTTTGACAAAATTTGTTTGTAATACGCAAAAAAAAATTTTTTTTAAATATCCTTGAAAAGGTTCTTTAAATTAATCAATCATTAATTTTTTCCTAGTACAGCTTCTAATTATGTATATATTATAAAATGTGACCATTTCTACTTTGAAATTCAAGTTAATCTAACTGTCCTTCCTCTCTTTCTAGTATTTTATCTGAATTGTAATTAAATTATGTTAAACTTTTAAAAAAATAAAAAACTTCATTTTACTTTAAAACAAAAATTTAGTTTTTTTTCCAATTCCCTTTGTTATTTGTTATTCCCTTTGAAAGGTAGTTAAATTATTATTTTGGTTGCGGACACCAAAAATCTTTTAATTTTGACCACTTACTCTACCTGACTAACTCACCACAATATTAATATATTGACTAATATAGTATAAAATCAAATTTTGCTAAACTGACGTCTTTTTAATGGTATCTACACACAAAATAACAATCATAAAAATATTGTACCTTATATGTCCAATTTAATAGTGAAAATGTTGAAATTTCATTACTATTTGCTTTTGAGATAAAAGAAAAATAATGTCGGTACATACCCACATAAAATTAAGTAGGTTTGTGAGTGTGCAATGTACTTTTTGTATCATATTAAATGAAGATTTATTTTTACTGTGGGAATTAAATTAGATATTTTCCAAAAATACTAGACTTGTAATGGGATGAAATTTTGATTTTAGAATTACCAGATTTAAATTAACCTATATATACGAATTTTCAACACAAATTTGTAAAAGATAATGATCACAAATTTAAATTAAAGTCTTTGGGGTTCCGTTGGAGTGAAATCACTGCCGAAACAAAAACTAACACCCATATTCGTAAAATCAATCTAACTATATATATGCGGTTATCAATGAATATTGCAATTTTTACAACGATGCAACGATAGTAGTAGTAGTAGCAGTAGTAGTAAGAAAGGAAGGCCCCACCTGGTCCACTCACTATGCCAACAAGAACCATCCATCAACCCTCAAATTAACATCCCACAAAGCCGATGTAATGTAATTCTAAAAACCCCCAGGACGCGCTTCCTCTTACATATCAGAGACGGAACCGCAAAAGAAAAGCATGTTCAACATCGTCCACCTCCTCACATCCAAGACATACATCCGTGGTCACGACTCTAAGCCTCATGGCCTTTTTCCATCTCATGGTCACAATATTTAGCCCCTCCTTTTAGACTCCCTACCTATGATGCCAAAAAACTCCCCCAGCGGTAGACCCATCCAGTAGGTTAGAACTCACGCCCTTGCAAGACAATTTGCCACACCATTTCCCCGTACCCTCGTTGCAATCCGGAACCCAGCACACAGTAACCCTGCACATATTACAAAATGCCCTATCTTCCTGTATCTCCCTACCAAACCTAACCTGAGTAGGACGCGAGGTCCTCGATAGTCGCGCTACTACCCATGAAGAATAGTAGATGGCACTCTCTCGCCCGTCTAATTGCGGCCATTTCCGCCGGCTTGAATACAGCAAAAATTTTCGCCGAAGACCCCACAGTCATCAGACAGCCTAAACAATAGCATCATCACTAATTCCTCGGAGAAGAATTTCTCTTACCTTCTGTGATCTTAGAAGCACTCGTATAAATAGACAAACCTTCTTGCATGCTTAGCCCCCCAGTACTTTAATTCTCTCTTTGTGGAATGTCAATGCCGTAATCAACCTCCCATTCAGCATATGGCACTACAAAGTCAGATCCAACATCCCTAGCGTGCACTCCATACTCCCTCGACATCCTATTGAGGATCCTGCTCTCAAGCTTCTTCTGCTACGTTCTCGCTGATCATCAGACCAACGCTCCATAAATTAAAACAAGCCTAATCTTACACCCATACGACCAGTAGACCAAAAGATGACTAACCCCTCATTGTCTTCTAGCCAAACCCGATACCAGAATAGCCACATTATCCGCATATGCGGTATCTCTGTTGCCACTATCCCCTATGAGCTTAAGATAACTGTCATTAGGTAGGATCCTAACCTCAAGCGAGTCTCATTCAGCCTTGTGGAAAACACCTGCCTCATCCAATTCATTATACCCTCCTTCACTACCTTTTCAAGAGCCGTTACGATAGTTCCCACCCACACATTGTTGAAGGCGGCCTCAGCAGTCAAATATCTTTCTTGTACTGAAGCGACACCCTCACCTGTGTGACCATTCAGTTACTGACCGCTGAAGTCCCAGATTTAGCAAAGTCAATCAAGTAATGTGCTTGACTTTACTAAAGTAAAGTCAAGCACCTCACGCCTATTCCTAAGAACGACAGCTGGGTCGCAAACGCTAATGCATACATAAAGGTTAGTGCCACTAGGAAAATCTATTAAGAACTTACCTTGCTGAGTCTCATCCGAGCTACCCCAAAGAATGTTGTGCGCATTCGTATCGTACCTCCATACCTTAATAGCTTTGTCAACTTCTCTGGCGGTGGCATTTGCTTGCTGTGGTAGGGCATATACCATGAGATCAGAAGAATAGGTCAATCTTTCTTCTCCTTTTCTCATATCACCACAGTCCTCGTCACTAAAATTATTTAAAAGAAAAAGTATTAGTTCTTTCCTAGCTAAAATACAAGATCATTGTCTACCTCCCACTTTGTAAAACAGAACATAGTCCTTAAAGCTCAAACGTTGAATCCTCTCCATACCATCCACCCGCGGTTCCTGAGTGAGCGCCATTTGGATGTAATTAGCGCTAATGTACTCCATTAGATTGCCAGTAGCGGTTCTACTGTGATGATTATTGACTTGGATTAACTCCATTCCCCGAACCGCCTCCCCCATTAGTATTATCTTCCTTCGACCGACTGAACCTTACCATTTTTCTCGATGCAATATAATACATATATAACATTTACAATTCTACATTTAGAATCGCAACATTTAATCGTATCATATTAGCCAATCATATCATAGAACAATTGTCTACTGGGCTTGAGAACAATAAGGTAATTTCAAATTTCTACCGCCCTTAGATTTTCTTGGTTGAGTTATCCTGTTTCTCACCTTTCTGAAGCAGTTTTGCTGTTAAATTTCATTGTACTAGAATCAAATTAATAGTACTAGAATCAAAACCCCGGAAGCTCTCGCCAAACCAACTATTGTATATTTTACATTAGAAAATGAAATCTTGTTACTTTTTTGCACTGCATTCATATGGTAACGCTCCGAATTTAGCATATTTACATCGATTGGAAGCCTATACAAAATTAAAATTGATGATAGTATTTTTAATGGTCATACAAGAGTATAGAAACAATACAGTAAGTTCTAAGGGAGTATGTAATATAACGTATTTTATTATAAATGTATATAAAAATAATTTTATTAGATAAGTACCTACACAATAATATAATGGGAATATAATATTAGCTATCCTTAAATAAAACTATAGTATCAAAAATGAAAATACTCTTTAAATATATTTGGCAACTTAATTATTTGAAATTTATATACTTTACTGAAAATATATGTAAGTATATTGGTATGCTATTCGTATAAATGTACAAAGCATATGCATACTTATACATGTATTTTATATAATGTTTCAAGTATTTGAAAAATACATTTCGAAATTGTTATACAAAATATAATATAATAAATATAATAATATATTTCTAATTTTTATGGTTTATAAAATGAAAATGGGAAATATCCTGACAGTTAATTACAACTTCAGAGCATATAGCAAAAGATATTAAAGCACAAACATACAGGAACTCATCAGTTCAATAAATTTTATTGGGAATTTAAAGAACAGCTAGGTGGGAATTTTTTAATTTAGTTTTTTATAATTTTCATTTTCCCATTTTAAAATTTATTTAGAGATTTTAAGAGATTTTAGTTTTTTTTTAATTTAAAATTTTATTGTTAATTTGATGTAATAAGAGATATAAGAATACAGAGTAATTAAAAATATAGCTTACTTTTTACGTAAAAAGAAAACTTTTTAGCATCTTCGTCTACAATTTCAAATACAAAACAAGAACAAAAGATTGTAGTTGAACAATTTGCTTTAAATTGAGAAACAACCAAATAGCACGTTGATACTTGAAAAATAAAATTCAATTCAATTTAAAAAAAACGTTCCATTGTTTTACAAACCAATAAACTTACCAAGATCAATCAAAAATCAAAGCAGTTAGGCCCGCATAATATTAGTGATCAACTATTGGTTCAAAAACCTGAAATTATTTGATTGATAAAATACTTGTTAAGTTTCCGATAGCGTTTTCATGGAGAGGTTGCAAACCAATAGGTCAATTTCACGTTGATACTTTCAATGAATTACAAACAGCAAAAAACTTCCTCGTTACTTTTGTTTTACTTTTCATTTTTCAATTTTACGTTCGATATACGTATTAGAAACAGCCATTTTGCCTCATTCTACAAGCAAAAAAACAAGGAATCACTTCAAATCTTAAAATTCAAATAAAATTATTTTATTGCAAAATGAATGTAACAACAGGAGAAAATGAAGAAAAAAAATCAATTTTGTTTATATCCACCGCTATAATATCGGAAATGAGAGCAACTGGAGCCAAAAAAAAAAGAGCTAAATCAAATACAAAATAACACCTCATATCAATACACACGGTTTTCTAAAATAATTCACCTTAGCTATGAACACACGGTTAGTGGAAAATGAATATAATTTACGAATAGTGCTTAAGAAGAACCTGTTCCAATCATCCCTTTTATGATTTTTTCACTTTTTTGTATTTATAAGCTTTCAAATTTTATATAATTTTTTTTATTGGCGTTGGTGAGCTTTATTGTTGACTTTTGTTCCCTTTTTGCTATTTTGTTCGAAATTCCATCATAAAAATAAAAAAAAACCCCATTGGATGTTAATTTGTGGTGCCACATTAGTTTCATTTATTGGTTCGATGATTTTATTCATCTCTAGGGTATTTACCAAAAAAAAATTTTTTTATTTTCTCCCGACATAAATTGACTTTACCAATACCAATTTTTTTTTTTTGTATAAATGAATTTCTCTTATACTCGTACGTTGTTATATAATACTTAGTTATAGACAAGGACATTTTACAAAACAAAAATATTTTTCTTTTCTGATTTTCATGATGATCATTTTTATCATCAAGGACTTCAGGATATTTTATATTAATCTACATCAATTGTGTTTTTATTTGTTTTTCTATTTTATTTTTAAGAAATGGAAGGAAGAAGAAATTTTAATAAAATTTTTAATTGTTGTTATTTGTTTTTGTTTTTTGTAAATTCTTTAATATTATAAAATTATTGAAAATATTGTAAAATATTTTTAATCGAAAAGGATGCCCCCATCACCACATCCCTCCTACCTATTAAAATACACAGAATAAAATAGAAAATTGTAAAAGAAGATTAAGAAACAAGTAGAGGGGGGAATTTACTGGAATTGGAGTAATTTTTTATAGCTTTCTGAAGAACACCTATTAGATTTATTTAAAAGGATAATAAAGATTTAATATTAATTATTTATGACAATATAAAAAAAAAGAAAGAATAAAACTTATTGGGAATATTAGATTTCAGAGAATTTTATGGTTATAAAAAAAAGTATGAGATTTTAAAGGCAGTAGATGAGTTTAAAATAAATGGATAAAATTTTGTTGAAAGATGTTATTGACGATAAATATGGTTATTCCCCAATATTTTATTGTTATTTAAAAAAAGTTTTTGAAGAATAAAGGCAAGTCTTCGATCTTTGGAGCTAGAATCTTAGTAAAACATACGAGAATTTAAATATTTTACGCATTCACTTATTGCACAAGGTTCAATTGAATTTAAACACTCATTCCTATGAGTTCAAGCATAACTTTTGAAACGACTGTTCGAGACAAAATTACCTTTAGCAGTATACTTGTCCAAATAATCTCATCTTTTTGCAAATTATTAATTAGATTTTGGTTCTTCACGAATCTTTGAATAAGAGCAGTTAGAGTGTATGACTAGTTTGATAGTTCAACATTGAATAGAAGTGAAGATTTTTTCCGATTCTACCTAACAAGTTTTAGTTGATTTGTACATATTTTCAGGTAATTTCGAAGCATTATAAAACAATGTTTTAATGAATTAACATTCCTAAAAAAACAATATTAACAAAATATAAATTTACATGTAGAAAATTCTGGAAATTTTAGATTTCAATAAAATTAATTTTTTACATATAAAACTTTACATACTCGTATTCTAGTTAAATAAATAAAAAAAATTTTATATACCAACCTCCCTTCTATTAAATTCTGAACTTCAAAATTCTTAATCTACTTTAAAAATTTGATAAAATTTCATTCGTTTTTTTTTTTTTTGCAAATTTGAAATAAAAAAAATATTGAAAAAATGTTTTTCTGTTTTTTCTATTATCATTAACAATTTTCAAAAAGTTTAATTTTTTGTTAACAAATTTTGTAACTTTAACAATTTTATTCAAAAACCCAGAAAAGTGTTCAACTAACTACTCTCTTGTTGTTTTTCTGGTAATTTTCACTTTTGTAATGTTTCAAGTAGAGAGTTAAAAAAAACGATACTATAAATTATTTAAAAACTTAGTTTTAAGAGATCCCTGCGTTAAATATAGTTTTGCAAGATGATATGAGGAGTAAAACATTAAAACTATGAATCCTTATCTCAACACTACAAAACTAATAAAAACTTTCTCTGGAATAAAAAGAGAAAAAAATCATTTAATCATGATAAAAGTAAACATTTTTATCTTTCCCCTCATTTAACGCAAGATGTAAATATTTTAAGGCTTGGTAGGTTTTTTTACCTTAATGAAAGAGTTAAATTGAGTAACAAATTTACTGATCTTTACAAATGCTCCTTCTATTGAGGCAGCCAAGAGTCCCGAACGAATGCTATCTTCCTCGTGAGTTCAAGTCTATTGACCTACATTTCCATGTATAATGTGCTATCAGTAGTGCACCGTTCAGTCAAAATAGAGTACAGATTTTGTTTCAGATAACGTATTTATTTATCAGTATTTTGTAAATACTATCAGCTGCAGCAATCCTCTGCCAAACAATCTCGAAAATGAGCCTCACCGTTGCTATTAAAAGTCCCTACTATGGGATCTGCCACTAATCCAAAGTATTAGCTTCTTCAATACCAGTCACCAGAATTTCAAACCTTAAGAAGTTCTCGTATAAGCTCTGAAGCAATTTAATAGCTAGAACTATTCCAAAAGCGTACAGGTTATTGCTAAAAATATTTATTGCTACGCCCCTCCAGCCCCCAAATTCTATTTTCCTTACCTCTTTCAATTCTCTGCTTCGAACTACCATACCCAGAAAAATGTAGGTTTGGCTCTAACTAGTGTTTAGTTTTGTGCCATCCGAACTCCCTGAAAAATTCGCCAGTTAGTTCCGGTAACAATCAGAACTCAAACATTAAATTTCATGAATTATTTCCGTAAATATAATAAAAAATTGAAAATGGGATCCTAGTTAGG
Source organism: Condylostylus longicornis (assembly GCF_029603195.1). Taxonomy (NCBI): domain Eukaryota; kingdom Metazoa; phylum Arthropoda; class Insecta; order Diptera; family Dolichopodidae; genus Condylostylus; species Condylostylus longicornis. The sequence goes on from NW_026578011.1 coordinate 48,352, forward strand.
TTTGGGAGCCCCGATCTTTCCAAGACGTGCACATTTAAACAGACAGACCGAAATTTCTCTAAAAATAATTTATTTACGCTTCCTTATCATAGAGAAGTAGGTTTCCACCGAAAACTCGATATGCAAAATTTGGTGCAATCACATAACGTCCCTTATTGCATGCAATGCAGTCGATAATAATGGTTAAAACAAGAATCAAATGGACATTTTTTTGACCTCTTTATAAAAGACACACACGTTTTCTTTCTCGTTAATCCAAATAAAATTTTTCTCGAAATTTGTAATAATACAAATAACAGCAAACGCAACAAATTTTAATATCACACACCTGCACGATAATTTTCTACATTTGTCCTTAATACTCAAAATTATCGAAACTTAATGAAAATTTTGCGATAAATTTTAATTTTATCCTTCTTATGTTTTACTAACATATATATATGAATACACGATGATACGTTAAATATATATCACACGTTAAATATATGTCAAGTCGTTTAATAATATTCTCACAGTATAGTTCAAAATAATAACTGCCATTATTACAATGTATGTATATACTTATTTTCATTACAAATCGATATTGCAATAACATAGATTTATGCAAATCAAGCGAATTTATTAAAACTTGCATTCTTCACTCGATTGACTATTTACGTACTGTAGTAACGCAACATATATACTCTACAAAATTTTATGAAAAATTCGAATTATACAACTACAATAAATTGTATACATACATAAAATACATTTCCACTTACAATGCAACATAAAATTCTCACAAAAAATAAGCATTTTGAAAATTTAACTCATATATTTTTCAACCATTTTGTATCTTCATATATCTTTAAAATTCAACAAATCAGCACGATTCGATATCAAGATATTATCGAAAATTTTTCGTTTTTTTTCTTGTCATTGTGATTTGAATAAAGAATTAAAATATGGTTTATGGATTTATAGGACCGCAATATGCAAGAAAATATGAGTTTGATCATGATACTATACACAATTTGTGTAACCAGATATGCCCACACATTATTATTATACCACAATAAGTAAGTGAACTATTAATGTTGATAAACTGAATAGCATACAAAATATACATTTAACGATTTTGGAAACTAGAATCAAATTGGTTACATACTATCATTATTATTATGTATATATTACATTAATTATAAGGTCATTGATTTTCTTAGTTCATCCTATATGCAAAACCATATCCATCTTATAAGTTAAAGTAACCTTGGTTTTGTTGTATGATATGTGAACTTCAATTTTATAGCGCCAAATTTAATAGATTTTTCACATTCCTAAAATTATAATAAGAGTAAGGGTTAATATAGAATTCTTAATGTAATTGTTATTTTATTATTAACTCACAGTCAACCATATTTTGTTTTGTAATAATTCCAATAACTTAATAAATCTATAATAAACCATTTGTTAGGACTTAACTTGTGCAAAACATAAGCAATTGTTCACAACTCCAAAAGAAATCGCTTATATAAAGAGATCGCCGCCTAAATACAACATACAAATAACAAAAACGGGTAGTAAATACAAACAACTCTCATATATTTGATGTGAGTTGAGCATGGAATTTGAGCTCTTGAAATTAACTCTTTGTACCGATTAAAATTGTGTTCTAGTTTCTATATTTCAAAGAATTTTAGATTTTAAAATTTTAATATAAATATGTGCTTCAAAATTCATTTAATATTTTCAAAAACAAATTTTTACCTTTTCCTAATTGTATTTTTAATAAAATAATTTTAGTTTACAAATTCATATACTAAAAATATACTATTCAAGTAGATTTCATTTTATATATTAATATAAGAATTATCATAAAACGGAATTATTACAATATAATATTATTGAACTCTTTTCACCTTCATCCCATATTTGCACTGTTAATACAAAATATTGTGTAAAAACTCATTGATAAACACTTTCATAACATTCACATTAACCTTATAATACATTTATAATAATGTTTTGAATAAATTACAGAAAAAACCTTTACTTTTCCCCACTGTACTTAAAATATTTCTAAATAATACTACAACTGTATGTAAATATAACAATGAGTGCTGGGTAAAATCACAGTGCATTTTATAATAAACTAACATAAATTACAAGTATATTTCAAATAAAAATATCAATTCACGAAGTCTGTGTAAGCAGATTTAATATATGAATGGAAATGTAATTAATTAAATATTTTCAAATATAGCAACAAAAATCAAAAATATACATTATTTTTACGTTCCTTTTGCAAAAATATAACACTTTTGAAGTACTCAGAATTCGTAGGAAGTTTTTTGTAAACGAAATGCTGTGGTGTATGCAGATTTTGTTATATAGGAACAAAAGCTAACCTTTAATTTGAAATATTGAAGTTTCGGCATTAATTTTCCATATAAAAATGGCAAGCCATCTACCGGAATAGGTAAGCGTAACTCTCCACTTCTGCTTTATATACGCTAATGTATATTTGGAATTTTATTAGTGTTACATGTCCTTGAACAGAACACCCCAAAATGTGTATATTTCATATTATGAAGTTTATATGTGTTGTGTGCATAACATGAATGTGTTTTATGTAAATACAACATGTTTAATCTAAGTATATTTAAAATACATAAAGATTAAAATAATTTTTATATCATTATTCTATGTTATTAAATCCTGTTATTAAATTTTTCCTCAACAAATTTTCAATATTTGATTTTTATCATCCATATATTATATTATATATACAAAATTATTCAGTTCAATAATATTTATATTTTGTAATGTATATAAAAAAAATTCAGTTATATGAAAATTGTGTGCTTTTGGGAGGACAGAAAATAATAAATTCAGTAATAAAATTTTAATTTTATAGAATTTACATAAAAACGATGGTTATTATGACTTTTGGGCGCTATAAATAAGATTTGTGAATTTTGGATTTTGATAAGTTCATTTTTTAAAACTTTTATATGTAGATCATAAGCATATATAGACACTATAACAGGAAACACTACATGCATTTTAAATAACTTAATATTAAATTTTCGATTTTAAAAAATAATAAAATTTAATTATATACGTACAAAGCCTATAAGTTTAGTTCATATGAAAGTAAGTGTACATATGCGCCAGAAAATGAATAAATATTTTTAACATTTGGTAAATACTAAAGCAAGAATATAATTTAAGAGTATATTAAAAAAATTTTAAAACATTACTAGTTCACGAATTCCGGAAAACTCAATTATACTCGAAATATTTATTGACATTACAATTTAAACTAAAATATGTGAAATTGGGTAACAATTTGAATCCGCCGAGTGAAAATATTAGGGAAAACGCGAAATTTTATGTATGAAGCTGACATATGTTGTGGGACGTGGCCCCCTGATTTAGTTCTTTCGAACTTAAAATTTATCAGACACTTACACTGTGAACATTGAGAAACCCCGTATAGAGTGTAAGTGTGGACATTTTTTTTCTTAGAACAATCTTTTTATGAGAAATGGAGCTAGCGCTAATACTTAACGAATCGAACATTTATTGTGCCGCATATGTAAATTGCAGCAGATTTTATATATAATTAGTTTCTTTCAATTTTCATTTCTTCAAAGAACTCAATTCAAAAAAAAATATTCACATGCGATTTGGCTGAACAATAGTTTATTTAAATTTTTAATTTTGTTCTTTATTTTGTTAACTGAGATATTTATGCTGATAGTTATTCTCATAAATATAATAATTTATGTTATTATCCTTAAAATATCCTTTCTTTCATTGATTTCATGTAATTAATTCATTCCACTTTATTAATTTATTGATAATTTATGTACGTATATAACGATTTTAAAGAATATTTAATGCAACAATTACAATATATGTAGTTAAAATTAAATTACAGAAACAATTATAAATATGTACTGCAATATTCAAACTAAAAATGTACATATAAGCAATATAACCAAGTATAACTAAGGTACTATAAGCTATACCTTTTTTATGCTACATAATATATGTATATGATTTTCATATTTTCAATTTGAACTGATTACTTTATAGTGAGTTTATTTAAACTTAAGATTCATGCGAAAAATGTTATTATTTTAGAGGCGTTCAATAGATTGAGAAATCTGTGGATCGTGGGTAGTATTAAACAATTTTCGAAAAGGAAAAATTAATACATAATTATATTTGTTCTGGAATAGATTTTTTTGAACCAGGAGAGTTTTCTGGAATTTTTGAAACTCAAATCCGTACAAAAACGTTCTGTAGGCCTTAGATAGTTTTCACAAAGTTCGAGCTCTCTTTGCATTGTACAGTATAAAACATTTTCAAGAATTTCAGACGTGTTTTCTGGCCAAAAAAGAATTATATCGTCTTTATAAGGAAATTTTTTAAATCTTTGGTTTTGAGTTTAATCTAAATAACACTGGCTATTGCATTGTATAAAAGTGCATATATTATCAAAATTTAAACATTTCAATTGAAAATGGATGAAAACATGCAACGTTAACTACATACATACATCCCTTTTTATTACAAGACTTTTTTAGAAAATTTTTGTTATTTTAGAAAGGTAAATGGTGTTTTGTTAAAATTCTGCTTTGATTCTCTTATGACGGCCCAGTTCGTTAGACACTTCATAATTTTTTAAACAACGAAAAAATTTGTTTTTCTTTTTCCAACTTTTATGATTTTCATGATCCTTTCATTTCCTGATGATGATTGCATTGGGAATTGAATATTGTGTTATATCCTTTCGGATTCATTTTTATTACTTTTAAAATTATTACAATATCATTACTTTATTTCATATGCACATTAATACGAGTACATGCAATTTTATATATATACCTATATAAAAAACATTTTAATATTATTAAATACATAGTTTATATTCATATGTACAAAGTATATTTCATATGTAGGATATATGTATGAAATTTTCATTTTATTATTCTTTATTATATCACTTTATCATCATCATAAAATTTACGTTAAGTTAAGATAATAATTGACAAATTTATTGACTTTAATTTGTGATTTTGTATACAATCATGTAAGATTACATTAATTTATTATCTTTTAAAGCACTATGTTTGAGTCTATACGTAGAACTGTAAACTATAGGTATTAATATAATGTTCACATTTACATTAATGTAAAGTAAATTATTTTAAAGGAAATTTAATTATTTCCTCAAAAGATTTAGAAAATTTAATTAATTTTAAGTTAAAAATTTTCAAAAATTAAATATTTGTAGCAGTTGAAAATTTCGATTTTATTGAAAGAATTTGTATTTTAGAATTATAAAATTTTGAGTGAAAATTATTTCAAAGGAAATATTATTTCAAAGGAAAATTATTTCATAGGAAAGGTCTAACAAAAGATTAATTTCTGATTTATAAACTTACGTGATTTCTAAATTTTGAAACATCCAATTACAAAATTCAATATTATTTAAACTTAGCTTAAATTTCCTTAGGAAGTTATTCAATTGAGCAAAGTATCCTAAAAACAGTAAAATTTTTAATTTTAACAAATCTCATCCAAAATTTAAATATCTTAATTTTATCAAATTTATAGCTTCTTTATATTGTGTATACAAATTTATAAATTATGCCAAGTGACCGAATGTCATCTTATAGTTAAATAGAAAAGCCACAGGAGTTCAATTATTATATGACCGCAACTTGTAATATCCAATCAAGAATGTTAAAAAAAATTTTTTTATCTTGTTATACTTACTCATTTCAATTAACTTTAAGCTTCAAATTACACTTCAGTTTCTTAACCAACTTTTAACATTTTAATTTACAAGCATTTCTTTTCTCATTCTGGATATGTAGGTACAATGAAATATAAAAATTACCATGTATTAGATTAATATCCTTTTCATATTTAAAACACAAAACCAAAATTATTTTGTAGCACATCTGAAATTGCAATCTTTTTTAAACAATATTAATACGAGTGAAAATGTTTGTACATACATACATACATATGTACCTATCTAGATGACATTGTGTTAATTGAGACTTTATCTCTGATTTGACATTCCCGGCAAAGGATATGAAATCTGGATATGTAATAGGCACGAGTTTGAATAACTATTTAAATGTCCAGCAAGTTTGTTGAAAACTACTATAGTATTATAGTAGTTACTCCTGGAATTAATTTCAAAATTTGTATTTCACAAAATATCCATACAAACTTTTATTTATACATATGTATATTATCGTTAAACCTTAAGGACCTACTTGACTCTTGAATGAAATAAACAAACCTGTATATTCAAAATTTGATTTAATTAAATAACAAATACAGAAATTGAAAAATTTCACGACCACTGCGATCTTGTTTTTTCTATATTGAACATTTTTGGACATGTATGATCAAGTACGTATTAAAATTAATTTGAAATTCAATGCTGCCATTGCTGATATTATAAGCAAATTTTAACATTACTATTAACCGCTAGAGCTAAATGTAGCGCTTTGAATAAACGAAATTTCAATGGATTTTTTGGTTTCCTAGGATATTCAAGCTCTTGTAAATTTATTTCCCTAAAATGTTTAGTTTGTAATTATACGTCAAGAAAGTAAAAACTAGAAAGAAGGCGAAAAGAAATAAAAAATTTGCGCAGTCGGAACCATTGTGGTAGTTAAATTTACACATCATTAATAATAAAAAATTTAATATGTGAATAGGTGCGCAGAAAAGCCTTGTGATTCTGTTATTAATAAGAAATTATTAATTAAATATTTTCAAATTGTGATTAACAAAAATCTGTCGCTAGCCAATAAAATTTTAGTGATGAGTAAAACTTTGTCTCTTCAAAAAAGATTACCGGGCTAGGAGGCTTGCATCCTGCATTTAAAAACTATAAAATATTTTGTGTGGAGTTTTGAAAAAAAAAGTTTTAGATTTAAGATTAAAAGGCTTTCAATAAGACGCCATTTTTTTTACTTCCGGTACATAAATACATAATTATACATTTATTGCATGCACATACACATTGTATATATTGTATATTATTATACACATGTTCGTAAGTATATGAAAATTTTATATTTTATATTAAATTCGTATTTGAAGCTACTAATGTATATTGTAGATTACTAAGTATCAATTTTGACTGCCTTTAATTAAAGCTTCGCGTTTAAAATTTCATAGTACAATTTTTTTCACATTTCATGTATGTACATGTATGTAGTACTAAAGCATTCTAATACAAGGTTACTCAACATTCTCAAGAATATCTCAACAATTAATAATTAATTGGTTGATTTATATTTACATTGCTTGCTTTTTGGATTACCAGATGCAAGTAGCAAGTACGATAAAATTGATTTGCATGTCATGAACATCTGCCACATTCACTCTATCATATTTCGCTTATCAAATTTATCACTTATTGGCTCAAATTAAGTTTGACAGTCTCGTTCTGTTCTCATGGTGTTGACCGAAATCAGAATTCTACATTGGATTGGATTCGTAACACGAGACAACCATTGCCAAAAAAGAGAAATGGGATCTTGAAAACTTTTAATATCGTGCCTCCAACAGATCGGGAAACTTAATAAAATTGTAAAAGTTTTCTTTTTAATAATTGCATTGCACACTGCATGTTGTTATTAATGTACTGTTCAGACACAACACATATCTATTTCTACAACACCTAAAAGTAAAGTGTATTGCGTATGCTCTTTCCTCCAGTTGAAAAACAAACTTTATATTATGTACATAATATGAAGGTACTTTCATATATCCCAATGTAAAAATCTATTTAAATAACGAAAACAAAGTAAAATTAAATCTACACAATATCTTTTCAAAAGTTTACATATGTAAGTTAATATTTAACATGTAAATTCTTATATAATATTGTACTACATAGATAAATGTTGTCATTTATATATTTTTTTTATATTTATAGTAACATTGTGTACAAGTAAAATTGTTCAATTTGCATTTAAATTGCATAAACAAATTGTACAAAGGAGTTGTGTCTCTAGTAGTAATTTTCTACTTGTTTAATTTTTCTTTTTTTTTATATTTTTTCGGAACACATCACTCATTTTAAACTTCACAATATAAGCAAATACTGTATATATAACCCTATATATTTATCATTATTATTGGAACCACATATAGGACGTTATCATATTTAAAATACACTCTTTTATGTATATTATAAATGAATAAGAGTTGCATTTGGTATTACACATGTTATAAAATGTGTACGTTTTCTGTAAGAATTATAGTATACTATATACACGCAGAATAGTAGTGCATTTTTTTTACTCTACTTTTGCTCTCCTTTAGGGTTTGCAAAATTTTCCATCTTTTAATTCTCTCTTCTTCCTCGCTCCTTCTATAAACACTTTTCATTATTATTTTTGTTAGTAATGAAAATATTTTCCAGACATATAGACTTAAAATAAAATAAAAAACTCTAAAAATTAAATTATTTTGTGAGTGTTTCCATGTTTAAGTATCAAATACATACATATATATTATGGTTGTGTATACACAGTGGACAATATGATATCTACAACTGTTCACATGTGTATTCAATTATATATGTATATATATATATATATATATATATATATATATATATATATATACATATATACGTATGTGCTATATATGTACATATGACATGCGGGTGCAGTACAACTTTATTTTATAATAGTTTTACACCACTTTAAAGAGCTTCCCATAAAAACCAATTAAACAATTAAAGGAAAAATAATATGTAGGATACACACAAAGAATAAATAATAAAAAAAAAAAATAAGAACCAAAAACAGTAGGGACTTTTTGTCATTTTGACGTCCCCTCTTTTTTGGTATACTTTGTAAAAATTAAACTGAAAGTTATAATATTTTTCTTTTTTTTGAGTTTTACTTTTCTCTTTTTATTTATGTTTACTTTAAATTTTAATTTTTAGTGTTATATAAAAGTCAAATTAATATTTTTAATATATCATAAAGAATTTTTATTTTAAAAAAATATGCAAAAATTTAATTTCTGTTATTTTAAATAACTTTTTATATAATAACTAAATTGCTCGTATATTGCTGGTGCAACACAATAACTTTTCCAAGAAAACTTTGAAAATGATTCAATTTTTGTTTTTCAACAAATGTCTGTCTAAACATGAATCAAAGGCACTTGGCCATACAGATTTCATGTTAGTTATCAATTAGAAGGACCTGCAATTCTACCGACTTTGTAAAATGTCTACTCCCAATGCACTTTTTTTCGTTGTGAAATATTGTTCAGGAGGCGATTGGTCCAATCGTAGAGATATATAGTGACACCCTATAGGAATCATATATTACTGATCCCTCTCAATCTACGAATTTACAAATCTACAATTTAGTTTGCAACTATAAACGCAGGATTTTATCTGAAATCGATAAAGGAAAATTTGCTATTTTAGACATTGCGAGGTTTAAGGTGTTACGTTCTTGCATTACTTTTCATAAAGATACGATAAACCATCTTTCTTAATTTATAAACTATTTTTAAGAAAAAAATTTCTTTATTATTATAAAAAAAATTGTTAATATTGCTTCCATAATATAAGTATTACTTTCATATTACAAAATTCTGATTCTTTTCTGAACCACATACTTTGAATAAAATGTGACTCAAAATTTTGTTTTTTTCGTAACCTGAAACTGTCAGTTTTCTATTCTAATGTTGACTTTTTTGTGACACTTCGATTTCTTAAAGATAATACACACTATGGTCAAACAAATATTTGTGAAATATTTCGGTAACTTTTCGAAACTTAATTGGTCTCTTCTTGCATTATATTACGAGTTCTTTTTCTAAATTAATTTTTTTTTTTTGGTTTTTCTCTTCCACATATGGATATATGTAGGTACATACATATCGATCTATGTTTTTTGACTAATTATATACCTATTTACATTGTATTTTTATTTTATAAATACTTTCTTATTTTTTTTCTTTGAAATTTGATGTTTTTACATTAAATCAAAGAGTAAAAGACAAAAAATTTATTTATTAGAAAAAAAAAATCAAAATATTTTTATAATAAAAACATTTTTTTTTTTTTTATTCTAAAGGCAAATTAAAGAAAGGAAAAAATCATTTATTTTTTACTCAATTTTTAAATAGAAATAATTTTAAAAAAATTTTTATGTGGTTGAATTTTTCAAATAAAAATTAAGATAAACACACACATACAGAAAATTTTCTTATAAATATAGGTTTATAGGTAATATTACAAATTTTATACACACATATAAATGTGTCTATTGCCTGATGCTCGATGTATGTCAACGTAGGAATATTAAAATAAAAAAAAATAATTGATAGTGGTAATTTTGTTGGTATTCATATTACATGCTTACTTGCTATTGCATAAATTTTTTATTTTAAATGGTAGATAGCAACAGTAATTTTATATACAACTCCATTGTTAATAATGTGCCAGGATTTTGAGAAAATAAAATAAAAAATAAAATTTTATTTTTAATTAAAATTTTTGAAATAAATTGCTTTTTGGTCAGAAAATTGTTTATAGAAATATATTAAAAATATAATACGAGTAATATTTGAAATATTTTAAAATCACCTCAAAAGACGTAAAAAAAAATGTAATAGCGTAAATTAAAATTAAAATCATTTACTAAATTAAATAAAAATTTTATGCTCAAAATTTTTCAATTATGGGAAATAACAAAAGAAGAATTAGAATCATAAAATATTTTACATAAAAACCAGCAATGGATAAAATGAAAAATAATTCCGGCTTCGATTCGTTATACGTAACTTACTGAATACAATGAATTTAACGAACTTATATAACAAAATAAACTAAATAGAACACGTTGAGCCACTTCGGCAGCAATTGAGATTTGCCCGAATTTAAGGAAGTGCTTGCGAAATATCTCGGAAATCTTTGAAACTCCTTCAAACTTCTAGAAACTTTCCAGAGCAACCAGAAGTTGTTAGAGTTTTTGAAGTCTTTTTTAATCGAAGTAGATCAGAATCCATCGGGACATGTCGTGAGCCTTCGGAACTGATCACAAGTTGCTTGAGGGGGGGAAAATATAACAGATGTTGTACCCGCACGAGAAGGGCGGCGCAAAAGATTTTTATTCATGGCCGAATTTCACTATTAACCTGGATGAACAAATCTACAATCTCTAGTTCATGTAATGTTCATGTAATAATTCATATATTCATACTTTTGCTTCTTAATCGAAACTTCTCAGTCAATCTCAGTGTTTATATAAAACTAACTTTACTAGAGTGCCTTAAATAATGAATGAATAAATGTTGCTCATATATAATAAAATTATTAAGTTTCCCAAAATTAAAGTTATTTGAATTGCTTTAAGTGTTTCCTTACATAAAATTTCCCTTATTACATAATAATTATCTAATGCAAAATATGACTTTAAGGAAGTTTGTTATATATGTAAGTATTTTTTGCGGGTATTTTTTAGCCATATTATAATTGAAAATTCTTATTCAATACAACATAATCTCCGATATATAAGTATATACTTACATTCGAAAAGAAAACCAACCAAATAGAATCAGTTTTTCTTTTCAATTTCAATTCATAAAAATTACTGAATATTTTTATTCAATATGATATTCTATGCATAAAAGAGATTTTCAAGAACATTTTTTTTTATTGTAGTAGGGAAACGGAAATCATACATTTTACAAAGAAAATCCCTTTTATTTCCAAAATATAAATAAATAGAAAAAAATCTATCGCATTTACTATTACAGTATGGTTAAAAAAGCAAATGAGTGAAAATAAAAATACAAAATTTGTGTATGCCTATAAGTATGCAATTTTTTTTACTTTTAATTATTTTTTATCAATTCTTCCATTTAAGAAGTTTTTTGCATATACTTATTATTTTTGAAAACTAAATTTGATTTTAACTTATAATATAGAAAATCTCTAAAAACTTCTATCACTAAGTTTCAAAAAAAAATTTTCCTAAATATTAGTAATTCAAGAATAGATACCAGACTGTGTGACAAAATAAATTATTTGAATTTTTAAATAAAAAAATATCGCTTTTATTAAATTCAATTACAAAATATTTCGTTTGTATAAAAATTAAATTCACATTTAAAGGGTACGATCACATTAAGAAAACCCAACGGTAAGTCTAATTTTCAAAAAGGATAATCTTCTCAAAAAAAAACTGAATACAGAAAAAAAGTGAAATAATAAGAAGGTTCTTAAGCACATGTGTAAAATAATGTTATGTTTATGTTATTGGTAAAGTGTCCTAATACAAATGGAAGCGTTATTCGATTTTCTAAACATAATAGAATTTTACTTGAATGTAGATATTAGAAAATTATTTAAAGATTTAAGAATTTTTGCTTATAATAAAAAATGAAAATTAATGCAATTATCACTAAACAAGTATTTTTGTGTAAAAACCTTATTATAAAGAACGAAACAATATAAAAAGAATATGTTTAAAATATTCATATAATAGATTATGCATCAGTATTTACCACTTATTCTTTTCCCATAATTTGTCACCATTATACTGTATTTTTTCTTAACACTGCTTTAATTTCATCAACAAACTTTTCTTAAATAAATTCCATTTCTTATTTTATTTATTAGAAAAATAAAGTATAAAATAATCTCGGGAATTGAAAATTCATTTCCCCAGAAAGTAGGCAATAAATTTCGCTTATACTACAGATATATAGAAAATGAATTTTACGAAAAACTTAAATTAAGGCAATAAATTTTGTTCATAAAATATCCAATTATTTATTATCAATCACTTAAGATATTAAAAATTTTTAAAGAAGAGTTACGAGCACTTATAATATCATTACGTTATATGGCTATAGGTATATGTACTTGACAAACCTAACTTTTTGTCCTAGTACAACAATTTTCTATTATACAAACAATTCAATAAGTTTTATGTTTTTAATTTTTCTAATGTATCATAAATTTAAAATTTTATATTTTATAACATATTTAATTTCACATTAATGTTGGGGTCTCTAGGATAATTTCTCTATATTACAACTATATACATGGAGAAAAAAAAAATAAAATATTATCATTTGATTTAAAGAAAATGGAAAAATTTTCAAATTACCTTTACATTTGAAAATAAAAAGAGAACTTTACGCTTAATATTTAATAACAGCCAAAAAGGAGGAAATTTTCAAATTATTTTTTTGGACATTTTTTCTATTTAGAATTTCTATTTGAGGCTTTTTATAATCATATATCTAGTAAATGATGCAGTAAATGGTATTTGGTATTTCCATTGGAGTGAAGGAACCATTTTCTTTATTTTTTACATTAAAAAGAATTAAGATAAAAATCGTCGTCTGCAATATTCCATTTTTTTTTTCTATTTTAATATCATTACCTTTTCATTTTTATATCTTGGTGTTATATTCTAATATAATTTCTAATCTTTTATTTCTACCTGTATCCTTTATACATACAAATATGTCCCTAAAAACTTCATGTGCCATTTTGTATTTTACTACTTTCTTGATGATGATAATGATCGCAATGATGATTGTATTCAATTTAAGCACATATGGTTAAATTTTGTATAAAATTTCATTTATATTACCATATTTGTTATATAAACATGTAAGCGCATATAAAAGTGTGCGTGTATGTTGTAAGGATCTTATATATTTTGTGATGGGTAAAACGAGAATATCTTTTTTTTATAATATGGTATAACTTTATTAAGAGGATGATTTTATGTATTTTTATGGTAGAGTAAATGAATATCTAGATCATTTATGTTTTTATTTTTTATTTTTGTGTCCATAAAATGGTCCTTCTTGTATTATTTTTTTTCATTTTTTCCAAATTACCAAAATAAAATTACATTTGCTGACAATAAGAATATAGAAATGTAATAACGAAGTATTTTATTGTGGAGGGAAGAGATAGGAGGCGGAGAAATTCGTTGGAAAAAGGGTGGAGAAAAGATAGAACAGAAGAGACACTAAAAATCAAAGCAATTTTTTTTGTTATTTTTATTTATTTAAGTAGTTATTATAAAAAAAGTCAAATTTGTATTTTAAGTCTACATGGTGTCGAAATTTCGTAAAAATTTATTTTGACTTTCTATTTATGTAAAGAAAATAATTTGGAAATACTGAATCGTGTATCGCCCCAAATGTGGTTTCTGTGCCTGGAGTGTAACGTGCAATATCCACTTTAGCTCTTCATATTTAAATGACAACATGAAAACTTGTTAATACAAGTACGTAATAAGGTAGGCAGGCCTGACCCTATATAAAAGCATTGTCTTGAAGAGACCGTGGAGGAAAATAAGATTTGGAGTACTAAAACCAGAAAAAAACATATGTGAACAAAGGCAATATCCAATTAAATAAACAACCAACGTAATGTCGTATATGGAATGGAAAAAATAGAATTCAAAAGTGTATAAGATGAAGAAACTTCCCCCTTTCGATTTCTTTCCTGAGCTCTTTCCGTACTTTTGTGGACCTACTTCTTGAAAAGAGTTTGGCATATCGGAAATGTGCTCGCCTCTTTCTTGATACGTTGACGAATTTCTTACCCAGTACTTCAAGTGCGCTGGCACGCAGTACAAAGTTATCCGTTGTTCAGTATTTGCGTTATTTCACAGGTCACCTATTAAGAATTTACAATACACCAGTTTACACAAAGTTTATATAAGCCGGGCTGCTACTGCGTCCCATTGGCCACCGAATAGTTCGAATTAACCACTAGATCTTATTTCCGATATGTTCTCAAGGATAAAACGAATTGTGCCTCAGCATGAAGCACACTCAGCTCGAATTATCTAATTTTGTGCCCTTGCACCAGAGTTCAACGAAGTCCGCGACACAAAGTCGGTGTCTTATCTATATTGTATAACCCCATAGGATAATTAAAGGATTATCTCGCCCAATTTTTAAAATTTCTGAACGTGAATTCTCACCATAACCTCAGTATACACTTAATGGCCTACGTATCAATGATAGTCAGGACGTCTGACACTCCCCTGAGTCGACTAATTACCAGCTCAGGGAATGCCTTCACGATTGCCACAACATGTTGTTCACAGTTCGTCCCAGTGCAGGAGAATGTTTTATGACAACCCTGACCGAAATCCAGTATAGATTTGTCTTCATGGTCTCGCTATTCTTCTTCCAATTAATTTACATATATGTAATTTAAAAATATTTTTCAGTAAATGCTATTTTAACACCATATCTTATTTATTTAGCAGCATCCAAATGTTGTTATTTAGCAGCATCCAAATTTCACTTTCATTTCAGTTTAAAAGCACATGTTAATTGACCATTTGTGCGGTTTTAGTACACGTGTCTATGTATAACTAACTATATTCCACAATAATAATACAAGAAGGTTTATCGTTTAAGTGCTAACTTTTCAAACATTGAATTAAGCTCAAATTATATTAAAAAAAAATTTTAAATGAAAATCTCAACGATTTTAAATTTATGTTCAATATTCTTATTAGTAAAAAATTTCAGAAAACTTATATCCCAGGGTATTTCAGTTATAGCTAGGGAATTTCTTGCAAAGTACGTTAAATTTAACAAAATTTTTATATTTAACAGAAAACTTTAAGAGTTTAATTTTCCCTTTTCTGGAAAAACTCTTTTTTTCCGGAAATTTTTCAAAATTTAAATTTAATTGCAAACAGTTGAAAATATTTCTTTAAAATCTTCTTAGATCAATTACGAGTATTTACAGAAAAGCATTTTTTATACATTTTGTCTTCGTATATTCATACACTTTAAAAGTAATGCAAACGAAATTTTTTTTAGAAGCAATTCCATTCCCTTTGCTATTCTGTATTTCGGTACTTTTTTGTTTACTTTTCTTTAAAAAGACATAAAATAAAAACATTTTCGTTTTTTCTTCTTTTCATAGTACCCAATTTTAATTTTCCTTTACTAAAATTTCAGCAAGACCCATAGTGCACGAATGAATTAAATTGACCGAATAAGAAAATTTTCATGAGTACAAACGCAGTGAAATTTCCATTTTGTATTGCACAAGGTAAAAAAAAACCAACATATTAAAGAAAATCTAGACATTAATTTAGTTTGCAGCTGCCATGGCAATGATATTCTTTAATAAAACAAAACCAAAAATTAATAAAAAGTTCATAATTGTGTAGAGAATGCGGAAAAAAAATATATTATAAGCTCAAGAGACGATAAGATAAGAGGTGTTAAGAATATACAGCTGATATTTGAGTTGTAATTTAAGAATCAGATTATAGTTAGAATACTGTTAATCTTTGATAGAATTACCAAAAATTAATGGTAAGCAGTTGACATTTTCTGAAATAATAAAATTTTTTTAAAATTGAAATTGTTTTCTATATAGTTGAAGTTCTTAAATTAACCGGGTAGCTCAGATAGGCGACATGGAATCAAACATTCGATAACAGCATGATCTA
This sequence comes from Condylostylus longicornis, assembly GCF_029603195.1. Taxonomy (NCBI): domain Eukaryota; kingdom Metazoa; phylum Arthropoda; class Insecta; order Diptera; family Dolichopodidae; genus Condylostylus; species Condylostylus longicornis. Next base: position 64,869 of record NW_026578011.1, read on the forward strand.
AGGGCGATGGTTGGTAAACGATATATTTATGCTTTTCCAACATCAACTGACCTGTCCAACCAAGACGGTAACCTCAGATTGAACACAGCTTTCATTTGTTTGCAATAAATTTGTGCTATAACTCTATAGTGTACATATATGTAATACTTCAAAGGGTTTTTGCTTCAAAAGTTAACAAAATTTTAAAATGAATATTTAAATCTTATAATCTATACGAAAATAATTTTATATATGTAATTATATTTTATATTCTTCCATTTCACATTACAATATTTTACCTCAATTTAAAATATTTTAACTATATATTATTGAATACGTATGTATACAAAGAAAATAAAACAATAACAAGAAGTAAGATAAAATGAAAACAACTTTTTTTCACTACGAAGGCGTCGGAAATTGTGGCCCATTTATCTGAGTTAGCGTAAGGGAAAACAAATTGAAAAAAGCAAAATAAGTAAAAAAACCCATAGCAATAAAGCTGTCATGTTTAAGACGTGTGGTGTCGTAATACAAACAAACATGACCAAGGCAATGAACACAATGATTTTATAAAGATTTAAGTTACTTTTGCACGTTTATGTAGAATTGCTTTTTACTATCATGGTTGCTTGCTATTCGAGGTAACTTTGATTTACATATAAAGATGTTGCGGTTGATTTTTTTTAACGAAATTTGTGTTATTTTTTCCATTTCTCTCTCTCTCAATACTTTTTCGTTTTGCAAATTGGCTCCACTTTAAAAACCTCAGGGCACAAAAACATCATATACCGTGTGAAATATACGATGTACGATGAAATATACTTGAAGATATCAAATAATAAAGGCAAAAAAGAAAAACAAATAAAAAAATGTAAAATTTACAAAAAAATATACGTATACAAGGGAGTCAATTTTTTTTTACTTTTATTTACTTTTTTATTACTTATAACTGCTATATTTGTCAAAGGTCTGAACTAAGCATAATATTACACATTTAGGAGCACCCGGGGATAATGTCACAGTAAAATGGAAAATTGAACCTATTGTTGAACCATTCTTATTTAATGCATTTTTCTAAAAAACATCGCGGATAAAGCAAATAATGTAGGTACATATCAAAAAATCGGGTAGGTTATAAAAGTATTGCTCAATCTATAATGTTTCGTTTTTTGATTTTCTAGTTTACATTGAGGAATTTTATAGAAACGAATAAAAAAACTATATGTAGTTAAAAGAGAATGGCATAAAATTTTTATTCATTTTTGCCGTTTAAACGCAATGTAATTTTAAATGGATTATGAGAACTACAGAATGTTTTCGCTCATATTTTTGTTATAACACTGGTATACTGGAACGTATTTTACTTATTAATTAAGCGTAAATAATGATATTCTTGTGACGCCTTTGGAATAAAAAAAAGCAAAGGAAAATATTGTTGAGATTTGTTGTTTTACTCAAAAGTATTAATATTTGATAGTAAATTCGAATTTTCGAAATAGTAATTTCGAATTTACGAATTTTCGAAATAGTAATTTCGTATTGCCGAAATAGAAATAATTTTGAAAATTCCAATTTTCGAAAATTTAAGAAAAGGATATTTACGGCAAAAATTTCGAATTTCAAAACTATTTACCAAATAAGATTAAATTACGCGATTTTATAGGGTTTGTTGATTAGGATCCGTTGATTGAAATATTGTTTACCATAATATTGTCGTTCATTTCATTTATTATAATTTTTTCAAATTTAATTTAATTTCTTTAAAGCTTAAAAATAATTTTTTTTTCTTTTACAACAATTCTTATTTTCGTTCTTTTTCATTGTTATATAATGCTTTAATAAGAAACGAACAACACCTGTAATAGAGATTTATTATTTTTTTATTTGCACCGCCACCATTTTAAACTAACAGATAAAAACTAACTATTTCTACGTTGTTCTGCAGGAACTATTTGAATTCTTTTTGAAGTTTCGTTTTTTTATTTATTTATTTCTTTTTTTTTGTAACTCATATTATATGCAATATAAGACCATATTCTAATATTCCATGTAATCTATTAGGAAAAAGGATAATTTTTAAACAAAATTTGCAACTTTTTTATTTGCAGTATAACAAAATGAACATTGAAAACGACGGTACCGCCAATCTGAGTATATTTACGTGTGCTCACTTTCAGAAGTCTCCTTTGAAACGGTGAACGAAAATAGAAAAAAAAAATCAATAACAATCTGTTATATCTGTTATAAACTGACATCTTTTTCCTTTTTACAAAATAATATGTATGTAACTTCTTTTTAAAATATTTATTTATATAATAAGAGAAACTCATAAACTCAATTTTAAAGAAATTGTGTTGCGAACAAAACAAAACCCTTTTTTGCATAGAAACGCTATATATATACTTTTCTTAACACCTGTAACATAATGAAGGTGAACTATATTAGAAAATTATAACAAAATAAAAATAAATTAAAACAAAAACAAAATTAAAGAAAAAAAATTGAAATGTAGAATAAAATTGAAATAAAACTGTCTATGTTTTGTAACTATCGTCACAAATAAATTGGAATTTTGATAAACCAAGGTTATATAACAATTTTCTTATTTGATATATAATAATATGTTCAAAGGCTAGCATATTGCTGAAGAAATACAGAACCTCGTTTCTCATACTATCTCACCATATATTCAATGAACGTCGTTGCTAATTCTTCTTGGCCAGAAGATCCTGAATATGCTTCTTAGACACTTATTGATGAATATGTGATATAAAGATAATGATGAATCTTGTTAATGTTTTTTCAGGTTTGTGTGCCAGACTTCGCTACCATATAATAGTACCGACTTGATGCAGGAGTTGAATATTCTAATTTTCGTGTTTTTGGCCAAGTGTGGTAATCTCCACGCTCCCCACATCCTTTCAAACGCCGTTCTACCCAATCTTATTGTGTTGTTTATGTCCGCCTCAACTCACCGATCTGAAGTAATTATACTACCAAGGTAGGGTCAAATACTTAGGAGTGGTGTTTGATTCCAAGCTTCTTTGGCGAAGTCACGAGGAAGCTGTGTGTACACGGGCAACCCGGGCGATTATGGTCTGCAGGGCCATCTCGGGCAGGTCGTGGGGCTGCTCCCCGTCTGTCATGTGGTGGATGTATACCATGATGGTTGTGCCGCTCCTAACTTATGGAGCAGTGGCATGGGCAAGAAGGGTGGCTCTTGGTACGGCTAGAAGGAACCTGGAACGATTGCAGAGACTCGCATGCGTCTGCATCACAGGGGCTATGAGAACTTGTCCAACGGCGGCAATGGAGGTGATTTTGGGACTAACCCCCTTGCACCTTGTTGTGGAGATGGCAGCGAAGGCTGCCATTTTCAGGTTGGGGAGAAATGGAGCCGGAATAATCGGTGTGAGAGATCGGGGTCGTCTTGTCGGGGTGGTTCCGCTCCTATCGATGCCTAGAGACGACATGGTAAGGAGATGCAGCTTCGAGAAAAATTTTGCCTCGTTGCTGAGTAACAGAAGGGACTGGGAGCGTGACTTTTCGGGCCTCCCAGGTGGAACACACGTTATTAGATGGTACGCAGATGGGTCAAAGACCAGTACTGGGACGGGTGCGGGGTATTTGGGCCAAGGACCAAATTCTCCGAATCTATGGGAACTTTTCCGAGTGTGTTTCGGGCTGAGTTGCACGCCATTGAAATGTGCGCACGGTTCAGCCTAGAAAGGGGGTATCGGGGAAAGGAAATAATGATTATGTCGGTTAGCCGGGCTGCGATCGGAGCGCTGAACTCGTTTTCAGTATTCTCCGCGGCAGTATGGGGCTGTCTTGAGAAGCTCAATGAGTTAGGCAGATGCAACCGGGTCACACTGTGTTGGGTGCCAGGCCATGTGGGCGTGGAAGGAAATGAGGCCGCTGATGCGCTTGCGAGGAAGGGGGCAGGCACACCTCTTCTTGGGCCGGAGCCCTTCTGCGGGATTGGACCACAATACGATTCGTTGGGAATTAAGGAAGGAATCAGAAAGAAGGCGGTAGGAGCGCTGGAGAAGTCTTCCGGGGCTGCGGCAAGCCAAAGAGCTCCTGGGAGATTATGACCAGAAGCGATTTAAGAAAATTATAGGGATGGGCAAGAACCAGGTGAGAGTCCTCACCGGCATTTTGACGGGTAACTGCGGGCTTAGGGGACACCTCAGTCGGCTGGGCCTGGAAAATGAGGATACTTGCAGATTCTGTGGGGAGTATGGGGAGACCTCAGTGCACCTTCTGGGGAGTGTGATGCTCTTGCTCGTAGGAGGGGGGAGGTGCTGGGAAGCTTTGCTCTAACGGTAGCGGAGCTACGGTCTTCTGGTCCTCACAAGTTGCTTGACTTCATCAGGAGGGTGCACAAATCTACAAATCTACAAGGTAGTTAAATCTTGCGACATCTTCGATTGGAGTTTCGTTGACCGTATCATTATTTCTACTGCTTATTCTAACTGACTAAGTTTTCTGTACGTCTACTCGATGGATAATGACTGGAGCAGTCATTTTGGCTTTGTCACTTAAGAAATTGATTTTTATCTGCATGTCATTATGCGATTGAGGAAAGGGAGCATCCGTACCTTACACCTGTACTTATAATTATGGACTCACTTACCTTTCCATTGTGGAGCATTTTGGCTTCGTTATGGCTGTAAAGTGCCTTAAACATTCTGATTATTTTCGCAGGTATTCTTTTCTTCTGAACGCTCTCTAAATAGCTTCTCTGTCAATGCGTCAAAGGCCGTTCCGAAGTCGACAAATGTGATGTATAACGTCGAGTTCTACAATTAGTCTTAGTGTATTGGACTGCTCTATGCATCCACGCTGCTTGCGGAAGCCAGCTTGCTCTTCAGGATTATGACGGCCAATACTTTGTTTACTGTATTCTGGATAGCTATACCACCCCAGTTTTTGTAGCCAGTTGTATCTCCTTTCTTTGGAAAATTTATTATTACACCTTTTTAAGAATGTGGTATAATAGACCAACTATTACCTCTGTCCTAACTTGGTTTTTCCGTACAGGAATTAATTACCTTCCATTACCAAATTGGAATTTTGTGCTCGAAATTGTGATTGGAACTCGAAAAGTCTTGTTCGTTTAAGTCTTTCTGCCATAACGCCATTGTCTAGCAGCCGAGCTGCTTCCATATTTACATGCTGCTCTTGACGAGCCCTATGCTTTGCAGCACAACTTCTAATTTCATCTACAACCTAAGGAGTTTCCAAGTCCCCGTGAATGTCATTGTTAAGCATATATCGTGGCACATTTACCATGTCCCGTAGAACCTTATTCTTCAAGATTTGAATTTAGTTAATGTGAGTCTTCCTGTCACACCACCACAGTTGAATGCCATATAGCTATAATGGTTTAACGATTTGGTTATAAATCAATATTTTGTTTTCAATTGCCAAATTGGACTTACGACTCCTGAGCTAATAATTTCATCTATATTTATTTTCTAATTCTGTGTTTCTTCTTTATATGCTTTTTCTACCTTAGTTTGACATCTAAAGTCATCCCTAGGTATTTTGCTGGGTTATGAATCGCTGCGTTCATTCCATTTAAGTTAATTTGTGGCGAATTTACTATATTTCGATTGGTGAAGTTTATGTGAACCAGTTTTGCTTCATTCAACTTCATTTTCCAATCTTTTGTCCACTGGCTTATTTTCTTACTTGCCTCCTGGTTTTAAGAAGGGGTTAAAACCACTATCGTAACTTTATTAAAAACACTTAGTCTCGAGGGTGCGCTTTAGGCGCGGTGGATTGTTATCCCAAGTGTAATCAAATCTAATGCACTTTTACAAACGGTAAGTTGAAATTTCAATCGATAAGTTGAAATTTGTTAACACAGTCATGAGCTGATGTACACATAATATATAAATTTGAGTTTATAATTTGAGAATGTACACATACTGCAAGGGTAATATATAAATGTTATAATTTTATTTAAGAACATTAGCATATTAGTGCCTCGTAGAATCATAGACATATCATTAAAAGGGAATGTAATAATGTAATAACATAATAGCATAGAAACGTGTGTACTATGTATTTATAACGATGTATATTAGTTTTTGCAAAGTTCAGTGTTTATTACATCCGTTTCAACTTGTGTAGTTATTTCCATCATTTTGACACGTTGATTTCTTTTTTCCATAAACTAATTTTCTTTAACACCATCTTTTTTCTGTTTCGCTGTATAATTATGTGTGAAAAATTTTCTCGTTAATTTTCCATATTTTTTTTTATGTTAAAGAAATATCAAATGAATGTTTTTTTCATTTTAACTGTAATGAATGAAAAAATATATTAATATATAAAAAATATATAAAAATTATGTATATATTCGAATAAATTTTAATAATAATAATAAAAAAAAAATTTGCACATTTTCATAACGAAATTTTTCCTGTAACATTTTTTTTTGAAAACGAATTCTTTTTTCTTCTTTTCCTTTTTAAAACAGCGGAAATGAATTATTACTTCCGGTTAAAATATGATACGGAAAAATATTATATATACAGAAAAATACCCTGTACAGTGGAACTGAGAAAGAGAGACAGAGAGAATTTTTTGAGAAAAAATTTAGAAAATGAAAAAAGAGAAATTCTTCAAAGTGTTTATGTCTCACATTAATTTCCCTTTAATGATAATGGATGAGATAATTAATTAAATTTTATTTTTAATTTCACATTTCCGCTTATGTAAATTTTTGCTGTTTCTCCCTTTGTGTTTTGTTTTATTCTTTTATGAGAGAGGGTGAGATTGAAAATGTGATACCTGGAGTGTTGCATAACTTCAGAAAGTAGCTAGTAATTATTATTGTAGATATAAAAATAACAAAGGGAAAGCAAAAATATTAAATGCTAATTCAATTATTTTACAATAATTATTAATAAATTTTGTGGTTATGTTGTGTATTTTATTACAAAAATTGTTCTGTTAAATAAATGAATTTTTTATTATTTTCCTTGAAATATTATTTTGAAAATTTCTTTAAAAGAAATTATGAATTATATAAGAGTGTGAATTATTGTGTAAAATATTTTTATTTTATGTGTAAGATAAATTAGTTGTAAATCGTTATAAAATTTCGTTCTCTGTAGATAAAAATGTAGTAGTAATATAATTAATTACATTAAAAATTGTGTAAATTGTAATAACATGCGAAGGGACACGCTGGAACATTAAAAGCGAATTACTGCATGATTTTAAATATTCCTCAAAAATAATTTCTCCTATTTAGTATTAATAAAATTTTCTACTTATTTCGACAAGATTATAAGAGTCAATTTCGATTGACAAACCCGATATAGAATAACCTATCTTCAATACATCACTAGATAATTTAGAAACCTGCCATATAAAAACTTTTAATGGGTTCGTTATCTAGGTTATGATATGGAGACTGATAAAAGGAGATATAGTTTTAGGAGAAAGTTGATAGTTATTGTAATGCAAACAGGACGAAGAGGCTGATAATGGGGTGGTATAGTTATTTATTAAGGGTTTAATCTGATCATTGGTGCAGTAATTATTGTCCTTCATAATAAAAATTATATTCATAGCTTAATTATATTATATAGTTTAATTTACAATATATATACTATAATATAAGAAATAATAATCACATTTCCATAACATCCACTAAAAAATACACAAATATAAAACAATTTATGGTTATTTAAAATTTAATTTCTTCATCTCCAAAATATTTCGAGTTTCTTTAAACTAAAAATATCTAGCAAAATATTTTGATTAACTTTTCTAAACTTTAATACTTTGAATGAAATAAAATATGACAAACACTGAAAGTATATTGCTTAATTTTTTTTAACATAAAATCTTTAAAACGCCAATTTAATTTTATTTAAATGTTAAAAATTATTAGCTCTTTCCCATCAATAAGTATTAGTATATGTGACAGAATCTATAGGTACAAAAAAAGCTGGAAATTTAACATAAGAAAAAATATAATGATAACATTTTGTGACTTTTATCAATATACGAGAACATTAAACTTATTTTTATTGTAAATGACGGAAATCTTTTAGTCCTTGATATATCCTTCCTTAAGTAAGAAAAATAGTACATTATTCTCTTTATTTTTTTTTGCTCTTGCCTCATACTTATTTTGTAATTTTTTTCTCTTATACGTATATAATTTTTGAATTATAATGAACTCGATTTTCCTCTTGTAATATACACATTTGATTGTGTCAGAATAAATTATGAACTGTAAGATATGCTGTGTGAGAAACAGCAATGAATAAAAACACTTAAATACTGGTCTATGTGGAGCTATGTCATTATTTCGGGCGCCATTGCTAAACTTACAGTGTTGAATTAAGTATTTTGTTGGATCATTAAGAGACTAAATAATATTGCTCAAGCTTACTAAACTTTCTTACTGAAAAATCAAAGGCAGCAAGTTGTGGTGTATTATTTCGCATGTTTCGTTTGCTTTCCGAGAGTTTTAGCTGTACACTCTTCAAAAAAGTGTTTAAAGTCAGGCTGTTCAACTAAGTAGATACACGTATACATGAATGAATTTACTCATATATTTATTGTATGTATAAAAGTGTGTATTTCGTTTTAAAGAATGTAAATAATGAAAATAATTCATTTCAATCGTTTTATTTACTTTTGAATTTTCTTTTAGTCGCTTTTATTTTTATTTTAATTTTCGTTTTTATTATTTCTTGTTTTCTTTGTTGTTCTGCTTTTCTTAAAATAATTTCCCTTGTGATTAAAGTAATTTTGGGTAGCTAATGTTGCTAATCAAAAAAACATTGTTTGTGAGTCAACTTTTTAGTATTATTTTCATCTTCTTTTCCCTCATTTTTTTATTTTTCTTCTTTGTATTTATTATTTTAAATATTCGATATACAAAAAATATCCTTACAGATATTGATGATGATAATTTTTTTTATTATTTTGTTTGTTTATGTTGTTTTTTTTTCTCTGTGTTGCTCCTCTTTTTTCTTTTTTCTTTTTGACGATTGTATTTCACAATTATATGTGTATTATAAAACTATATGTAGTCTCTCTTGTTTTATAATGCGATGTTGATGGAAAAGAAGACGATGACGATTTTCATATTGGTTCTATGAATTGGTTTTTTTTTCAAAATTTCACTTGTTTTCCTTTTAAAAGTTTAAAATACAATATGAAGAGCTTGGAATATAAAGGAAATTATTTCGTTTTTTACGGTAGATAATATTCTCGTTTATGTCATTGGAAGAAAAATGTACATACAGGAGAAGTAAACCCCTCTCTTTTCTCTCCTTAAATATAATATTATAATTTTATTCATACAAGAGAAAAATAAAAAGAAATTCTTAAAAATATTACAAAAATTTATACAAAAAAGTAAAAGAAATTAGACTTGTACAAAAATGCGTTCAGAAGGAATAGAACAATAAGATGGAAGGGGTAAAATTCTAGTTCTTTTTTTATTATTATGTTTATGTAGTTATATAGAACTTTGATTAATTTTAAACCATTATGAAACTTGATTAGTTCAATTTAATTTGAATATAAGAATTTAGAGAAAAAGGGCAGAAATTATTTTTATTATTATTTTCATAATAAAGTATAAAGATAAAGCATATGAAAAACAGAACTTATATTTACGCTTCCATCTACATATACGTATGGATGCAGGCGTGTATATGTGTATAGCGCATTAAAATATGCTTGAGTAAGAGTACAAGTATAAAATCAGCAATATCGTTCCTACATTTAGAACATTTTATAATTTTCTAGTTGAAAATAATTATTTTTATATTGAAGTGGAAATCATTTTGTACACTTAATGTAAATATTTCTATTAAATTTGAAATAAGTACATACATATACACAAACATATGTAAATTAATACAAAAATACCAACATTCTTTTTCATAAAATTAATATAATTGCGATAGATTTATAAATACATTAATTAAAACACAACTAATCAAAACATTTTAATTTGAAGTTAATGAAATAACAGTGGATCGAAACGTATCTTAATACTTTTCTAAATTTGATATCATCTAAAAAATTCTTTAAAATCTAAAAATCTCATAAATTCTCTCATGTGTCGAACTTAAAACTGAGTGGAGATAAATGCTTAAAACTTATTTATCTCAAAGAATTTTTCGAATTATCCTGCATGAGTACTTCACACTTGGGGACATTAGGGCAGATGTGCCTCAGGCAGTATTTTGTGTCCAATATTATACGTATGTATTTTATTACAGAACTTATTACAATAAGGAAATATAACTATGGCCACATTTGCAATCTATGGGGCAATATTGGGATCTAGTGTTGAAAAATCTGCAAATAGATTACAAGATGCTAGTAATAATATAAGTAAATGGACAAATAAATTTAAGATAAAGCTAAATTAAAGTATATCTGTGCAACTGAATTCCACATCCAGAAGAAAAAAATAGAATTAGTAAACAAATACAGAGAAAACTATTGACTCCTAGATCAATCTACATCTAAATTGACAACATACAACAAAGTGTGGAAATATAACCAAAAATAAAGCCAATATGAAATTAATGGTTAGTTAGTTTGACTAATTTAGGAAGTTATGATCAGATGAGTTTCGTTTTAGATTGGTTTAACATTTCCTACTAGAAAGGACTGACGACGATTTGAGTTTACCTATTTTAGTCTCACAAGGATTTTCAATATCTGTATTAAAAAAAATATGTATTTTTGAATATTATAGGTTATTGATGTTAGAAGCTTAATATTGGGTCAGAGTAAATTTCAATTTGTAGAACTTTGATCAAGGCGGTTTGCCACAGCATTGAATATTGGTCACAATTTAGGTCTCAATTTAGCAAATTTTATTAAATTCTTTAATTTTGACTACCTTTGAAAAACTTGCAATATTGCATTTAATGTTGTGCACACGTAGGGACAGACAAGCAATAATGAAAGCGAATTTAAATAAATAAAATTTACAATAACTTTATTATAATACATACTTAAAATGTGCTGCCAAATAAAAACAAAAAATATTTTAAAATTTTCAGTTTAATTTAATTAAAAAGAATAATGAAACAAAAATTATAATAAAAGTATATTATTTAAATAGTTACTTTTTTTGTTTTTTAAATTCTTCTCTGTATTATATAACATAATAATTACGTTTTGGAAGATAACAATCCTGAAAATTAAATTAAAGTTTTTGAATTAAATAGCAAAAAAAAAGAGAAAATTTTTTTTTTCCTTTTTTTTTTATTTAATTTTTTAAATTGGTGAAATTTTATGGTATCATCATTTTCACCATAATTATGTTTTCTGATTTAATGGTGAATTTTTATTTTAATATTATTTTACATTTTGTTGTTTTTAAGAAAAAAATATTTAATTTGATAATCTCATATGTTTTTAATTAAATTTTATACAATTTAATTGTGATGATTATTAGAATTAATTAAAAAGTTTTTATTATTTTCTCTCTCCCTCTCTCTCTTGTTTCTTTTTTTTATGAAAAATTTTTACATTGACCGAATCAACTTTAAGATATAAATACATATAAAACATATGAAAGTAAAGCAATTTTTTTTTGGATTATTTGGTCTGTTTCACTAGGGTTGCAACAATTTCATGTTGGAATTGAAAAATTTCATTGAAATTGCATGCGTACGAATTCATTTTCACAGTTCAAGAAAGTTAAAACTGTCAAATGCGGCAGTTCACTGCCGCATATGACAGTTTTGACATTCTCTTCAAAATTGAATTATTTCATAAAATTTCTTTCCATGGTCGAAAATTCTTATTTTTATTATATTTACATTGGCAAATTACAATACGTTATTATGTATAAATATTATTGATTGAGTAAAAATTTTTTAACAGAAAATTAAAGCGGCGTGTAAGTCACCCCTGTGTTTAGTTTATTAAAAATTAATTCTTTTATATAGGTGCAAGTAAATTCAATTCAAATTTGATATTTAAATTTTTTTTTTCTTGGAAAATAGAAATTTAAAAAGTATTAAAAAAGGAAATTTGATAAATAATCAATTTTTCAAAATAATTGTACGAGGATTTTTTGTTTCCTGTTAAAATAAGAATAAAATCAAAATCAATTTTAATAAACAAAGGTCAATTTCTATTCAATTATTAAATTTATTATTAAATTGCGGTACTCACTTTAATATATGCTGGTAAAATTAAATTTTAAAATGAAAATTCTGAAAATTTTTATGAGTATAAAATTTCAACATATTTTTATATTAAAAAATAAGCAATTAATATCAAATAAGCCATCAATTAATACCGCAGAGGCTATCAGACACTATCCATCAATATTTCAGGCTGAAACATATGCTATTGGATTGTGCGCTCTGTATGTGATCAGAGTATCAGAGCGAACCTCAGGACGAGTAAAACCTTTGTTTTGTCGGACAGTAGGGCCGTTCTTTGGGCTCTATCGTCTGATGTAGTGGGATCCAATCTACGAAGAGAATGAGCTGATGCCCTGGCTAGGTATGACAAGGTAATTTTGATGTACATAGATGCGGAGACATAACGACGTAGACAAAGTAAGAAAGTTAATAGTCTCGACCGAAAGGGAGCGCCAACTTCTTTAATTAGGCCGCAGCCAAAAAAAACTAGGTCATGCGTGCCCTGAATATTTGAGAGGAACGGGCCAGGGTCGATCATGTGAACAATTGTCCCTACAAAATGCTCCATTGCAAAAAAAACTTGAATTTTCTTTATCACAAATGAAATAAAAAAACTTTCTATAAATATTACAAACAAGTGCAACTTACTGTGTGGGTATGTAAACATATTTTAATTGTTATCCCAACAGTAAAATAGTAGTTATACATTAATAAATTATACAAAAGTTCCGAATTGAATGAAATTAAATTTATTGTTAAACCATTCCTGCTTAAAAAAAATAATTTCGTCTGAATAATGTTGAAAATTTTATTTTAAATATTAAAAGCAGAATATGATAAAAATGTTTTAAATCAAAAAAATAATTAGTATTATTGCTTGTTAATGTGAAATTTAAATTTTGCTGTATTTTATTGTGACCAAGAGAACAGAGAATCAAAATTTTTAAACGAAAAACTTCTGCCCTTATCTGATTAAGAGCAACATATGCTACCAAAAAAAAACAAAAATATTAGAATTTCTTTTCCTTTTCATAAAGAATATGTAGAATACTTACTTAACTTTACTTCAACATTCTGATATATATAGTATAATATAACGAATGAAAATTTCTCAATGGTCTTGAACTAAAAATTTTGGAGAATATTATTGTTGTTATACAATTAGTTTTATATTGCAAAAATATTTTGTTCGGAATACAATTCACATTCACTATTTGAACTTCTAAACGGTGCAATATGTAATTTTGAAATTTCTTGAAATTTGAAAAGAAACGCAAATTTATGTGTCTAAATGTAATATTAAAATTTTGCGTTTAAAATCTTAAAACGTTTTAGATTAATAATTATCCGTACATATTGCATAAGTATAGATAATAGAAAATTTCAGTATTCAATGGATATACGTTATGAAAAATACTCCAAAAAAAATTTTTTGGACAGCAAAAAAAAAATAGTTTTGATTCTAAAATTGTGTATATAAGTCTTATCTTATCTTACTGTTTTTACCGCACTTTTCCATTACAATAATAATCCAGGAAACTTGTAATTCTATTTAAAATTTCTATTCATCTATTTATATTTAAATGTAAATACACAACTCCTTTATTATATAAATATTATATAAATAATATAATCGTTGTTCATTTGGAACCATTTTAACAATATAGCTGTTTATAAACATATTTTCATTATATATGTATAATTTTTATAATCGTAAAAATAAAGTTAACAAAATACTAAAATAGTACGGCAAAGAGGAAAAGAAAACCATAAAGTTAAGAAAATTTATTCTATACTCAAAAAGTAAAATATATTTTAAATAATTAAATTTATTCGTGGTTCATGGAATCCTAAATCAACACTATTTTGTATGCCTCTTTTCCCCCCATTTTCAAACCAAAATATTTTATTCATTTTAGATACTTGTACTATATTTATAAAGCTGAAAATTTCCTTAGAAATATTTACTTTGCTTCATTAAAAAAAAAAAAGTGAAAATAAAATTCTCTTATTTTATTCATTCCTTAAATATATAATTTTCTAAAGAGAATATTGTATACAAAAGAAATTACGACAATTATATTTTGGGAATTATAGTATACAATTGCGGTATACAATGTATTCAAGAACTATGAAACCAATGTCATAGACGGAAAAAGATTTATAAATTACAAATTTACAAAAACTTGTATTGTACTAATTTTGTATTTTACGCTTAAACTAATCAAATCCTTAGAACTTCTTAGCTTAATATCAGTTCAATTTAACTACGAGTATAAAGCTATAGTAGTGGGCAATTACTCAACAAACCTGAGAAAGCAATTATTTCAAAAATTCTCAATTAATCGGCCCTGTTTCCTTTGTGGTGTTCATTGTTTAGTTCATTCATTTAAATCTCGAATGTCTGTAATTTTAAAATTTCGTTAAAGTAAAATTTTGTTTTGTATTTTAGAATTTGGCGTAAGCTAAAAATCTACAACTGGATTTTTTTATCAAGAAATTACAAAAGTAACTATTTTCCTCAATTTAGTATATAGAAATTTTTGCTAAATATTGAAATTAGATGTGGCTGCAATAAGAATATTAATATTTTAATTTAATTAAAAAGCATTACCAGCGTGCAGATACGAGTAATTTAATCGTTCCATCGCTATATATTTTTTATAATTTTCGACGTTAAATGTAATATACTCACATTTGAGATAAAAGTTTTGAATATTTTCAATATTGCAGTACAAAATACAACGAAAATTTTTTAAACTATTGTAAAATATAAAATTTTCTGAAAAATTAAGTAACCACAAAGGAAACAGAATATTAATGTTTCTACTTTTAAATTGTATTTATTTTGAATTCAACAAAAACCACACCAATACATATAGAGATAACTATGAATTTGTATTTTGGAAAAATTACTTGTACTTGTACTCTAATCAATCAATTATAATTTATTTAAATTTAAAAATTAACTTTAAAATTTCAACATGAGGTTTTATATACTTTACACTATAAAATCTTTATATTGGAAATTTGAAAAATAAAATTATATTTTACATAATTAAAAATTTATTAATAGTTTTTATATTCGTGCGAGCTCTGGTGATAAATATACGCTATTTCTATTTAGATTTGCATATAAAACAAAATTATATCGTCTTTTTGCAGCTTGTATAACTCAATTTACGTAATAACTCAAAAGCTTGTAATAACTCAAAAGCAGTAAAATCGCTTAAATCAAGTAAAGCCCAAGGTTTTGATCTCATTACTGCTGATATAGTAAGAAAATTGCCGAGAAAGTCATTAAGATTTCAGACAAAAAATTTATGAATGCAGCAAAAAACCTAAGCTAAAGTATGTTCCTAATGCTTAGAAAGTAGCGGATATTAATATAATAGAATAGCCAGAGAAACCATTAAATGGGGCAAAGTCATGTAGGATGATATTTCTGCTACCGCAACACTCACGGCAGTATTCTGGATCCCATGTAAAACGTGCTTTATAGAGCTGATTTTACAAGGTAGGGTAATGTAATTGTGCCTACATTGGCCGGCGATACAGCAACATTTACAGTAGAGCCTAATGTTGAACAATTACGAAAAAAAAATACTAGAGAAAATATATCTAAAATAAACCTAAATGAAGGTAAATTTGTGCATATGAATTTCACAGACAAAAATTTTGTACATCCGACACAATTAAATTTGAATGGTGAATTAAACTAAAACTAAGCAAAATATCTAGGATGTCAAGCTCAGATGGAACAGATTTATCAAGAATGAAAAAATAGAATTAGCAAACAAATATAGAGAAAACTAATGGCTCCTGGATCATGGGGTGACTTCCGCTGTCTTAGACTGCGGAAGTGCTACTAAGCTTAAAGTGCTTAGACAGCACTTCCGCACCTTCACAAAAAAAAACACAACTGATCAGATCAATACTTGTTATTCTTTGTTTCCTTAAATTTGATGAGTGTACATTAATGTATATCGTAGATCGTAACTAGCAATAATTTAATTTGACAGTAATTAAAATTCTTTATGATTATTATTGCAAGAGTTTTAAATCATATTCTGAGAGCTCTATTTACATTTCAAATAAAAAGCTAGAACATGACTCCTAAGGGGACAATATTTAAGTGTATTGTAAAAGTTTACAAATAAGAAAAATTAATGTATACTTAGTATACAAAATTTACTCTAAGAAACCAAAAATTAAAATGTATTTCAATAGTTGTATGATGTGGTATATTTTTTTTTATTTTATTGTTTTATTATTTTTCTTCAAAAAAAATAAACTTAATTTTTTCATTTTCTTTCATTCGGCAAAAAAGAATTCTAATATTATTTGCAGCTTTATTAATGTTTAAGCACGTTCTTGATGTAATGAACCAATTTGTTTTATTCGAATTCTCAAATGAAATTGAGACGATGACACCCAATGATTATAATGATGATGATTTTAAGATTGTAATGATATTGATTTTGTGTATGTTCTGTTGTTTATATATGTACATATATGAATAAAAATCCAAGAAATTCTTTAACTTGAACAGCCATCAGAAAAAGGACCATAAATGAATTATAAAAAATTTCAAAATTAAAGAAAAAAATTCTTTAAAATGTGTTCTCTTTTCTCGCATGAACTTGACAATTTCCATTTTAGAGTCAGTACTTTTGAACGAGTGATATCTGAATTGGTGGGATACAGAATGTCAAGCGGAACTTGACACGGAAAACTTGGCTGGACGAAAAATGGTAAAAAGAAATAGTCGATCAAATGAAAAAGAGTATAAAACTAAAAGGAAAGCTGCTAAAAAATATTTCATTAAAACGAAAGGGCATGGGATGAATGTAAAATTTGAAAAGCTAGAAAATGAAAGACAACAAAGAGAAATTACTAAATTTTGTGAAAATATTAATTCTATAAAAAATGGTTTCCAGCCTAGAGCAAGTGCTATCATGAATAAAGAAGGTGAAATGGTCAACGAGTTAAATCAGGTCGTAGCAAGATGGGCTGAATATTTTGGTGAAGTACTCAATTACTCCTCGAATACTTACAGTAACGTGACTGCGAATTTATACGATCGAGGCAAAGGTAACAGAAATAACATCGTAGAACAGCCCAACCTTCTAGAAGTGGGCGTGCAAATAAAAACGTTGAAAATTACGAGTAGAAAATCTCCGGGAATTATTCGGGATAACATTGATACTGAAATTATGAAGTTTGAAGGGGAAATTTTAGAGCACCACATATACAAATTAATGTACAAAGTATGGGAAAATGAAAACATGCCTGAAGACTGGAACATAGGTCTAATAAATTCCACTGCGCAAAAAAGGAAGTAAATTGGAATCCAATAACTATTAGGGAATTACACTAACTGGCACAGTATACAAAATATTAGTTGGACTAATAGCAAGCAAACTACAACCATATGCAAACCGCGCGATTGGAGATTACCAAGCAAGATTCATGCCGAATAGAACAACTACGTATCAAGTCTTTACACTTATCACCTTTTTATTGATTACAAGCAGGCATATGATAGCATCAATAGAACATATCTATGGAATGCAATGCTAGAAATGGGGTAATTAGGCCAAAGTAAGACTAAATTTCTGTGTGTGAGTAGAAATAACTCAATAGTGCAAACTATGAACATCCCCAACTATTGAGTGTGTTTCATAATTTCAATACTTGGGATCAATTATCTCTCCTGAAAATGACTCTATTATCTCTCCCGCGTTAAAATAAATAAAAGGATGAAAATGGTAAACTGATGTTTGTTTGGACTTAAAAAAGTCTTATCGTCAAATTTATTAACATGTACATCAAAAATAGTTATATATAAGACAATAATAAGACCATAACATATCATATCATAGCATATGGATGTGAAACATGGGTGTTGAAAAAAGCGGATGAGATCTAATTAGAGGTCTTTGAACGAAAGATTGTCAGAAAAATATTTGGACCCAAAAGAAAACCTGCCGGTTTATGGAGAAGAAGAAAAAGAAGATATCTGAATTAGAACTATACTTAAGGTCATTTAAGTAGAAATTCTGAGCTCATAAGTAATTCTGCCTATTACGAGTTATCATGTCTGCCACAATTTATATATGTTTTCTAAGTGAAAAAACTTAAAATAATAATTTTAGAAAAAAATATAGCATATTCTTTTCAGTTTTTTAATTTACACTGATTTAAATTTGTAGTAAATCTGGATATTTTCGCTTAGAGAGGAATAAAATGGGAGGTACTAGTACATCCTTCATCTGGCCGGAGCGCTTCTGGGGAATCGGACCACGTACAACGCAAGGTAAACTAAAGATACAGTAGAGAAGGCGCGGCAGAAGCGGTGGAGGAATCTTCACGATGCGCTTTGGAAGGTTATAGTAAGAAGTATTTTAAGACGATTAAATTAAGGAGAAATCTCTGGGAAATTCTAGGAAAGTGAAAGATATTTCAGTACACCTTCTTAAATTTTTTTATTTTCAATATTGGCTCTCGACCTCTGCTTCTCAATTGTTGCAAGAATTAAATTTATTCCATTTTCTTTTGTTTTTAAATTATGTATTATTTCTTCTTGTTTTTATTAACCGATATTTTATATATTTGGTACACGTGCAGTTTTTCACAAAATAAGATGTAATTGCTTCCTCTATTTCAAAGAAAAAAAAATTAACGAAATAAGAAATTAAATATTTTTTTCCATTGTTATATTTCTGATCTTATTGAAATTTAAGTTGGGTGTTCTGGGTTTTTCTAATATTAATCTATTTTCCTTTGAAAATATAAACTTTAGAGAAAAAAAAAAAAAAAGAAAAATTATCGGAAATCTTGGTTTTAATCTTGTTAAAGAAATTTTAAACCTTTCTATTGAAAGTCATGAAATATTTAATATTGGAATAAGGTTGTTTTATTTTATTAATTGCTCCTAGTTAGGTTAGAATAAAAAACCAAAATTTTTCTTATGAAACTGATACTATATATTTTAACATTCAAGAAGAGAACATAACATTAGGTGTTTTGAAAAGTAAAATGTAGGTAGGACACCTGAAAAAATATTTTTTATATCACTTGAAAATAAATTTATGTGCAAAAACGGTAATTAAAGCTTTTTCTAATGTCAAAGATCAGAAAAGTTAATTGCGTACAATTTATATTTGAGCTTTCATCTTCTACACAGGTCCCTCTTACTGAATTAGTGTTGAAATGGTTCTAAAATACGAAGATGATTTAACATAAATTTTCTTATGACGTAGTTGTTCAAACCGAGAGAGATAGTGAAAAGGCCCCTCTTGCAGCGAACTCTTGAAATCTCGAATTTAAAGGATTAACTTTTGCCGAATTTATATTTTGCGTAAACTATTCGTCTTTTTCTTTGTCATTTTCAAATATAATTCGATGTATTTTAAAATTAATATTAAAATTATTCCTAATCCAATACATCCTCCTATAAGTAGGCAATAATAAATTTGCAGACAGAGAATGTAATCCAAACATTTTTTCTTAATTTTAGTCACGTTTAAAGTTTTTTTTATTTTTGGTTTTTATTGTTAAGGTTCTTAGTAAATTTTTATTTCTTTTACTTCGTTTATTCCTTTCTTGAGGATACTTTTGCTATAATATTCATAAAGGCTAATTTTTTTCATTAATTTTTTGTTTTATTTTTATAAAAAATCCCTCATGAATGAATATTTGCATATTTTAATAATATTTTATGTCGAGATTTTTGTCTTGTTTTTAAGCTCATTTTCGAGATAGACAAATAAATATAAAAAGCTAAAATATAAAAATAATTTTTTTTTTCTTGAGGTTTCGTCTTTGTTCATTTTTTCAAGGCAAGAACACAAACAAGAAAAACGATATAAAAGGAGTCGATGCCGCATATTATTCTCATTTTAATTGCATTTAAAAAAAAGGAATCAAGGATTTGTTTTTCTTTTCATTCCAAATTACATAGGCTCTAATGATTTTATTTTATTAAAACAAATCCAATTTTATAAGAAAAAGAATGAAATTTTTTTTTAACATAAATTAGTTTTTATCTTTTAAAATTAAATACGACGAAGTATATTTAATAAAATTTTTTTTTATTTTATTTAGACGGATTGAAATTCAATGTTTTTCTTAATTTATTATGGAAATAATTGGAGGTATACTTAAAAGTAAAAATAAATAATAAGGTACAAAATGTTCATAATAAGGTTAAGAGTTTATTTATTAAAATTAAAAACTAATAATGACTAAGAATAATTAGATTTTGTTGAAAGTCTACGAATATTAAAATATGCGCATACATAAAAAATGATTTTGCCAACCTTCTTAGAAGGTTATTGCTTTTTTCTGATAAAATCACATATTTCTTAAGGATTTTCAAACTAAAACGAAAAAGATTCAACATTGTAATAGGTAAAAGATGCGCTCAGTTTTATACATTTTATTAATTTAATTCAGGTACCCTCCGTCTCCAAATAGTAATTTTTACTGGATAGGCCACAAAAGGACTGCTTGTGAATTTCTAAACGGTAATTTTGCTTAGTAACGAATACATAAAGGGGACCAAAAACTAACAAAAGATACTCTCTACGGTGGAAAGCGCACCAGCAGGAATGTTCCATAGTGGAATGACCTAAGTAGGAGGATCAGACAGTTATTCAATAGGGTGAAGAATAGGTTGTCTGAGGAGTAGCAACGTTATACGGAGGCGTTCACGGAGCATAATCGCGAGATAACTCGAAGCGCTCAAGACTGGAAAGAATCGCGTGCTTAAATATCACTGGTGCAATAGCGAATACGTCTTTAACGTTTGTAAAAACTCGTGTTAAACTTTCCTCCAATGTATTTTGGGGTTAGAACCTAGACTGGTATGGCTGTGCGAAAAATCGCTAATCTTGACAGTCGGGGATGTTGCTGGCTGGTAGCTGTGATTATTAGACCGTGGTGGAAGCTTTGGTAGACTCAGGCTTGCCGTGGGTGCCGCTGGACGAGTGTGGGCTATGATTTAACTTCGATAAGTCTCTCAAGGTGCTCAGGCGCCTTTGGGTTGAGACTGCGCATTAGACTGTCTAGAAGCTTGGGGGCCTTTCCAAAGTTTTTCCATGCAGAGGTCTTAGCGTTGTATACGTGAAAACATTCATAAGGGATATGATAATTCTCAAATTATAATTTTAACTCGAGAACTTTTCTCTAAAAGGTTTGTCGAAACAATTGATTATACTTCTGCTTCTTTTCAATATAGGAATTACTGAACTATATACAAATCATTTAATGGGACTTAACTTAGAAAACTGAAATTTTCATAAATTTTCGGAATTATTAACAAATCTAAGACTTGTTTTAACACAACATTTTATATATCTGACATTTGAAAACTTTTAGCTAAATTAATTAAAATAAAAACCATAAATGTCATATTATTTGAAAATTCTTGGAATCAAAGCAAATTTCTTTTATACAAATAAAATAAAAATAAATATCATTATTTTACCATTATTTTTCACTCAAAACAAAAAAAAATGTCTTCAATTCTTCTTTTCAATTCAAACATCCTTTTTATTTTAATTTTTGTTTCTTTTAACTATTATAATGAAAAATTATATGTACAATGATGATAAAATAATGTACATAGATTTGTACTAACTTATACAATTTAAAAAAAGTAAGATTTTACTTTTATTAATATGTATTTTAGTCTACATACATATAAAAAGGAATATAGTCAACCAGATTTTAAATCTTAAAAGGATTTTTATGTCCGTTTCCTGTCAGCTCATTAATTAGGCAAAATACAGAGCAGCAAAACAAAAACAAAAATATAGAGAAAGTTAAAATAATAACAACAATATTCAAGCTTTCATTCTAAATTCAAACAATAGTTTAATGAATATAAATAATAGAAGAAGCTATCTATATACAATTAAATAATGTCGTATAGTAAATGGAATTCATTTAAATCATACTCGTTTTTATATAGCACTCATTTCTTTAAGAATTCTATAGTATACATATACAATACATAGCTGCCATTCAAAACTTAAAAGTGAGTTCTGATTTCAAAAACTTCAAAAAAAAAGCTTTTCAAAAATATAGTTCAAAAATTTTTTTATTGAATGAGAGAATGGTTTCGCATATTTTCAGGCGATGGAAACGCCTTAAAATATGCAAAATTCTGAAAATTTTCTATTTTTAAAAAACTCAAAAAAAATTTGTCACAATGAGAACCAGCTACTTATATTCGTTAATTTTCTTAGTGCAATCATGAAATTTCACGAATAATTCTTTTTTGTCACTCCTATTTGAAGAACAAGGTTTTACAATTTTACATAAATGAGTTAACTTAACCTCCGAATTCCTAAGGGGGTCTCATTCGATATTTTACCATAACATGATTCATAAATTTTTCATAATATTTTAATTTAAAATTTACACAATAGCAAAATAATTTTCTATAAACTTTTACTACAATTTTAAAGAAAAAAGAAACAAGTAAAATGAAATTGAAAAGTTTCCTTTAGAATTTCTTATTTTTTATGTTCCATTTCTTTTAATTTTTTTCCTTAACAACTTTAAGATGGTGTATTGAAGAAATTTATTTGTCTATAATTTAAAAAAAAAAAATAAAAAAAATAAACGCGAACAAACATCTATCACCTAAGCATTTTCCATAATGATGATTAAATAAAATTTATAAAAGAAAAAAATAAAGGAAAAATTTTCCTGAACAAAAAAGAAGAAGCAGAAGAAGATGAAGACCAAGACGACATTGACGTTTATTTTATATTTCCGCTGAATTTGACTTTGATTAAAAATGAAAAAAGTTTTATTTTTGTAATTTTTTTTTTCTACTTTTTTAAACTTAAATGGAAATTTTTTTTCCCTATTTTAAAAAATTTATTTATAGCTATCTAGCAATATGGAAAATAAAGTTGAAATTGTCATCCTTAAAAATATTAATATGTTAATGATGACCTTCTACATAAATATAAAAAAACCATAAAATAAAGCTTTATGGTTTCATTTTTCTAATTATTTTGAATGGGAAGGTCAGAATTTTTTTTTTTTAAATATTTTAATAGCATTTAGAATGAAATACTTCTATAAAATCACTTTGACAGCCATGTAAGAGTTTTTTAATAATTTTAAAAATCATTTTAAATGTTAATAAGACGATTGCTTATTACAAGCATTTATTATAGCAAAATAAACATCACTTAGTCAACATATGTTGCTGTCTGTAACTAAAATCGTAATAATTTATGGATGGAAAGGGAAAGAGGAAGGAAAAGTAATATTGGTGGTGTGAATTTAATATTAATATGTAAAATGTTATAAATTAAGAACTAAACTACCAAAACCAAACGTGTACTAACACTGCTTGACAATTTAATAGTATAATGAAATAAAACGTCACATAAAGTAAGAATAAATTAAACAAAATCAGTGCTACAATAGAGTCTGAGCTCTTACTTATATTCGCACAAAAAACCAATAAATACAAGTTAATTTTGCGCAACATACGCGTCGTTGGTCCGTTCATTCCGTAGTCCATGCTATAATGCGGAATATTGAAAAGCTCGACCGACGTTTAATTTACTGAAATTACTCTTTGTAAAAAATTCAACCTAATAAAATCAAGGCAACCACGTGAATGACAACAAATCAATGAATAAAAACTGTGTGAGAAACCACCCTACGACAACGAAGCGGCCTTAAGTTCAAAAGCGAAGGTCTACTTTTATAAGGTGGCAATCTAAATGAATGCGACTAATCCATACTACAAAAGGAAAAAACAAAAGAAACAGCCCTGCACGGCTTCAATAAAATCTATGTCAACATCACTAATAGCAGACCGGACTGCACACTCTAAAACCTGGACTCCACAGCCTCCCGAAAGCAACATAATATTCCGCCACAAAAGAATCGTTAGAGTTCATTCTATTAACTATAAAATTAAGATAGGCTTCAAAGTCGAGCCAAAGAAACTCCTGGGTGTAGGTTCAATCAACCCTCTCCTGGATCTGATTATTAAACCTGTAATCAAAATTTTATGTATTGTAGTACACCACAGAAGTCAAATAAAACTTAGCATAACTCACGCTTTAACGCGAACAATGTAATACATTAAATTTTTCCCAGTTTTCCAATGTTTGAACAAACTTTTAAATTATAAATCTTATCGCCATCTTATAAGAATTCAAACCTATTAATATTAAATTAATTCCAATAATACGATTAACAACAAAATTATTAATTATTCTGTATTAAATAAATAATATTTTAATAAAATCTCCTTACTATCTATATTTATTAAATATTATCTATATTTGCATTAAAATAATTTTTATTGACTCCAACGATTGCAATATGAGAAATAATATCATAGCTATTATTAACATTTGAACACAAAAAAGCGCGTGTGTGTACACGTATGTATATACTGAGGTATAAAATATGTTCTCATAGAAATCTTAAAAATCTCCTAAAAATAGCCTAAAACGTATATGATTTATAATAAGAAAAGAAATAAAAAAATAAAATATTGAAGAATATCAATTATTATTAGCAACATTATATTGAAAATTACAAAATTAGGAATTCAGTGTAAGATTTGACCAACCTACGCATACATGTTCATATTTATTATTAATAAATATTATGTTAGTATAAACAGTTCTTAACTAAACTTTGTAGAATTCGAGTCCGTAATAACAGTGCATATTTTAGTCTGCACCTGAGTGATAGGTCGAAATTTTTGGTTGCTGAATTTAGAGATTGTTCTCGAAGAATTACTCCAACATTCTAATTAATATTACTCTTCAAGTTCTAATCTTCTCTTCTATAAGTCGGGGGCCACATTCATCCGTTACTTCGATCTATTTGGTTTTAATTTTTTTGTAAATTAGATCCTACTCCCAATATTAGAAATTGAAATGTAGCACAATTAGAAATACTAAAATAAAATAAAGTAGTTACTCATATTATCTACTTCAAATGTCATTACACACATCATTACCGATATATTTCTTCTTTATTTTAATTCTAGAAAATTTATTTTATTTCAAATCTAAACTTGGCAAAATTCAAAAATTCTAGAAAATAAATAAATTTGGTTTCAAATGTTTATGTATAAGTACAATCATCTTTTATCCTCCTTTGTCACAATACCCTCACAGAATCGACAATTTAAGAAAAATAAAATAATATAAAAATTCAATATTGCTTAGAGCTTATTTGAAGTTGATATTAATATCCTTAATTTTTCATTATATTTTTCTTATTTTTTCTCATTTTCGTTTAGTTTGTTGTACCTACTTTACTCCACTAACCGCTGTTCTCGAATCCCAATCCCTTTTGAATTCTTTATATTATGTGGTTACTTCGTACAAAGTAAATTTTTAACTTAACAAAAAAAAAATTGTGGCGGCAATATTTCTTGTTTGTTTCACTAAAATAAAATTCAGTAATCGGAGAATATATGAAAATAATGTTTCACTTATTGTGTTGAAATTAGTATCCTACTTCATTAACCACAGTCAGTTACACCAGCTCCTTGTCAGTAAGTACGCAACATTTAAACTGCTTTACAGTTAGTTTCAACTTTCATCTCCGCTGCAAAAGGATGTCCGCAGGGCGGGGTTCTTTCGCCCCTCCTGTGGTCCATTGTAGTGGATGATCTAATCGCTGCTCTCAGGGGCTCCGGGGCGCGTGTCTGGGGATACGCTGACGATGTGGCCTTCGTCGTGCGGGGAAAATTTGAGAGCACTATTTCTGATTTTCTACAGCAAAATTTACGTGTTGTGGAAAGGTGGTGCAAAGGCGTTGAGTTAAATATAAATCCAAGCAAGAGCACTTTGGTCGCCTTCACCAGACGCAGAAGCAGGGACAGATTAACGAGCCCAATTCTGTTTGGTGAACGTATTAGTTACTCGAGGGAGGTGAAGTATCTGGGGGTAACCCTGGATGATCGTCTCTCTTGGAATACCCATATCGATAGAGTTATCGGGAGAGCTACGGCGGCCTTGTGGACGCGTAGGAGCTTCATCGGGGGGACCTGGGGAATTAGTCCCAGAATAGCACTGTGGCTATATACGGCCCTTGCTAGGCCCATCGTCACCTATGCGTCGATTGTATGGTGCCGTAAGGCTCAGCAGGCGGGTGTGCGGGACAAGCTGGAAAAGCTACAGAGGCTGGCCTGCCTGGGAGTGACCGGGGCGATGCGGACGGCTCCCACCGCTGCATTGGAGGTGATGATCGGATTGCCGCCACTGCACCTCCATATATTGAAGGAAGCTCGCCTGATGACTTACCGACTTCTCTCTGGCGAGGACGGGGCAGGGCTAAAGTTGGCCCACAGAACTCACAGAGACTTTATTGAGGGCGATCCGATTCTAAGAATAACCATGTCAGATACCTGTCTGCCGCGGTACAACTTCAACCACAGGTACAGGGTTCTGTTTCCCGATCGACGAACGTGGGATAGGGGTGGTCCGGTACTTAGGTCGGGTTCGAGCGTGTGGTATGCGGACGGGTCCAAAACGGAGTCGGGTGTGGGTTCGGGCGTATATGGTGTCCGCCCGGACACGCGTATATATGCAACCCTTGATCCGTATTGCAGTGTTCCAGGCCGAAATACATGCAATAGAGATCTGTATGAGAATCAATTTGGAAAGGGGGTATAGAAACCGCACCATCTATGTGTTCTCAGACAGCAGGGCTGCACTGCTGGCACTCCGTTCAGCTCAGGTTACATCCAAGCTGGTCTGGAGCTGCCTTGCTGCACTTAGGGAATTGGCATCGGAGAACAGAGTGATGCTCATTTGGGTGCCGGGCCATAGTGGTCATGCGGGCAACGAAATTGCCGATGAGTTGGCGCCGAGGGGATCTGGGGCTGCCTTTGTGCAGCCGCTGCCTTTCTGCGGTCTGCCTTCTTCCGCCGTGGGGGCCAGGCTTGCCTGCCTACTCGCGGCGGAATGCGGCCGTCACTGGCGGGACACGAAAGGGTGCCGTCATGCGAAAGTGTTTCTTCCGGCGTGCTCTGGCGGATTCGCCGCGGAGTTGCTGGGGATGAGCAGGAGCCGGGTTCGCACTATTGCGAATTTCTTCACGGGGCACTGCCCGGTGAAGTACCACCTGCATAGGCTGGGGAAGTCGGGCTCCCCCCTGTGCAGATTTTGTGGGGGTGGCGATGAGACCGCCGTGCACATTCTCTGCGACTGTCCGGCACTAGCTGTTCGGCGCCGCAATTGTCTTGGACATGGGTCCCTAAGTGTTCGGGAACTGTTGTCCAACTCCCTTAGGGATATCTCCGGCTTTGTAATTGGGACGGGGATATTATAGACGGGAGAGTGGGGTGGCTACAATAAGTCAAAAATGGCTGCGGTGGCTTGGGGGGGATGCTCCTGTCCCACTCGGTTCCCTTAGAATCTACAAATCTACAATCTACAACTTATAAAAATAGTTTCAACTTATACAAATAGTAGTTACTTCTGCATAGATCCATGTAGAAGCGTGTATTTTTGGATTAAGTTCAGTAACCTTGAATAATAATTAGCAAGCCGCATGTTGCAAGAGCATTTGTGAATATTTTCAAACCATTCATTTTCAAGGGACTCTACATACGTTAACTTCCCAGTACACTGCAGTATAATTAAGGACCAAATAAGTCGATGAATGCCTTTCTTTTGTTGGTACACAGCTTTCTTCAAGTTGGCTACTATATCATATTCTGTGACCTATTTTCAAACTATAAGTTTTTTGATCTTATACGAAAAGTTTTTGACTCTTATTTCCCAAAATAAAAAAAAGTATTTGATCGATTCAGCATAAATTACAGATAAAACACAAGCACCGAGATATTAGAATTGCTTCAATTTGAAAAAGATTTTAAGGAAAACATGAATATGGGATTTTAGATTTGACTAATTTCAAAGCCTGTAATATCTTTGTGAGAGTGCGAAAATATCGAGACCATTACATTTACTACACGTGCAATCCCCACAATTGATATTTAGTCGTCGGTATATTAAGTTTCCAAATTTTTTAACGCGAAAACAACATTATATACGCATCACCCCTGAAAAATAGCAATAAATAGGCGCATATACTCGTAACAATACGTCAAAAAACAAGTAGATCAATGTGAATAATATCAAAATTTTTATACGCATAAGAGTTTCTTTATAACAAAAGATTAAGTATTGATAAGAAATGAACTTTTTCTTTCTTTGTGCTCTTTAGTGAAGAAATTTCGTGCTTTTTTACTCTTTACAATTATTGAAACGTATTTATCTTTTTTTTTTACAATACAACAAAAATAAACACAAAATAAAACCAAAATACCGAAATGAATTGAGAAAAAGTAAATTTTAACCATTGAATTAAATAAGAACACCTATACATATGCAATTCAATAAAATAAAATAAAAATTAGGAAGACGAAAATCAATCTATTCTCTATTCTAGAATTGAGAATTAGATGAGAATACAAAACTTTTGTTCAAACAAAATAAAAGTAAAAATAAAAGATCTAAAAAAGAAAAGCAACAATGAAAATGAAAAGAAAAACTTATTACAAATATCCAAAAATTTATAATGCGATTCATTTGGTATTCCTACGATGTCCTAGCATTTTGTTATTTCAAAAAAAAATATCATACCAGTTTTCCTCTCTCCTATATTATTTTTCTCTTCCACTTTGCTACTACATATTTATTCATACATGTATAGACACATGGTTTAAGGATTCACTAAAATGAGTTTCCAATAAATATTCCTCAATATTATTTTTGGTTTTTGTTTTGATTTTTTTTTTCTTCCTGTTTCCTTCTCCATTTATTTTGAAATTCTTAATTTTCATTTATCGTATGTTGTTCGCTTTTTCTTTTTTTTTTCAAAAAAAATTTCTTTTAATATTTTGTATGGTAAGTATTATGTTGATTTTCATGTGATTCGTTTGTAATATCTGAAAGTAACTTCATATTCAGCAGCACTTAACATAAATAACTACTTGTTTGTGTTTCGTTTTCTGAAAATAATAGAGCAATCTGAATGTTGGGATTAACCAATAAACAAATATAAAAACTGAAAAACTTATGTCGTGTTCTACCATATTGAACTTCATTATATAAGTTATCGTCGTGTCAAGTAACATATTCAAGAGGTATAAAATTGCATCTTCAGTATGATACCAATTTCTGTTCACACCAAAAATACTGTCACAGCAAGTAAATTCCAGAATTATGAAATTATCGTTTCCGCCAAAACTACTGATCTAACGTCTACAAATGTACGCAAGGCCGGAAATGAAGTAAATTTTAATTAGTTTAAATACTGTTATAGATTTTAAGATATTGCTTAGTTTAAAATAAGGTCTTAATAACGGTAGTATCAAATAAACTGTTAAGCGAATATTTTAATCGTCATTGTAATAAATAAAATATAATTGTAATAAAGTTAATTTTTTACAATTCGAGTTAACAGAGGCAATATAACTGATCAATAAGTGGCACCTAACGGGGTGCCCTTATTTTAGATACCAAAATAATTATGGAAATGATTGAAATATTTTTCGACTCCTTTTTTCAATAGATTTTAGATAATTTTATCATCCCAATAAAATCTATTACATTTAATACTTTGAATGAGCGAGTATAACGCCTTCTATTATTTTCCTTCATATTTCCTTAGTTTATTCACTCTTATATGAATACAAAAGAATAGAAACAGAAATCGTTTTTCTGTTACTTTACTTTCCCTTAAAATATTATTAAATGCCTCAAGGTAAAACGACAAACCATAAATAGAAAAATGCAATAATATTTTCTTCAAAAAAAAAAATACATATACATAATATCTATATAATACACTCACACATAACATATTCTACACGTACACATATTTATTATAAAGGACATAACATCTAGAACAAAAACAAAAAAAAATTTTATAGCTAATTTTTATAAAGAAAACATATTTTTCTTTCGTTGAATCGTTTCTTATTTTCTTCATATTGTAATGACATATCCGTAGGACATTCCGAATAGATAATAAACATAATAACATCCCTTGAAAAAAAAAGAAAGAAAAAGACCTTCACGTTGTGGTTACTGTATATGTTTTCTTTTTACTGTGTTCTTCTGACTCTGTTGTGGTACTGTTCCAAATCATACCACAAATAAATATATACAAAAATGTGTAAACATATATAGAGAAAAATAAAAATTATAGAACAAGAAACCTTCAATATATTTTTGCGGTTCATTGTGTAATGGAAATTTTTTTAATAACACAATTATATAAAGATATTTGAGAACCTAACAAAATATTTATGAATTTTATTTGGTGTATTATAGGGCTTCCCTTTCATGTAGACGACAAGTTGAGTTCCTAAATTAGATAAGTATTTACTGTGAGGTTGAAATTTGCTTTGAAAAATCTCAACTAAACATTATAATAAACGAGTATGTAGCTCCACCTAAAATATTTTTATAAAATTTTTATTTTTACATACATTAATATTTTTTTTTAAGATAATATTTTACGAAATTTTACAAAGTATATTACGAATTGATCTCGGAATATTCATTCATAATCCTTAACTTTTATAGAAAAAACTAACTATTGAAAGCAAATTTATTATAAAAAATAATTGCAAGTGTTAACTGCGACGGTCAAATGACGATCATTTTGAATATACCGGAAGCAGTGATTATAGGTATGAAATTCATCATGACGAAATTTGGTTTCAAATTCAACACCGGCATGATAACCATTATTTAAAACTCAATTTATCACAAAAACATTTGAAAAATAAGCCTGCATCAATTGGCTTCCAATTTGCAACGTTTTATTACCTCTTAGTTATGTCCTATGTGTTAACGTCATGTCATTGATTTATATACTGATAATTCAGCTGCACTTGGCACTACATTTAAAAACTTTGAAAAAATATACGTTAATTAAAACAATGCCGATAGTCATAAACGCTTATAAGGAATATTATACCAATATAAGAAGTCGAATATAACACGTACATATAAATTTTTGTATGTACATATTTTGTTAGGAAAATTGATTCAATGAAAACATAATTAAATTGAAATGATAAATTTTTACTTCTAGATAAATATTTTGTAAAATTCAATTACATCTTTCAAAATATTGCTAATAGGAAAATTATTACAATATAACTAGAAAAAAGTATGTCATTTAATTTTTAAAATCTATTGATTGAAGAAGCCGAACTCGCAGTAATACACAAAAGGCAAATAAGCGAATCCTTTGTCACTACCTCAGCAGTAAAACAGGGCTCACCACTT
Source organism: Condylostylus longicornis (assembly GCF_029603195.1). NCBI lineage: Eukaryota > Metazoa > Arthropoda > Insecta > Diptera > Dolichopodidae > Condylostylus > Condylostylus longicornis. The sequence goes on from NW_026578011.1 coordinate 96,340, forward strand.
TCACTGCTACATTTCACAGTTATGCTAGGTAACATACTACAGCTCGGCTGCTCATAAAGAAGGAACATAATTCCGGGTTTCACTCAACAACTAGAAGACTTAAATTTGACTAGAAGACAATTTGAAGAACTTATCAGGCATGCGGGTCTGGAAATAAACATAGAAAAAACCAAAACAATGAGGATAAATAACGCCAGGACAACGTGTCTGGACCTCAAGGGTCTACTCGCTATGCTTGGCCTTTGAAGCCTCTTTTACAGGAGCTGCATAATTTATTGCTCTTTTCTATTGTCGCCATTTCGCTTTTTATTTTTATAAGAAATAATTATATAATTGTAGAATTATAAAAAATAGATTCATTGGGAAAAACAAAACTCAATATTTTTATACATAGTATATATATGTACATATACAAATTAATTATTTTGGTAAACACATCCGTATGTGCAAAATGTAAAAAATACATTGTGTACATTATGCGCGCATTCTTTTTCTTAACCATTGAAATATTGTCTAAATCATAAAAAATAAAAAACCAAACACATACAAAAGAACGCCAAAAATTTATTTTTGTATGGGTTTACTTTCATTTTGTTTTTTGTTTAAAGAACATATTGTACAAATATTAACTTTTTTTAATGCAAAAAATATTAAAAGCTTTTATTTACCATTCGTATTCGTTTTCCACTTACCCTTCAAATATCCCCTTGAATTTTGATGATATTTTCTATATACATATTTCCAAGTAAATTTTTAATTGTTATTCTTCCCGATTCTGGTCATATTAGTGGTGAAATACATATCACTTTTTTAAAATGTTTTTTCACTCCTCCTACGTTAGTTGCTATGTGTCCTAAATTTAATGCTTAAGTTCCTTATGTTGTTTCGCTTTCGAGTACCTATCATACCTTACTATCATAGCTATATTAATAATTCTAGAGAGAGAATTTTTTTCACTGGATGTTACTGCGTAGTTGAGCAACTTCTAACATTTCTGATGAGTATAGTGATAAAACACCCCATCTTAAGTGCGGATGTAAGTATATAGTTTCTCTAGTATACAATATAGCTTCAGTAATAACTCAGCTTTTTCATATTTGGTTTAATAAAAATATTTAGTAATATAACTAACAATAGGTACGTAAACAATATCGAGTTATTTATGTTTTACATGGAAATATTGTATTTTTTACTGCTTACGTAAACAATATAATGGGTTTTTTACGTTTTAAAAAACCCATTACGTATGCTTTTCATAAGTACTTACATACTGGAGCATAATTTTTGCCTAACACCCTTTACTTGCAATAATATCAGAATTTGATATATCTACATTAGACTAATATGAATACTTTTATAATAATTCTAAAACATCGTTTTGATGCAGGTTGCACTAAAAAGTACTCGTATTTTAAAAAATTTTTCATTTATTTAGTAAAAATTTTTCAAAACAAAACAAGAAAAAATTAAAATAAAAAATCTAAGAAAAATTTATGTTTTTTAAACTTTATCCTTCAATTCTGAAATAATTTTGAGATAAACAATCATACATAGATATATATACACCTAAATAGGTATATGTACTCGTACTTAGTGCATATTATGCACAATTTTCGACAAATTTAAATGATAATTTCAGATGAAGACCATATATTTTATGTTATAAATTGTCATAAAAAATATAAAAATTTAAAACAAAAACAATTGCTTTTGTATTTTCAATTTTTTTTTGGTAGCGAAATATTTCTAAACTTTTTTCTATTTCAAATTTCTTTTATTTTATAATTTTAATTGAAGTTTCAGTCTTAACTGCATTTTTTTTTCTTTATTATTTTCCAAATAACAAAAAGAATTTTAACAGTTTTGGTATTTAAAACTTTGCGTTAAAGTTTGGTATTTAAAAATTTTCATATATACAAAGCTGGGAAATTCAAAATATTTTGTAAAGAAATTAATATCATAAAATAAAATCATATATAAAATTAGAATCACTCAAAATGAAAACTTGGATTATTCTCAATATTCCAATATTGAGAACTCACCGGGATCTTACCAGGGCAGTGCAGACTTAGGGGGCACTTCAGAGGGAACGCTTATAATAGATCACGGTGCATTGTTGCCTGGATTTTACAAATCCACAAAATCTACAAAATATTCCAGATCAAAAGATATCACGGGATAGATTTGATCAAAAGATATCACGGGAGTGATTAGACACTTAACCATGAAGGTTATAAAAACCAGAACTTTTTCGGGTTTCTATTTTAGCTATAAGCTTATCAAATGAATTTGGTATACCTAATACAACAATTGATCTCTATTAACTGAAAAAATTGTATTTTTGAAGTTAATATCAAATTGACTTATTCACTCTTTTATAAACAAAATACAGGCAAGCGTTCCTTTTTATTGAATACTCATCCCTGTTAATGTCAGTTATAAGCATTCTCCTTATATTTTTATCTTCACTTTCTAACATAAGCCTTAATTAAAGGATTAGGCAAATTTCATTAAAATGTTATTAAACTTTTCTTTAAAAACTTTTTTTTTGTTTGAAATATAGTAAAAGGTAAAATATGCAAACAAACTGTGCCCCAATTTTAAAGAGATAATTTTTCGACATTTATTCTTTTATCTAAGTTTACTTTTACTTTCCTTCAATTTTCTTCCCTTTTTATTCAATCATAGCAAAAAAAAAACAAAAAAAAAAGACCTGCAAATATAAAAGGCCATTAAAATACTTAGAGGTAGACTTAAAATTTTTAAATGGATTCTAAACAATGGACGTAGAAGAAGAAAAGGATTAAAAAACAATAAGAGAACGACCATTTTTTGTTTGAAAAGAAACAAAAAAAATCTTTACCTTAAAATTCACGCATTGTTATTTTCTGATATGGGGATTTAAATTGGCTGACCAGGCAGCATTAATTCAATTTAAAATTGCAATTTTTAACGTTTTGTTGGAATTTTTGCAATATCGATCTAATTTGAATTTTGAATTTTTGAAGTTTTAGTAATGTGAGTGCACGTTTTTTAATCGTGTCTTGTCCTGCCAAATTTTGTAACCCTTAAAATGTTGAATACTTGTGCGTAGTGGATTTCGTTAACATAAAGTTAGGCTAGGTATAGTTCTGTTTTATAAAATTAAGATATTACTGTCGCAAGAATTTCTGCAGCTTACTTTATTTTTGTAATTCTTTCAAATAATATTAAGGGACCTACTTCCGCAATTTCAAAACATAAGTCAGACGTAGCAGCTATGTCAATCTGTAAAATGACAAAAATTTCGTGTTTTTTATTGCTGATGTACTAAAAGCTGCAAGAATTACATCGCTTTCTGAGAAAGGAAATCGTTAAAGCTCCTGCTCTGAAGCTGGCTAACATTTCATAGTGATAATTATGAATAAAATTATTCAGTGCGAATATATGAGAATTTAAAATATGTCAAAGTATTATACTAGTAAGAAGTTTCCAGGAATTGGAATATAAGAAACGTCGTCGTCATGTAGTTTTATACAAAGCAAAGGCTAACACGCATTACCCTTCTAATCTTGAAGTACCCAACAATCGTATGATAGCGTAACGTATTATGGTGTTCAAATTAATAAGAATTTTTCACAAAACAAAAAATCCTAAATTTTTTCAAACATAAATACAATACCCCTGTTTTTTAAATCTACAAACAATACCAAACAAAAAAAAACACAATAATAAGAAAAAAAACTTTTTTCCCGTTTTAACTTATTGAATAACTTAATAAATTCTTCAACAGATGGGTTCAATGTTTATATTTTCATTACAATTCTCATTTTTGCTTTCTCAAATGTTGTATTTTTTGTTTTGTTCACAATGTTTTTGGAAAATTTTGGGTTTTTTTTCGTTTCGTACATTGTTTTACACTTTTAAGTTGTAAAAATGTTTAGTTGTTTTAATTTTTGTTTTCTTTTGTAACTTAATTTTAGAAAAAAGAAATAAAAAATAAAAAGGGACCTATTCCCATATCAAAATTTTCCTTTGGTTCTCCAAAGTATTAAAGGAAAACAGGAAAATGAATAGTGAATACAAAAAATATCTATATAAAGAAGATTTCCTTACCATGATTAAGATAAATGATTTAAGCGATGACAATTTCATTTTTAGTTACACCTTAAAAATTAAATATAAAATACACAACACAACACAAAACAAAAATGAATTATACCCAAACAACACAAAAACCAAACAACAATAACAAAAGACATGAAATACCTTTTCTTAACAGGTAAAAAATAGGAACAAAATTTTTAGATAAAAATAGACATTATAGGAGAGGTTATCCTTTTGAAAAACAAGACAAGATATGGAAGGACCCAAAAAGTATTCTGTCGTTCTTTTGCCCTTTGAATTTTTTTTTAGAAAAAATTTTTATTCTTTTTTTCTCCTTTTTCATTTAAAATTACCTTTGTCTGCTGAATTTTGTAATTTGTAATTTTTCCTTTCTTTTCTTTTTTAAATTCTTTTTTAATAATCAAAAAATACTAAATTTTTGTTTGTTGACCTTTTCCACCCATGCAAGCTAATAATATTTTTTTTTATTATTACAAGACTCTTGTATTTTTTTTCCTCATTTTAAATGATTATCTATTTAAACTAACAAATTTTCTTATTTGAAAAACAGAAAGGAACTTTTGTATTAAAAGAAAATTCTTTTGAATATTGACTTTTAATTCTCGAAGAATCCAAAGTAAAAGAAAGGATTACTACCATTTTTACATGAACTATTTTTATCTCCCTTCCTCTGTGTCTCTCTCTCCCTATGTGCCTTTCTTTCTGAGCTTTTCTTGAAAGTATCAAAGAGAAAAAATATGTTGCTATGATTGAGAATATTTAAACTCTTAACGTAGAAGATATGAAAATTGTTGAAAAAAATGATTTTTAATTAGATAAAAATTAAAATTTTTAAATTTTTTACTAATAAGATTTTTCCTCTAACTTTCAAACCATACATTATTGTTGATATTTCTAACACAACCGCGTTATCAAATCCCTATGTGTTGAGTGAGATTCCAAATTACACCCCTTTTTTGTAAACAGAAGACTTACAGTATGTTATCTAGCACAGTTTTAAAGAGCAGCGTCGGAAGTTGGCAATCTTGTTTGACTCGTGATTGGGCGGTGAATGGCTTTCTTAATTTTTATCTATACATTACCGTGATCTCGTCTTCTTCGTAGGGCGTTTAAATCATGCGGAATATTTTGTCTGAGGTTCCCCTATCATTTAATGCTTTCCATATAGCATCGGTCTTGATTGTGTCGAAGGCCTTCTTGAAGTCGATGAAAACCATGTATAGTGGTGTTCTGTATTCTATTGACTGTTGCATTATACCGGCTATTGTACGAAGTGTGTTTGCTTGATCGAAAAAAAATCCAATGCAAATGGAACCCAGCACTCACGTATTTAAATTATATAACCATTGATGCTTCACAGAAGATACGGGCGCTTCATCGTGCTATTCTTTCTCTTATTCGTGTTCTAGTGTTTGTTCCAGTGAGAACATTCGTGCATTCGAGGGTACGTCTAGTTTCGTTTTCAATTTATTTGTACTGTTAAAACAGGTGATTGGCCTACTGTAGGAGTTCACTTTAATAGCTATTTCCTGCATATTTTTCGTCTAACGTGGCAAGATTCCACCAGTTTTTTTCCGTCAAATATCGTTGCGGATAAACCCACCCCTGGCGTTAAGATGCCGTCTTTAAGGTATTATTTCAGTGTCATTATTTTTGCCATATTGTTTTTATTGTTGCTGCCTACATATTGGATATTAAACTAAGGTAATTTTTCGTATAATTTTTTTTTTATTATTAATGAACATGTATGTACATATCAAAATCTTTTCAACACTGCAAAAATTTGTTTCAGTAAATTCATAAACTGTTTGTTTTCATAACCGGTGAAATAGTTTTTAATTTTATATGACCGTTTGCAATTTATGTACACATATGTTCCCTATCACTTTATAAAAACGATATAGATATTATACGTTATGAAATCAAAAAAGAAAGATTCATAGTAATTTAAATATTAATTCTTTGTATCCAGCAAAATAATTTCATATACTTCGAGTAAATGAATAGTAAAATATATAAAGTAATATTCTTCTTAAATTCGAATATTTAAAAGCAAATTTGCAAAACAAGTTCGATGTGGCCAGCTTAGCTGCTGTTGTATATTTGCAAGTTCTAATGTGTTCGTGGCAAAGATTTAGTATTTGGTACCTAAAATCATCTAAAATATCATTAATTTATATGGAATTGACAAAGAAAATTTCAATATAAAATTTCCACAAGATTTGTGTTGCCAAAAATAAACTAAAGAAGTAATAGACATATATAGATAAAGTGGAAAACACTGATAGATATGCAAATAAACAGGCTGATGAGCAAAAGGCTTCTTGTACTTGCAAACTAACAAACCGATCGAAAAACCGAAGGAGCAATAGGGTTGCCAGTTCCTAAAACGGCTATCCCTTTGAAATTGTTTTATTTACATTTCCCTAACACGGGTGAGTACATTTCTATTAAAATTTCAACATACCACATTTTATGCGATTTCTTTGCACTGCAGTCTATGAAAAATAGAGAACTTAAGTGAGAAAAACATGAAAATATAATTTTTCTTTTTATATATCTAATAAATTACAAAAGACGACACTTTGGAAGAACATTAATTTTTATAATATGACTTCATTGTTTGTATAAGTAAGAAAGGGGGAGAAAAAAAAGAAAAAAGAACAAGTAAAAGGTATCTGCCTCCCTCTTTCTTCTACTTCTTCTTTTCTCTCAGTTGTTTTTTTCTTCTCTTCTATTTCGTAGATCTAACTGTTCTCCTAAATTTTTTCATTTGTTCTTCTTCTAAAGAACAAGCTTCCTTTTTTCCTCTTTCGGTTGCACCACCGTGTTATCCTTATTTGTCTTTTATTCCCTATTTTCAGGGTTTGAAACATAAGACGTTTTGAACAAGTAAATTGTCTTTTTATTTCACCTGCGGTACATGTCTATCATATCTTCAAAAAACGCAAAAAATAAAATAGAAAATAATATTTATAAAAAAGAAAATTTAGTAGAAAGTAACAAATAAGAAGAATAAAAAAAATAATCCTAGAAAAAGAAAAATACAACAATGAGGAAACCTCTATGTAATATTAGAAAAATAAAGGTGGGTATGAAGAGCTCGCCCGAAAAAACAAAGAAGTAAAATAGTTTTAATAGTAAATAATCTTTCTTTAAAATTTTTAGTTTATTTTTTACATTCTTGTACTTTTTATTATCTTTATTTTCAGTCTTACTATTATTCTTGTATAAAAGAAATAGGATAATGACATTTACTTTTACTTAAAGACACTGTTATGTACCTTATAACATTTAAAAGGGGAAAATGAAAAAAAAAGAACAGAAAAGTGCATTTTGTTGTCTTTTACAATTTAAGTTTATCCTTTTTAATGATGCACACTATACAAGCCGGCTGGCTGGTTGGGTAAATGTAAAGAAATGCAATTAAATAATTTTTTTCTGCTTTTGTTTTTTCTTTTTTGTGAAAGAACTTCTTTAGATGCATTATTTATATTATTAAAGTTTAGAGATATTTTTTCTTTGCGGTAATTTTTGTTAAGATAATTTTATTTTCACTATTTCACCTCCATTTTTGTGTTAAAAACAAAACAAAATTAAGCTAATTTGCTTAAATCCCCGAAGTTTATGCAATTTTTATAAATTTATTTAATTGTAATAAGTCATGTCACACTAATGATATATTTCAATACCGTTGAATTACTGTACATGTTGAGTAAAATTTTTTTACATGTTGGCGTCATTTAAAAGAGATCCGAACAACATTAATAATTTCAGAATGACTGCTATCTCAAAGCAAACTGATAAAGTCGTACAATAACAACTAGTTAACAGCGTTATTAGATACTGAAGGGTTGTTGAGCAATCAGCAATACGGATTGTACCGAAGCAACGCTATTTGATTGGCATTCAATATGATATCGAAAAAAGTTAAAAAGGCTGTTCTTGTATTCTTTGATTTTGAAAAGGTTTTCGCCTGGGTTAATTAGGATATTCTACTAGAGGTGATGAATATTTAAACGGTTTGCCAGTTGCTTTAAAGATAGATAACCATTCGCTGAGTTTCAGAGAATAAAAATAAGTCTCGACGCAATTCACAATGATGTAGTGCAGAACACAGCATTGGGGCGGGCCAATTGCAATACTATTTTCCTACTACGTCAACAGGCTACTCTATATAAAGTTAGGTATTAACCAATTATGTTTGCGGATAACTTGATAATGATTTACAACGAACCCTGTCAACCAGCACTGAAGTGACGAAAGCTAACCATCAACACAAGAAATCCAAATATGTGTTCTTCAATAAAACCAACGAATGGACGAATAATAGTATAAATGTCTCCTTCAGTAACCGCAAATTAGATAAAGTTCTGCAATACAAATATCTTTTAGATATATTAGACGAAAATCTTACATGGGACATGACATAGAAGTTCTTCTCTCATGTGTAATAAAAGAAAAATACCTCTACATTGGATATCCTACATTTGAAATATTAATGTAAAGCTACGTAATCGATTTTTACAACTCTAAAACAATTTCTAATATAATTATAACTCTCATCAGTGCTACTGATGTCATACTGTTGTCTTGAGTTGTTGTACACACAACACAACATCTGTGAATAATATTGGAATAACTTCAACAAAAGCACAGTGCTTGAACATTTAAAATTACTGTTTTAACCTGTTTCCATTATCCGATTTTACAAAATTTAAAAAACCAAAATCTTTAATACTCCTTAAACATAAAATCGAATTGAACCGTTATAAAAACTTCAATATTATTACACTTAAATTTTTTCACATTCAAACCTTTTAAAAATCATATTTTATAAACTTTATTACATAATTTGTTATATAATTCTATAGAAACACAAAAGATACAAAACAAATTGATAACTTAATTAAATTTAGAACAAGCAAAACAAATACTACAGTTAATCTTCCAGAAAATATTTTTTTGACTTTTATATGAGTACACTATCTTCTCAACTCATACACGAAAAAAAAGGCAAAATTCTACAACCTTGTTGTACAACCTTATTGCAAAAATAAACATCAGTAATTTTTCAAATAAAAGTGTTACCGTTTATTCAAAATTATTTATTTTTCTTACAAGTGTGAAGTGTAAAATTATTTTCAAAATCATTAAAAATTAATTTAAATTACTTAAGATTGATCAAGCCAAATTCTATTTTAAACAAAACTTGGAAAAAATTGCAAATTTTCAAAAGAGTTAGTTGATAAATGTACATACGGCGTCATTTTTAATTGAGTCATAAGAATGAAAACGTGAATACAACCACTAAATAGACTACTGAACGACATGGCCATATACAGTTAGTGTCATTTTCAAAATTTTAGAATTCAATGTTTGTTGATGATGTCGTAATGAACTAAAGTATTGGTTATATAACTTCTAATATTGTAATCCAAAGCTATAACTGTATTCAAACTTTTTAGAATAAATAATTGAACAAAATATCCTGTAATTAAACAAAATCTAAAATTTTTCCTATTATATTTAAATTGTTTGAGCTCGGGAAACCCAATCATACACACAATGTTTCCATCCCAAATATGTATATCTATAACATTTATGTTATCATATTTAATATTATATTTCCAAAAATATTTCTTTTCTTCCTCTTTTTTAACCATTTTCAAAAATTTCTAATAAAAGGCACTTCCGTTTAATTTTTAGAAAAAAAAACAAAATAAATAAAAATTCTTTTAAAATTATTATTAAAAGTATAGAATTTTTTTCCAAAAAAAACGAACATTTTCACGATAGATACAATCATATGAAATAGAACACAAAAAGCAAAAGGAGGAAATTCGCAATAGTCAACACTAAAGAAAATTTTAATATATAAAGGAAAAATATGAAAATAACAAAAAAAATTTAAAATACATAATATATTTTTATTCTTATCGCGATTTTTAACAAAATATTATTACATAAATATGAAAACAAAAGGAAAACACAAAATTATATCAAAAATATGACAATGAGAAAAGTCATAAAGCCCTGAACAAAATACAAGAGCGCAACCACAAAACAAAAAAGTAATTTTTTTTTCTATTTCAAACAATGAGAGACTCTACGTTACACTTTATGGAAAATGTGATAGGGAAAATTTCCTGTACAGAGAAAAAACACTTCAAATTATGCAACAACAAAAAAACAACTACAAAATCTTAACCACTTTAAAGTACTTAAACAATTCAACAAAGAATTTGTAAAAACAAAAAATAAAATTATACTCCAGATTTTTCTATTGCAGAAATTGTTCTGTTTGAAAATAAATTCAATTGAAATTTAATTTAAATATAAGTTTAGGCCGTAAGACATATAACCTTTTTGATTTTAATAACAAATTGAAATTGTGAAAGTAATGTTAAATACGCTCTTGAGTATCTCACCATATATTTACCGTTAGCTCCCCATATTTATATATAATTTCCCAGAGCCATCTCTTTCTATTCATTTACTGCTCTCACGAAAGCGTCTTCAATTTCGTTGTCTTTCTCTTCGTACTTATGAATAGTTCTTAACGAATACCTCTTCACTTTTAAAATCTCGATAACCGAATATTTATTCATATTTCGAAATATCTCTACCCTTCTCTCCCAATATTTTCTGATATCTCAACACAACTTCAAATTGTACCTCAATCAAATTCAAATATCACGAATAAAGAGTTTATTTTTTCTCCATTATTAACAAAAAATTGTTCAACGTTTTGAATATTTCTTCCGTACTAGTAATTTTCATATTTTTATTCATATTTTTTTTTATATTATTCAAAATTATTAGAATTCCTAAAATCACTAAAAACTATGTCACTGTACTGTCACTCTTAAATCTTAAATATTAAAATTTACTCTTTTATTCACTTTTCATTTAAACTTCCTTAATTAAACTTTGAAATTATGTTCTTCCTGTTTACCTTACCACTGTTTTTTTATTTTTATATTGTATTTTTTTCTTTATTAAATTGGTTAGAGTCAAAAACTCAAGAATACCTATCACTATATTGTATATTTTCTAAATGTTTGGTTCCTTTATTCTTCCATAATTGCATTCTTTAAAGAAACATAAAAATGCTTGAATAAATAGCAAGTTACAGGTATAAAGTTTTCTCTTCCCTCTAAATTCTATGATTTTTCATTGTAATTTTAGGCAGAAATTTAAAATTAAAAAAAATAAAAAGTCAAATTTTATGGATATTTGAAATTGAATCTTAAAAAAAAATAATGAACGAAAAATTTCTTATTTTCCATTTTTTAATTACTTAATTTTTCCTTATTTTTAAGTTATACGTATACTACACATACAGAGTAAAATTGTATTATGGTAGGTATAGAAGTAATATTGTGAAAATATTCTTTGATAATTAATTTAATCAAAGTAACGCGTATATAGAAAATTTACCACATTTCAAGGACAAAAATATAACACAAGTGTGTATGTGTGTGCTATTCCGTGGTATTTTATTGAGCGCCAATGAAAATTTCACCTTGTTTTGTTATTTTTTTACTGAAATCAAATTAATTTGCTTACTTTATTAACTTACTTTGTTTGTGAAAATAAAAATTTAATTACATACTTTTTAATTCAATTTACCTCGAAAATGTAATTAATTTATATTTTTAATTTTTTTTCTTTATTTCAATTTTCTACTTGTATATTAAAAATTTAATTGTAATTTAATCAATGTAATTAAAACAAAAAATAAATGTTATTTTATTAGCCGTGCATATTTTGTCATAGAAAATGCTGCTTGTCCTTTTAATTGTTTTCAAATCTTGTTTTTATACCCTGCACTTCGTGAAGGGTATATTAACTTTGGTATGGAGTTTGTAACTACTTGAAGGAGTCATCTGCGGTATGGACATATATATATATTCTTGCTCAGCGTAAAATTCTGCGTCGATTTAGACATGTCCGTCCGTCCGTCCGTCCGTCCGTCCGTCCGTCCGATCGCACGATAACTCAAAAACGAATAATGCAATCGACACCAAACTTTCACAAGTTTTTTCTTTTGTGCCAAGGACGAACCCTATTGTTATTGGACTAAGTCGGACAACGGGTTCGGGTAGCTGCCATATAACTCCAAGAGTTTATTTTAAATATTTCAAAAACTAATAAAGCTATAAATATAAAATTTTGTATACATGTGTCCAATTATATTCTACACATGCTCTAAAAATTATAATGGGATAGCTGCACCGGTTCGGGTGGCTGCCATACAACTCCAACAGCAAATTTTTTATATTCGGAAAAATAATAAAGTCAGATTCATGAAACTTGGCAGTCATGTGTCCAATTATAGGTCAAATATATTTCCGAAGTTTTGGAGGAATTGCTTGACAGGTTCTGGTACCTGCCATACAACTCCATAAGCTAATTTTAAATATTTGGAAAAATAATAAAGTTAGATTCATGAAACTTGGCAGTTGTGTGTCCGATTATAGATCAGATATATTTCCGAAGTTTTGGAGGAATTGCTTGACAGGTTTGGGTACCTGCCATACAACTCCATAAGTTAATTTTAAATATTTGGAAAAATAATAAAGTTAGATTCATGAAACTTGGCAGTTGTGTGTCCGATTATAGATCAGATATATTTGTGAAGTTTTAGCGGAATTGCTTGACAGGTTCGGTTACTTGCCATACAACCCCAAAAGCTTATTTCAAATATTTGGAAAAATAATAAAGTCAAATTCATGAGACTTGGCAGTCGTGTGTCGAATTATGGGTCAGACATATTTCTTAAGTTTTGATGCGATTGCTTGACAGGTTCGAGTAGCTCCCATACAAGTCTAAAAGCTTATTCTTAATATTTGGAAAAATAATAAAGTCAGATTCATGAAACTTGGCAGTCATGTATCCAATTATGGGTCAGACATATTTCTGAAGTTGTGGTGGAATTGCTTAACAGGTTCGAGTAGATCCCATACAAGTCTAAAAGCTTATTCTTAATATTTGGAAAAATAATAAAGTCAGATTCATGAAACTTGGCAGTTGTGTGTCCGATTATAGATCAGATATATTTGTGAAGTTTTGATGAAATTGCTTGGCAGGTTTAGGTACTTACCATACAACTCCAAAAGCTAATTTTAAATATTTTGAAAAATTATAAGGTCAGATTGATGAAACTTGGCAGTCGGATGTCCAATGATAGGTCAGACATGTCCGTGAAGTTTCTATAGAATGATCTCACAGGTTCGAGTAATTGCTACACAATAACGAAAGGTGCAGGGTATAATTCAATCGGTTTATACCGACTGAAACGTTTTTACTTGTTATTGTTATATTAAATGGAACATAATCGGATCATAATTAATGATGCATTTAATTAACAATAACAATAAAATCAAATTCGAAAAGCATAGTTCATTTAAATTAAATCCGTGAGTGCTTACTTTGAGTGAAAGATCATTATTTGGTGATTTTCTAAACAACAATTATTAACTAAACAACATTTATAAACTCGTTCTAGTGATATTCCTTTGCTAAACGAAGAGTTCACTCGAGAGCCACTTTGCACTTAGTCAAATAGAGCCAACTCAGGGTCCGATATGCGAAATTTCAGCACATGAACTAGATACCGAACTGAAAAAAAAGAAAAGTGGTGAAACTGTTGGACCCGATAATGTTCCTATAGAAATTTGGAAAATATTCGTGAACTCTGGCAGTATGTGATTGAAGCAACTATCCAACAAAATCTCGCAAGGACATACGATGCCAGAAGAATGGAGGTGTAGTACAATAGTGCCAATTTACAAAAACAAAGGCAATGTATTAAACTGCAAAAATTACAGGGGTATTAAATTGACATTTCATACCCTGAAGCTTTCGAAAAAAAATAATTCACAGTAGTATAGAAAGAAATACTACCATAACTCTAAAACAGTGAGGATTTGTCAATGGAAGATCATCTATAGACTGTGGAAAAGTACTAGCTAAAAAAGAAAGATTACATATGGCATTTATAGACCTGGAAAAGGCATAATTGGCAGTGTTACCTAGGGATCTGGTATGGCAGGGACCGCTCACCCAAGACATCATCATTCAGCTATCTTGCCTCTATAATTACGGAGGATTATGTGGTTAAAGTGTGTATGTATCTGGAAGAAGTTTTATGAGTACATTGGAGGAAGTTTTATGAGTACAAAGACTGCGATGGTATGGCCATGTTGTGAGGAGGGATGAAAACCTCATAGTACACACTGCATTGATTATAGAAGAACCACCAAAATGAAGAGGACGACCGAGAAGGACGTGGCTGCGTGCTGTGCAAAGGGACTTACAAGAAGGGAATCTTGAAGATTGATAGATCATCTTGGTGATTCAGAACAAAGACCGACCCTACCTAGGTGGGATAAAAATTAAGAGAAGAGAGAGAGAGAATCGAAAATAAAGGCATCATTTCAAATTAATTTTTACAATTACACAAATATCCGCAACATTTTTATATTTTTGAAAATGAAGAATTTTATTTATCCAGAATGAAAATTATACTTTTATCTTCGATTTTCACACAAGTGAATTTTCGCATTAATAATTTTCGCATTAATAATCAAATTTTACTATTTAGTATAAAAAGAAATTAAAAAAATTTTAAATTAAAAAAGTAAGTTAAAAAATAACTTCGAATATTACTGACTTTGTATTGTTTTCCCACTTTTCTATTTTTTTTTTTTTAATAAGGAGCGAAAATTAAAATTGATACAAAATTTTACAACCTTTTCCGATACACAGAAAAAAAATCACACAAATGCAAAAAAAAGTTTCAATTTCATTATAGAAGGTTTCTTTTACCTTTTGAAGTTTTTGATATTTTTTTCAATTTGTTTTGCGATCCCAATTTAAATCTCGAATCGAATTAACTTTTCGTTTTTACCTTAATTATTCAAAAAATGTCCTTCATGAAGTCCACGTTTTCTTGTCATTCAAGAAAAAAAGTGAAATTTCATTTTCTTTTTTTCTTTTTATTCTTTTTTTCACCTTAACATAACAATCAAAGTTTTGATTTATTTGAGTTTCTAATTTCAAATTTCAAAACGAAATTCCAACCATTTTTATTAAATTTTTTTTTCTCTTTTTTGCTCTCTGAAAACTTTATTGCTATGACAATTTTAGAAAGAGGAAGCAACAAAATTCTTCAAAGACAACGAATCCATTTATTTTTACTCATTTAAAAAAAAATTTTTTTCCTTCATGTTTTATTGTCATTTCAAAGAAAAATTCCTTTATTTCTTTTGCTTTCAATGAAACATTTTTTTTTTCTACAAAGTATAGGAGGAAAAATAAAAATTAAAAATAAAAAACGCCATAGCGAAAATTTAAAATAATTTGTTATACGCACCAAAATAATTATTGATCCTTTTTTTGTTGTATATGTTGCTATTTTCCTTATAAGGACTCTATATACTCTCCATAATATCAATACAATCATATATAGCAGAAAAAACATTTGCTTTGTAAATTTTAATGCTAAAAATTTAATTAAATTCAAAGATCTTTCAGAGAATTCTATTAATTTTGGCAAAGCTTTCAATAATCAAATAAGAATACAAATGGGGTGTCTAAAATATACAGTGGTGTGAATAAATATAGACTCAAACAAATTTTTAAGTAAAAAGTTAAAATATTTTCACCAATTCGTCAAAACTAAACTGAAACATGATTCTAGTTCTAAATAAAAGTTTTTAAAGTGAAATTAAATTTTTTTTTTCATTTATTTTAAAAACAGATGTTCATAATTTGAAAAAACTTAACAAAAAGCTGTGAAAAAATATAAACTCAAACAACTTTCTTATACTAAAATGAACTATTCTTAACGACTATTTTTCAATATGACGTGACTGCCTTTGTTTTGAATAACCTCAATCAAGCGATTGGCCATACTTCGATTGAGGATTTTTAAAGTCAACCTTGGTATATTTCTCCAGGCTTCAGATATTCGCTGCTTTAATTCGCAAATATTTTCGATTTCCGGCTTTTCTGGGTCGTAAACTTTTTTCACTAGGATGCCCCAAAGGTTCTCAATGGGGTTGAGATCAGGACTTAAAGCCGGCCATGGTAACAATTTAATGCCAAAGTCATTAAACCAATTTATTGTTGTGGAAGCTCTATGAATTGGTGCGTTATCCTGTTGAAATATTACTTTCTCGTCCTCTGTCAAGGTTATGAATGGGAGAAGATAATTTTCCAATAATCCCTGATACTGCACAGAATTCATTTTACTACTAACAAATGCAATCTCCGACTTTAAACGCTTAGAAAATGCCGCCCACACCATAACTGATCCACCTCCATGGCCTCTTCTTGAAAAAACTTTTGGTTCTTTTCTGAGATCGTGCCAATAAAAGTTGCAACCATCAGGGCCATCTAGGTTGAACTTTTTCTCATCGCTGAATATTACATGTTTCCACATGTGATGCTTTTGTATGTACTTTTCAGCGAACTGTAGTCTTGCTACAATATGCTTTTCTTTTAACTTCGGTTTTCGCATGCATTTGCGAAATTTCAGATATTCTGATTTCGCAGCCAATTTCCTAATTAAACTAGAATCACAATCTAGACCAAATTTGGTTACAACTTTGGAAGATGAAGTCCCATTTTTCGACATTTCTCTTAAAACAGCCCTTTTAACGGTGTCACTTAATTTTTGAGGACGCCCTGGACGCTTGTTGGCTTTATAATTTTCTTTACCTTTCAGTAAAAAGTTTTTAACTACTCCCTGGGACCTGTTAATAATTACTGCAATTTCCCGTTGCGTTTTTCCACAGCTTCTTAAATCGAGAATACGTTGTTGCTCTATCTCATTTAACTCTTTTCCTCGTGGCATCTTTTCAGAATTGCTTGTAATTTCTATACATAAAAAAAATATATAAAAATTGATTTATTTTCCTTTTTTGGTTCTATTTTCTTCCATTAATACCTAAAAACACAAATATTTTTCTGCCAAAAGTCTTTAATTACTGGTTGAGTTTATAATTATTCACATCTATATCACATTAACTTTACGTTAATCACAATTAAATTATCACTAAAGAAAGAAAAATTCAATATTTGTACATGAGAATTTTTTGGGGACTCCCCTTTATTCGAAACCGTAACAAATTTTTTGAATTTGAAAAATATAAAAAAAAAAACGTTAAAAATTATTTTGAGTCTATATTTATTCACAGCACTGTAATTGAAACAAAATTATAAAGTGTTATAAATAGTCTCAACGGAAGTAATTCATATTATGTATTTGAATAGGCATTGATTATCCCTAGAGCACTTAATTGATATTTAATTTAAGCTATTAATGCATAGTTAATAATATTTTAATAAAGTAAAAAATTGCATAGTTTTAGGATACATTATGCAAAAAAAAACCAAATTCAAAAGTCAATTTTATGTCCTAACATCTATTAATCTCAATTCCAATCTCTAATTAAAAGCTTTCTCGATCAATTTAAATGCTAAAGATAACCGTGAAAGCACCGGCCACCCATGTGTCGAACCTACTTCACATATCTTTTTTATTAATTTAAGATCATTTATTTTATTTAAGATTATTCGAGACCTCTTGTACCTACGTACAAAACATTGAACAAGAAAATTGAATAAAGTAAAGGAAAATAAAAGGATACAAAGTTAAAGGGAAAATAAAATAAAAGTTTTCATAAAAAAATTTTGAAACATTTTTTTTTTACCGATACTAATAAACGCGATACCAATAAAAATGCCCCAACCGACATGAAACAATTCTTTAGGTTTGCCGATAAAAAGAAATGAAGAAAATAATTTTTATTTTTTTTTATTTCAAATATTTCCAATAATAAAGTAATGAGAACAAATCGAAAATCTCTTTTAAGATTTAATTTTATAATTTCAGCTTGTTTTTACTTTTTAGTTTTGTTTTTCCTCCGTTATTGTTAGTTAAAAAAATTTTATTAACTTTTATCATCGTTGAAAAATTCACAGCTTTTTTAAGCAAAAAAATTTTTTTTTTTTAAACCAACAAGATCTACATGGATGGCGTTTCATAACACAATACATGTGTTATGAAACTCCACCGAATCACCGGTGGAGTCTATTACTCCACCGAATCAGACACGGAAACCATCCCTTTATTGTTGCAATTCAACCCTGCAATTTTTCCAGCCCGGCAGTTGCTCCCACGACCGATTCTGGCCCGTTACTCTTGGCAATTCATGGTGCGCAGGACCGTTGTGCTTGGACCCCTAAAGCATGGTTTCGGCGCAATGAAAAGGCCGACGATTTTTAATTTCCGTCTATCAAAATTATCTTATTATACATAACTAGTTAAAACGCCAACAGCATTAACGCATTGCTCTAGTAGTTTGGATCCCGCTACTTCAGAAGAGAGAACCCCGCGGACCACCTTCTTGTTTGACTTAACAAAGATTCTGCTCCTTCTGAGGTTCCTTCCGATATACTCCAGAGCAAACAATTCAATAGAATATGTTTCAGTTTGAAAATGTCCAAGGACCCTTGTCATATTTACCCCTCTGTCAATTTACCACACACAATACTTAAATATGTTATTAATCTTTTTGCGCACTTTTAATCTTTTTGATTTTGATGAAACTGTCGCTGAGAATCTCTGCCTAATCCTTAAATCTTTACCTTTGACATTTTTAAATTATTATTAAAAATTATTTTTACAGAAGCACCGAACATTCATTACCATATTTACCGCAGCACCGTACAAAAGTTGTAGCATTTATTTGAAAAAGCGCGTGTGAAATCCTAGAAAAGCGAACAAGAAGAGAATCAATACAAAAAGAAAGTCTATTTATTTTTACTCCACACAAATGTTCTCCTACAGTATGCAATTTCGTCGAACATTAAAATTTAAAAAACAAATACAAACTTATATTAATCAGTAGTTAAACAGTTTATGGAAACGTAGTGCAAAGTCTGTATCAAATAATTTAATAAAATAAAAATAAACCAAAATTATTTTTTCTTTTGAAAGCCTTAAACGAAAATAAAAAGAAAAAAATCAACGAATCAACAACTTTGCTGTCAAAGTAAATTTCTTCATCAATACACCCTTAGGCTTATTATAAGAGAAAATTCATTTTCGCAATTACAAAAATTTACCCTCGGCTTCAAAATATATATTTATATTATTTTTTTGCTTTTTTTGTTTATAAGTTCGTTTTTTTCTTGAAAAAACATTTACTGCAAAAACTGTTTCGTTTATAACTGTGCCTTGCATTTCTCTTCAAATGTAACCTACATGGTATGTAAGACTTTTTATAACGTGTTTATGTCATTTTGTAGAGATAATTTTTTCAAGAAGATGTTGTTGCTAATCTGTACAGCACTAAGCTTTTTTAACAAAAAGTTTAGATGTTTGATGGGTTGTGTCAATTGGCCGTGAATATTTTGACAATAGACTGGATACTGAATTGGGGACGGACAAGTTTATACAGCAGAGTTTTGTCAGTTGATATGTTTTAAGTTATTACTTATCTTTTGTCCGCTATCATACTATTGAATATTGGAAACGATCGAAAATTTCCGTTTAGTTTTCATTTGAGCCGCACGATTTACATATTGAAACGCCTTTCTAAAGTTCAAAAATGTGTAAAATGAAAAACTGAATAACTTAAGCGAGCTCTTATAATTACAATTTTCGTATCATAACAGTTGCATACTTAATGTGAATATTCCATTAATTGATATCGTTTTGAACCTCACAGTTTTCCACACACCCACAATCACATTTACAAATTGCTTACCAAAACTTTCGGTAAAATCTTTCCATAACAAGAAACAAAAAAGTATATAAAGACATTTGCTGACTAATTTAAAAAATCGAAGAAAAAGAAACGAACAACTTTTTTAAGAGTTTCGATTTTAAAACTTAAAGTAAGCAAAAAAAAAAAAGAGAAAAGAAATAATTCACAACCCTTCGACTTTTTCTCTATCGTTATTGTTATTGTGGTATTGCTGTTTTATATTATTTACAAATGTTTGAATATTATTGAAAATAATCAACAAAAAAAAAGGATAATAAAAAAAAGGAGCATAAAAAATTACAATAAAAATAAAAAGTTGAAAATTAAAGGAAAAGGTGTTGAATGAAATTCAATTACGCGCCATAATTTATGTTCTCTCGTTACATTGACAAATGATTATTTAGCCAAAAGGCGCTCTTTTGATAAATGATTTAAATGTCATTATTGAAATGTCATTTTGAGTTTATGGTATTTTTTTCCTTTTTGTTTTTTCGTTCTGTTTTGTTATTTTTTTGTTCATTTCTTATAAGATTAAGTATTAGCCTCTAACGTTTTTGTTTTGTTGGAATGAGGGTGAAATAGAAAACATTATTTATTATTATTAGCTGTATGAAAATAATGTTTAATGTAAACCATAACCACTTAAAAAAATTTTTGAGGTTATGTTTTTTGCTGTTTTTTTGTATTTGTATAAATAACTTAAGGGGAAATTTGATTTGATTTTAAAGAAAATTTTCAATTTAAGGCAATAGGTTTTAAAATTTTAGAAAATTAAGAAATTTTTTGAGTACTTATGGTGGTTAATGGAATATCGGATATGAAAAAATTTACTTTAAAGTTGATAATATAAAATTGAAATTAAAATTGTGATTGTGAAATATTGATGGTCAAGGAGTTTTATGCACATGTTGCTATTCCTTCGGTTTTGGGTATTTATTAACTACTGAACCTACTTATTAAGAAATGAAAGACAACTCTTCAAAGGATTATTAGGAACATTTCTGCATGCAAAATTTAATTTATGCGGAATCAAAATAGTATAGAAAATGAAGTAGGATCACTCATACTCTTTAATTTTCAAATACCGTTAGCGGCAGATGATTAACTCTGTAGCTATTCTTAAGTGTAGTTTTCATTTTAAGTTGTCACAACATCACTGAAGGTTTTCAATGTTAAAATAAGATAAAATATTCAATATTGTCATCCAGCTCCATTTCCTTTCTGTTTTTAAATAATTTTTCAATTTTTAACTTAAAACTTCTCTGAAAAGATTCATTAATTACATTTACTTATTATTTAAGTTTAATATTTTTTATTATACTTACATGTATACTCGTACACATAAAAATACAATTAATGAAATATAGGCTTAAGAGTTGAATACAGTGAAATAAAATTATTTTAGTTTTTACACTTCATTAGTAGGTTTTAAATTTGAAATGCACATTAATCCGTACTAGATTATTTTTCTTAACATTCCTTAAAAAGTCTGTTAGTGAGGGGACCCTACATCTTTTTACTCACAATATATTGGATTAATATTACATACGTATAATATTAAAAGGCACTTTACGAAAAAATTTCCAAGGCCCAACATAACAAAATCAATGCGCAACTGTAAACTAAATTTTTTATTCACATTTTTCCACAAAATTTGAAAAATTTACAACAAATCTCAATTGATTTTCCTAAAATATATTTTATCTTTGAATTTACCTAGACCCTACTGTATATTTTATAATATAAACGCGTGTTAAAATATTGGAGAGATTTTCAGATCAAAAACAAAAAGTAAAATAGAGAAAAATCTTGAAAAAAAAAAAATAATTTTAAAAAATGTCAAAAAATATGTTATTATTTCATTTATTAAAAAAAGTGTATGTGTATATTTGCATACCCACTTTAAAGTAAAGACAAAGTATAATTATATAATCATTAATCATAGAAGTCAAATAGTGAAGACAGATAACTGTCAGTATCATATTGTGAGAAAAAAACGGTTAATCAAAACGCAATATTGTCGCCATTTTTTTTTTAGTTTTTCTGTTTTATTTTCATGAATTTCCCAGAGAAATAATGATTAAATGAAAATATTTTTATTTTTACGCATAAAATTTTAAAACGATGATTGAATAATAATCCGAAAAGTTTTACTTTTGAATTTGATTAATTATCATTAATTTTACGAATATTTAAATATTATATTTTATATTTACACTTATGAACGTGTGCATATACAAGTATAAGTTTCTACATAATACGATTAACAAATACATGATATAATACTCCTGCAAGTTACAAGAAAAGTTAGGTATATATACGGTTTTCTGATAATGTGTGCGGCTTAAACGCATTATTTTGCACAAGTGCAAAGATAAGCTTACATACCATAACAAATTATTCATTAACTGGAGTCGTCCAAAATATATTCAGATGCAAAAAAGTCTTTTTTAATGCATGATTTAATTTTCACTTCTAAAACTGACATTTCTCCTTCATGTTTATGAAACAGGTCACACGCAAAGGAATGAGCTCCAACTAAAATAAAACATGCGCAAAAATAGATATACTTTGAAGCCTTTAAAACGAAAGAAAAAAACTGAAATTATCTACTCAAAATTGAGTAGAGAGGCCAAGAAGCTTCAGAATTGTCCAGAATTAGGTGACAATTCTCACCGGGGCACGTTAGTAGGATGGCCCTGGAAAGTGCAGACACTTGCAGATTCTATAAAGAAGATAAGAATTTACTTAGTACACCTTTTTGGGAAAATGTGAAATTCCCGCTCGCAAAAGAAGGAAAACACAGTTGATAAAAATTACTCTTTATCTAGGCTTGAAGCTTTAAACAGATTCCCGTTATTCTTTTACTTTAACTTCTCTATATTTCTTTGTACACTACATGTACTATTTTTAATAGAAGATTTCCAATTATTTACCGAAATCTAATTCTATTTTCAATAACAACCCAATAAAAATTTATAAAGCATACAATAATGATTTCATTTAAATTTTCTGATTATTTGAGGTTAATTTTCTAAAATTTGAAAAAACAAAACCTTAACCATGAGATCCTTAACTTTTAATCATAACATTTAACTTTCAAATGCATTTTTAATTTTAAAAATTTTTATATTACTAAAATATTTATTTTTTATTTAAACAATAATGATAACCGCGGAAATTCTGACATTGGCTTAAAAAAGAAATTTAAAATCTGTTATTTTTAGTATTTAAACGGTAAAAAAAAAAAAAAAAATAATAAAAAAGAGAAAAAAAAATTAATTATAAAACATCAGTTTAGGAAATTTTAACGGGATCTGGAGGATTAAACATTTAAAAGAGTTTTGTTGAAAAACCAAAAAAATAATAAAAAATCAGAAAGAGAAAGAAAATTACGATGAAACAAGAATATTAAAAATTGGTATTCTGATTATGCAAATGAGCGGATCTTTTAATATTATAGAGCGTACATACACATTTACATTTAAAGGACATCAATAAGAAAAAAAATAAGAGTAAAATTTCATGAAAATTTTCTCAGTTAATTTTTTTCTTTCAATATTATTATTTCCTTTATACTTGTTAAATATATATAGGTACATATGTGTATGAGATTATGTGTGTGTGTGCCAAATAACGTGTACATGAGCATAAGTTTTCTGTCTTTTGTGTTTCAAATATAAAACAGTGAATTTATAAAAACATAGTACATTCAAAATTAAATTTCACAATGAAAATTTGAATGGGTTAAATTAGTTTCCGCACACAGCAACAAAATGGAAACAGAAAAAAAAAAAAGCACTCTTGAAACAAAGGTCGTTTTGGAATTGACCCAAAAAACGAAAAAACTAAAAAAAAGCAGAAGGCATAATAAATAAAGTTGTTTCGGGTTTAGGAACATAAGAGAAAAAAAAGCATCAATTCTTTTATTCATATTCTTGTGTGTTATATGTATAACAATAAATTCGAACCGAAATAAATATATAGTGAATTTCCTATAGCATTCATAACAGGATAAAGATTTGTTAATACTTCGTCACTAAATACCACTTTAATCATTAGCCTAGATTGATTTCACGTTTGCATTTCTGACTAGAAAAATTTTTTTTTAGTGTAAACGCAAATACAAAAACACCACCGCCAACAAATGTCCCTCTTTATAATGGTTTGAAGATAAGCAATAGAGTTAATAATTTACACATTAAGACAGAGCATCTACGCTTCCAATTAAAAAGTACAAGAGTATGTTTATCTAGTTCAAATTATCTAGTCAATTTGAACAGGTAGAGACATAGGCAGAGCAAATAGAATAAACTGTACCGAATCGACTATAACATCTACTTGATATGCTGTAACCTTACTCCCAATCTTCTAATCAATCATTTTCTTGTGATCAATCTTCTTTAGCAGTGATAAAGGAACCTAGATGTTGTCTTATCAACTAAGTTTTTTTTGAGGCTTTAACTCGTTTTTTTTGTGAATTTACTCCTACGTATAATATTTTTGATTGTATCCTGTCTGTTATATATATGTCCATAAAATTGAAATAAAAATTAAAAGGATAATTTAAACGATATTTCCTTGTGTATAACAGTGAAAAAACGGGTGCAATATACATACATATTAAAAATATATACACATAATACACATTAAAAGTTATAATAGTGGAAAGGAACGGGACGGGATGCTCTATGAGAATTTTAGGTTGTAACACATTTTTTAAGTATCCTTATAATCTGCTAAATTGCACTGTAAATGAGTTCTTTTTAATAATGTTAGCCCTTTTTTTTCGTTTTGTTTTTAAATAAAGTCTTGTTTTTTTTGGGTTTTTAATATGGTAATGCA
Organism: Condylostylus longicornis; assembly: GCF_029603195.1. Taxonomy (NCBI): domain Eukaryota; kingdom Metazoa; phylum Arthropoda; class Insecta; order Diptera; family Dolichopodidae; genus Condylostylus; species Condylostylus longicornis. Next base: position 121,080 of record NW_026578011.1, read on the forward strand.
TTCATTTGAATGAGTTCTTAAACACAACAATTTAATATTATTGTTTTACTTTACATTATCTATGTATGTTATATATGAAAATACAACACCTAACTATATTGAGTATTCAAATAAATTTTGATTTAAGCAAGTCAAAATTTGAATTCATTGCATTCTGAATTCAAAATCTATCTAGCTAATCTAACAGCTCTCCTATTATATAAAATATAGCTTCATTTAAGATACTTCTAGGATGATATTAGCATACTTCTAGGATGACAACATAAATTCAAAAAAGCATGGTGATAAGATTATAAAATTAAATATTGCTTTAATTTTAGAAGTTTTTAATAAGACGCACAACGGAAAGGCAAAATGAAAGTTTTGCTCAGTTACAAGTATTTTTCCAATTTATAAAATCTCAAATTAAAATTTATTTGCATTCATTTCTCAAAATAATCTCAAAGTTCTTCAATACATTTCATTTAATTTTAACATCTTCATAACAGATTTCGTGTAGATTGTTCCTAACATAAAGTTTTCTACTACAGATGGGAGCCAATTTTCTTTGTATTAAGCTTGTATAAATTTTAATTATTTTATTACTTTTATTTCACCAAAAAATTTTTGGGCGAGTAAAATTTTAATGTTGTACTTCTCATTTGGCAGTTATTAACATCATGAATAGTATATATGAATTATACATATATTGTATATAGGTACATAACATATGAATATAACATATAACTGTTATATGTATATTTAACATACTTGAAATTACAGCTTAATGAACATATTAAGTCGCAAGGAACAAAGAAAACAACAAATTCATAGTTAAACTGCGAACTACTTTCTGTGTTTTTTGTTTGTATAATGCTTACATTATGTAACCTAGAGAATTTGCTATTTAAGCATATGTTATACTATGTTTTAACATACCTCATTATTATAGACCACAGTTATATACACATTTCTACACACACAACAAAAAGCAACATAGATCCTTTTTTTCGCTCTTACATGTTTCTTGTTTTGTTATATAACTCATATATAGTTCTTCTTTTTTAATATTTTTAATATCTAATGTTTTTATCCTGTTATCCTGAATATTTTGTTCTTATTTTCCTGCTACATTTTTTTTTTAATGTACTTCATATTATAATGTACTTAGAACTTATCATCACATCATTAAGAAAAAAGAGTTGAATATTTCAACAAAAAACTGCATAGTATAACATATATAAGTATGTACGGACTACACATAAGTAAGAAAAAAAAATTAATATGAGGAGTTAAAAGGACAAAAAAAACAAAAAATGTTAGTAATTTCATTTTTTATTGCATTTAACTAGAACTTCAAATTATTTAAGGATGTTACTTTCAATTTACAATGTAAAAAAAATAAAAATTCCTTTTTTATGCCACCCTGTACACAATTTTTTACGCGCATTCACATTTTTTATTGCTTTATTTGGGAGTTTAAAACAATTAAAATAATTTTATAATACAAGCAAAAGTTAAAGGAGAAGTTAAGACCCCTGATGAAGTTACACGTAAGATGAAGAGCAAATCGCTCTTCTTATTCTGAAGATTTATTTTCCGAACACACGGTTGGGTGGAAGATCTGGAGAGACGGAGGCTATCATTGGGCCAAAGGACCGAAATACCCTCTCCATGACGATTCACGTATTGTGCCGGCCGGCGGATGATATGGCTACGTTAGGCCAGAAAAACTGCCAGGGCACCTTGACATAAAAGAAAATAAGGAAACACATATACCGGCCAAGCGGGGGGCCAGTTCCAGTTTTGCTGGGTCGGAGCACTCTTTGCGGGATTAGAACGGGTAAGATCAACCAGTGAAGTGCTAAGAAACGAAGGAAGAAATACTGAAGCTACGAATCGCTTTTAGGCAGTTATGACCGAAAGCGATATTGGGCAATCATAAGAATGCCGCATAATCATGTGAGAATTCTCATGGGTTTCCGACGGGGGCACTGCAGGCTTAAGAAACACCTATGCAAGCTGAGCATAGGGATCGACGGATCTTGCGAGTACTGCGGTGAGGGGGTGGAGACTCTGGTGCACCTTCTGAGCGAGTGTAGACCGTTGGTCCATAAGAGGACGGCCTGCTTGGCCGGCCCTGGCTGGTGGGCATGTCGTTGTGGGACACCTCCACGGAAAATTTGGTCGGATTCATCAAAAGTATGGGTCCCGAGGGGGTACTCAGGCGGACACTGGGCGCTTGTGGTGGGGGAATAATAAACCTTTTAGGTCGCGGCGCGTCATCGGCCCATTCTACAATCTACAAAGCTAACGACAAATCATTTGCATAATATATAAATATTTGTCAGTTACGTAGCATAAAAATACAGTAGGACCAGGGGAGCTTCTTTGCACGACTTCGTAATTTAGTTTTTTTACTTCACTTTTCACCTCATTAATTTCAGAATAACCTGTTCTAAAAGCAGTTTTCAACCATTTATGTGCTGTTGCATTAATGCATATATTGTAGAGGATACCTGATAAAAATTTATCAGGCATAAATTGTCATCGTTTAAATTTTATAGTGAAGAAAATTCTCATATATAGTTATAAAACGGTTATTTTTCATCCTCATCTTCTTTAAATTATAGTCTGGATATAGAAAGCTTTTCTTCAATTCCCAAAATCAGTAAGATAAAGTAATATTAAGATAGTGAAAGACGTAAATATACTATTGCAAGAAAAAAATTTTTTTTCTTAAAATTCATTTTCCTTTGGAAGTTCAGAAAATGTACGTCTACTCCTTATTATATTCGTAACAGAACAGCACCTGATGCTTAAATTGAAAATAGTAGCATCCTGTTTTAAAATGACATTGCATTTTATATTTTTATCACTTACTCAAGTTATGACAGAAGGGAATTTAAAAGAGATGAACAAAGAAAGAGAATATATCAAAATAAAAGTCGCTTACTTAATAAAAACCAATATATGGGGAGATATCAAACCATTTCTTCGTATATTTCATTTGTTATACAAGATTCATACGCTCTAAATTATTGGAATATAATACTGGATATTTATCGGATGCTGGACCGTTATCGCCTAGAAAGTAAAATGTTTAGTGCTTAGAAATTTTAGCAGTATTTTTTTTTTAAATACCTGTATGTATAAGGATTTTGAACTTTCGTAAAGGTAGCTAGACTTCTTTAAAATGCATATTATGTAGATAGGTTTTCAAAAAATGTTACAGGCTATAATGAAATGTAGTAGGGCTATAGAATAGCTGCGGGTTAGGGGGATACGTAAACTTCTGGTTCTATAGAGATGTAATATTATGATTAACGTCTCTGGTGGGGAAATTTAAATTGATAGGCGTACTTTTTCCCAAAATATTGCGAATTTTTTAAGCAAAAATATTAAGTTTTATATTACATTACAAACGACATTTATATTCCAATATTGGTAAAAAATCAAATTAAAAAAATAAATCTACAAATCTACTACGCTTCAATTAATTCAAATTCAATTAAAATGCTAATTCAACCACATTTCTTTATCCTTAATTTTATTTTTAAATAAGACTTTAAAATAAACGCACTCATTATGCATACATGTAAACAATGTGTACCGGGAACTAGTCAACACGTTAATTTGAAAATTGAATTTTACTCTATAATTTGAATTGACTACGAACATTTGTCTAAATCAATCGCATTCTATAATATACATCTATATTATGATATTATTAAGTTCATCTACAAGGTAGCATATATAATTATTTTAAATAAAAAATTGCATTGTAATATTCCTATCGTGAATAAACGAAATTTTTTTGTAACGTTGTCAAATATTTGAGGCATACTAATATACAAAATTTTACTTGATATACTTACTTAATCATATCAGTTGACCAGCGTAGAAATAAAATACAAAATAAATTCAATTAAATTTAATTAAATTTTTCATTACGTTAATTACATTGTGCAGGTAAAAACAAAATTTTTTAAACAAGTAATACATTGTTAGTAGCACCGTGTTTGTTAAAACTCAAATACATATATATATACATATATTCATGTATGTAGACGATATATTATATTTGGTGTGTTCGTTTTACCGTTTTATAATACTGCAAATTAAAGCCAAGTTTCTAAGAGTAATTGGTGCAATTTGTAAAAAAACACTGTTTTATATGACAGACCTGTCATAGAAGAGCAAAAACTAATCTAAACGTCACATCAATATTAAAAGTTTGATGTTTAATTTTCTCAGTCTCGATGAAGACATTTTTCGGAATTAATACGCGTAACCACTCTTCTCAACTACTATTTTGTATACGCTTTTACTTTTCGTATTGATAAGTACATGTAATGTAATAAAGTGCTGGAGTTAGTAAATAGTAGTGATACAGTTAGTATATTGTTATAATATACGTTTACAGTTGTTAAAATGGAACGCTAATTGGTTATATATATTTTTTCATAAAGTACATAAAGAAGGCCACGTTAATTGAAATATAAAACAATAAAATTAAATAATGCAAAAAAAATTGAAATGCACGAAAAAAGATCACCTGTGAATTTTTACAGTATTAAATTGTATGGTTGTGCTAAAACACATTACATATTGTGATGTACATACAGTCATCGTTGCAAATATCGCATATATAAATGTTTAAGAGATTTTAACCTTTTATTATAGCAATTAAAAATCCATTAACTAATTTTTACTGCTAAATATTTTATTATATCCAATTTTACTATATGCAATAGTTTTTCTTAAAAAAAATCATTGCAGATGTTGCATAAATAATTTGATTAACATAATTCCTTTTTCTCATTTAGTTATTAGTACATATGTATCATGTAAGCATAAGCAATAACAACAATGGTTAAAAACTAATGAGATCAGTTAATTGTTATAATTAAAATGTTGTAAAAATGCAATGGCTTAATATAAATTTTATGTTAACAGTTGGTGTTTTAACTAGTTGGAATCATTAGTACCCTTCAAATAATATATCAAGCAAGACCTACCAAGCAGCACCGATCATATTACGAAGGACCTTGGTCTGGAAAGTTTGTATTTGTTTGATGTGTGTTTGCTTGGCACAATCCCATAACTGCAAGCCATACGTCCATATAGGCTTTATCATTTGGTTATATATCAACACCTTATTGTATGTTGACAATCCAGACCCACGACCTAGGAGCCAATAGTTCCTCTATATTTGTTTTCTAATTGTATTCTTTTCTTCTTTACATGTTCTTTCTATCTGAACTTGACATCCAGAGCCATACCTAGGAATTTCGCTGTGTTTTGGATTGATGCTTAGCACCAATCAAACTCAATTGTGATGGTTTCACTAAATTTTCGTTTGTGAAATTCACATGTACAGATCAATTTCACACAAAGTACATCACATGATTTACTTTCATTTAGCCTTATTTTCATGTATTTGTCCTTTTACTTATATTGTTACTTGCTGCCTGTAATTTATTTGTCAGCACTTGATCCCACTCTCAATATTGATGTATCGTCGGTAAATATCTCGAAAGTAACACCTTTATAAAGCATGTGTAATATAGGCCCAGAATACTGTCTTAACGCACACCAGTCCTAATTTCCTTAGCGTAGAGTACTCGACGTTCTGTTTGATTCGGAAAAGCCTGTCACATAAATATGACTCTAACACCTTTGCCTTTACTCTAACCTTTATTTGCCTTTACTCTAACACCTATTCCACAATATTTGTTATTCTGCGTACTTGGTCAATTGTTGCATGCTTTGTACTAAAACCAAACTGATGGTTTGGAATCAATTTTCTATTATAGGCATCAGCCTTGTTAGCAACAATAACTCAAGGGTTTCCCCTGTTTCCCTATCGTAACTTCCGCTGCTTTCTAAGCACTAGAAACATATCTTAGGTTAACTGCTGCATTTATCAATTTTTTCAAAAGTGTCATAGCCTTTCTCGACAACTCTCTTAATATCTCAGCAGTAATGAGATCAAACCATGGGGCTATATCAGTTATGTCCTTAGGATAATGACTTGATACAGGTTTCAATTCAGAGAATCTTGTATTTTTCCGGGCGACTTTCTGTATCAATTTGATAAAACCCTCCACCCCATAGGATAAGTGATCTCTAGCCTGCAGTTTAGCATTGAGATTTCTAACAAACGTCATGTTTGAAGCCTACCCAATCTGTAATTTTATTGACTAAAGTAGGTACGCTCCGTTTGTTAGCTATTTTCTCACTAAGGGTTACTATTACAGCAGAGTGATCGGAATTCAAATTAAAATCATCTTCTGAGTATGCAAAAATTTACTGAAATTCTTTTAGATATAAGAAATTCAATAAGATCCGGAACTTTTTTAGCATCATAAGTCCAATAAGTCGGATGGTCAGTAGAATGATAGGAATATCCCAACTCCCGTATGGCTTTCCTTGGTTCTCTACCTCTAGTTAAGGTCAATCTAAAGCCCCAATCCATATGTTTGGCATTATATTCACCTCCCAGCAAAAATCGGTTTCCTTCCGCAGATGCTTAAAAATATCCTTTTTATGTTACATCTCGGTGGACAATATACTCAACCAACATTGAAGTCCTGCTTGGTAGCTTTAATTTTAACCACAATAAGTTGAACCTACACAATCTCTATTTCGGATTCCTCATCATGTTTTATGATGTCCCTAATTAAAATAGCACTACCTGCTCTTGAATGGTTACCAGGATGAGTTGCCCTACAGCATCTATAACTCAGTACATCCAAGTCCTTCCCCCAGTGTCAGAAACGCACTCGATATCAGACATACATCGATATTTTTAGTTCTAAAAAAAACCGCCAATTTGTGCCTTCCACTTAGAACGCCATTTCCCCTCCATTATTCGAGTTTTATATACTGTCATTTTTCAGAAATCGCTTCAGCTACCGTTAGGTTAGATTAGGTAGTTAGAAAAAGTTAACATATTTCTTTAGATTTTTGCATTGTATTTTTATCATTTTCTTTATGCTTTCTTAAGTTTTTATCTATATAATTTTCTGCTCATTTGGAAGCCACTTTTGAGTATGTAGCACCATTTCTTACCGCATTTGATGTAAAAGAATTAATCATTTTTGGGGTCCTTTTATGAATACCCAGGATCCGTTTAGGCCGATTCCTTTTCATTCTTCTTTTTTGTAATTCCTTAGGCAATAAACAACCCCGGTAACTAACAGATTGTACCTCGTTCAAGTTTGCACACCTAGCCTGAAAATTATCTTTCTTATTACATTCTGCCACCATATGATTACCAGCACATTTAACACATTTGACCCTTTTTTGGCAAAACCTTTGCGTATGACCGAACCTCTGGCATCTCTGGCATTGCAGGATGAATCCATTATTTCTAAGAGGTTCAACTTTTACCTTTATGTGCTGAAGATATTCTATTTTATATATTATACATAGGTCTTTGGTGTGATCATAGGACAACATATAAAGGGGCTTTTTGATAGTATTTACATAATTTTCTTTTATTTTTTTAATTTTATTTATAACATCTACACCCTTTGTATACCTACACTCATGTAAATTCCCTTTGGATAAGTTCTTATTTAATATCTTGTGGCTCATATAATGGATGTGAGCCAGGTTTCTGACCATTACTTTAATTGGCCTCGTCAATTTATTTTAATAAGTATGCTATTCCTTGGCATTATTAGCAGCTTCATTAAATTGTCTATTTTCATTTTCATCATTTATTTTTAGTTGATTGTTGTTCATTATGTTTACCTTCACGTTAATACTTTCCTCTTTGAGGATCCTTATTAGGTGCGTGTAACTAGTTATGAGGTTATATAGAGGTTTATGTTTTCTAAGTTGAGTATTCTTGATGGTTGTAGATTTCTCCAACCCGGTGGTATTAATTTCTAGTGAACTAATTTCTAGTGAACTCTTGGCTTTTCTCTTGGCTAAAGAAACTCTTCTTCATCTGTTTCACACACTTATTTTGTCTTTCTTGGTGTCATTTGAAACTGCATTCTGATGTCCCAATATTCCTTTATTTTTTGCCTTAAGTTTTGCAGATTTCCTTTTTCAGCTCTTTGCACAGTTTCTCAAGTCGCTTATACATGAATCGACCATTGGCTCCTGATAGACCTTTTGATAGATATCCCTACCGCATTTTTATTCTTATTATTGGACATTTCATATTTGTTTATAAGCTGTATGACTATTAACCCAGCTGTGGTTTCTTCCAATGCCGTCCCTCTGTAATCAGACGCAGACAAGGAAGCCGCCCATTTTGGGTCAGAGGCGCCTGGATTTTGTCAGTATTTTAGTGGACTCGTACCACAAGCATATCTGCTGTGGGTATTGCTACTCCCCAACCCACCGGGAGAATCCACAATACATAAAAAAACTTTGAAAAAGTAAAAGCAAATGAAAAGCAAATTGAAGACTTTTTTCTCATCATGTAAATTTTAAAATACAATTTACATGGTTAATGATGTAAGAAAATAAATCTATAAAATGTAAAAAAAAAAAAGAAAAACATATCGGCTTCATAGGTTTCGTACTAAAAACTTATACAGAAAACTAAAAAAATATTTAATAAAGCATTGTGATAGATGAAAGAACCGTAATAGTATCATAAAAAATAAATGTATTGACAGAAAATTTAAATTACACACTCTATCATAACAACACTGTGTACTGTCTCCCTCTATTATTTACTAAAATGAAACAATATAAACATAGTTTTCTCCACTCGGAAATTGTAATATTAAAAGTGTAAATATTAAAAGCTCTTCATTCACGCATATTATCATTATCAACGAATCTGCAGTCTATTCTGAATATTATTTAGTTGTAATTACAAAACTTTGAAATGTCACTTCTGCAATTTATTTTATTTAAAAATTTTATTGAAATACTAGAATTGATTTGGAATTGATAAAATTTCATAGAACGGTATAAAATTTTTACATAAATTTATATGTTTTCGAATTTTTATAATTTTTGTTATGAATTTTTCCTATTTAAGTTGAAAATAGAACAAGAGCGATTTTCCACGGAGAAAAGTCAAAATTAGTAGAGAATACACATTATTGAAATAGGACTGCCCACTCGAAGAACTGGCGGTAAAATAATATGAATTCTTATTTTACTGCTGGCGTCTTTTTTTTTTATACCCGTACGAACGTATGTTCGAAGGGTATACTAAATTTGCCTTACCGTTTGTAACGCTAAGAAATAACGGTGTTAGATATAGACTCAAGTGTATGTTTTTGATCAGCGTCAAATTCTGAGTTGATTTAGCTTTGTCTGTCCGTCCGTCCCAACGATAACTCAAAAACTAATTGAGCTAAGTTCACCAAATTTTCACAAATGATTTGTTGTAGTAAGTGCCAGAACCCTATTTAAATTGGATATGATCGGGGTACCGGTTCGGGTAGCTGCCATACAACTTCAAAATTTATTTGGCTATATCTCAGAAACTATAAAAGTTATGGTATTGAAATTTCACACAAACGAATATATTAGTAGGGCCAATATGCCACATAAAAGTCGTTGAAATTACTTGGCTCCTTCTGGTACCTGCCATACAACTTCCAAAATATTTGGCTATATTTCAGAAACTATTAAAGCTATGGTATTGAAATTTCACACAAGCGAATATATTAGTAGGGCCAATGTGTCACATAAAAGTCGTTGAAATTACTCGGCTCCTTCTGGTACCTGCCATACAACTTCAAAAGTTATTTGACTATATTTCAGAAATTATTAAAGCTATTGTAATGAAATTTCACACAAACGAATATATTAGTAGGGCCAATGTGTCTCATAAAAGTCGTTGAAATTACTTGGCTCCTTCTGGTACCTGCCATACAACTTCAAAAGTTATTTCACTATATCTCAGAAACTATAAAAGCTGTGATATTGAGATTTCACACAAGTGAATATATTAGTAGGGCCGATGTGCTTGATAAAATTCGCTAAAATTTCTTGGCTCTTTCTGGTAGCTGCCATACAACATCAATAGTAGTTTGGCACAACCAGTATTTTGAATAACACATAGTACTGAAATTTTGCATAAATTAACATGGTAATACGGCAACTTAAAGTCATAGTCTGCCCCATAGTTAGTTATGGCACATTAGTTATTCGCACATAGGATAACAAATTCGTACGGGTATCACAGAGTTGACAAGGTCAACTCTATTTTTTTTCTCGTTTAATCATACAAACGACAGTTGACCACGCGTGTGTGATATTTTATGCAAAATACTAACACATAATTTTATAGTTCTTTTTTTGTTCTGAGTTAACAACGGAAATCATCCGTCGTTGCCGGTCACTGCCTTGCTTCTGCTCACCACTTTGGTTACAATTAAAATACCTTGTGCCGTCTAAGTGAATTGTGTATATAAATGAAAATATTTCAATTTTTTCTCTAAAATATATTTTTAAACACTAATATAATAATGTTGCACATTGTGTATGGATGAGTCTGTTACGTCTACTGATGTATGTATATATAATATTTATATTCTATACATATGTAAATACTCTTAAGCCATAAAACTTATTCAAGTGGAATGATTCATTTTTTAGCAGCAATTTATTTTGTTAAACAATTTTCTCTGTTTTCTTTTTTCCTTATTTTCTTTTACTTTTCATATTTTTGCTGTTTAACACGTTCGTGCGGTTTAAAATTTATTATGTATGGTGTTACCATCGGAAAGAAATAATTTACATAAAATATTTTTTAATATACAATAAATTTTTTTTTCTTTAATTTTTAAGTCGTAACAGCTATTAATGTAAGTCTATGAATCAAATTTAATATAAATACAAATCTGAAGATTAGCTTGATAATGCAGCCTCATATTAATATTATAATAATATCTTATTTTGTATTGAAGTTAATACTACTGTATTTGCAGAATATACATGCACAAAATTCAAAATAACTAAACTCTGTAATAGAAAACACGGATTTTTAATTATTGTTGGGGAATATTAATTAAATCAAAAATATTTTTAAATATTAAGAATATTCTGGTCCGAACAAACAAACACTTAATTTTAATAAATGTTATTTGAACATTTATAGAACAAGAATAAAAGGTACTATTATAAAGTCATGTTTGACTTTAACAAATAATTAAAAGGCGGGGGGATTCCGCCTCATATACGTATGTAAATTTTATATTCAAAATGGCTTAAAATCTATCTATAAATATTTTCGTTCTTTATATGCTTATACAGTTTACACACCCCCTTTATTTCATATTTAATAATTTTTTTAACTTTAAATATTAAATATATAATTTATTATTTGCGGTACAGTAAAAGCATAAAGTATTTTCAACAAAAATCAAATATTAAAACACTCAATTTTGCTAGTTCGATTTAAATTTCAATATTTTTTTCTACAAATTTGGACCAAATCGAAATAATTGTAAAGTTGCATATTTCTCTTAAAGAATAAAAAACAATCTTTTTCGAAGCAACTATTTTGTTGCACCTATAAATGATTGCTATATTTACAATGTTCTTCATATCACAATAAGAAGGTAAATGCATACTTTTCGTCGAAGGAACACTTAAATTAATACAAAAAAATATTTACCGTTACTTCGTAATTTTAATGCAAAATGTATAAAGTTTTAAATATAAAGTTATTTTTGGAAATGACTGTAAATTTTATTAGTATAAAGGCAATAGTACATATTTTTATTATTAAATTGAATCTATATATTACAACAAAACTTTATTGCAAAACTCAAAATATAATATTACAGAAAAAGAAAAAAAAAATTAACCCAACCGAAGTAAAATTTATTTATGATATAAATTCATATATCCACACACATATATGTTATATATATATATAAGATTATGTTCACGTATTAGTTTAATATTATGAAAAGTAGGTCTATGGTCTAGACATTCAGTCTAATTTTGAGTGTTTTCGAGTATCATATTTATTTATAATATTATATTAAATTTATACATTAATATGTATGTATGTACGTAAATTATTACTTTACATATTTATACAGGAATATCATAATATGCGAAATTCATTCAAAATCTGTAATACTAAAATACAGGCTTCCCTCAAATAACGCTGTTAATTTTTTCTGTGAAATTTATACATCATTATAACCTAATTCAAAATTTTCGTGCACATTCTAAAGATTGATTTATTTTTTATACACAGCATTGCATGCCAAAAGGGTTATTATGAGGTTCGCATTTTGAATTTTCGACGGAAATACATTAAACTGAAATGAAATAAACTGTCTTAGAAAGATATCCGTCTGCCTATTTATCTGACAATTTCATTATTTTTTAAAAGCTAATTAACGAATTTTAAAATATTGCTTTTGACACTTTTGTTTGCTCAAAATGTCATAACATTACAGTCTTAAAAGTACTTCGACGATTCAAAAAATACTCCGAATGCCATTTAAATAATTTTATTAAAGCTTATTTATGCGTTATTCAAAGTATACCTGTTTTCAAAACATAATTATTTACTATGGATCTATATGGATGAATAATTCAAACATCTAAACATATTCCAATTTTTCATATTTGCTTCATATTGCTATTTTTAAACGATTTCGTAAAGCGCTTTAACTTTTTACTTTTTTATGCTTCATGTTTTTCTAAATAAATAAAATAAAGGACTCTCTAAAGAATGAAAATAAATTGTCCTTTGGTTACATAAATTATATTATTTTATAATAATAGTTTTGCACACACATATATGTATATTAAACGTGTACCATGTATGTTTCGAATGTAAGGAAATTATTTTGTTAAGATATGAATGAAAAAAACTTAAGAGTACATATACATATAATTGTACATATAATACTTTAGATTTATTTTATACAATTTTTTTAATTCGTATACAACCCATTAATAATGAAATATAATAACTTTTACTTAACATATTGTTCAAATAAAGAGTTACAATTTAAATTACAACTCATGCAATATTATTCAAAAGAAATTAAATTGTTATATTATGCAATAATATTTATTGTTATACAAAATGTAAATGAAAGATTGTCTTACTCTAAAATGTGTCTCTAAAACGTTAAATTTTTAAAGTTTTCAGTGACTTACGAAAATTCAAAATAATGTTGTCAGATCTACTAGGTGTAATGATAATCCAATAAAACCGCCAACCTCACTAAATCAATAAAACTAATCGAAAACTATTAAAAGTGAATTTAGGTCTTAATTAAAACTAAATGTCTGTAAACGTTATTATAATAAATTAGTAAAATCATAAAATGGAAAAAGGAAATGAAGGATTATTCCAGCAATCCAATAACTCAACACAGTGTATCCAAAATTCGCAAGTGCAATTTCGTCTGTTTTTGGTCGCCAAACACTCCTTTTTCGAAAATTTATATAAAATCATCTAAAATTAAAATGTGTAAAGATTATTCATTTAAATATAATAATAAATTCTTTAAATAATGCAATAAAACTTGAATTATTTTTAAAAATAGTTTTTTGTACCTTGTTTATTGTGTACAAGACATTCTATAAGAAAAATATTATTTATTTGAAAAAACTTTTACCTGATAATCAAAAGAAATAGTGTCTAGACATGAGCATCTTCTTCTTATATCCAACTTTTTTAATTTCAATAGATTGATCACTGCTATACAAATTATCTGAAGAAAATTCAATGAAATTTGACTTGAACATATTTTTCTTAATATTAAATCTTCAATATTAGAGCAATTTTCAGTTAATTGTTTAAAGCCTTCCGCTGACATATTTGATGTAATAAGTAAATTAAGAGCTGTTAAATTTCTAAACTTAAAACCATTGTTCAAAGTTTCATCGGAAATTTTCTCACATTGTAAACTCAAGTACAACAATTTTTTAGACTCCAACTCAGGTCCTATCAAAGCGTTATCGGTTACCTGCGGAAAGAAATTAGAAAATATTAATCTAAAATTATTACAAAGTTTTTAATTTGAATTTTTCATACATTGCCATTATGAATTACTAAATCAACAATGTTCTTGCAGTTTTCCAAAATTCGATATAAACTATTATCAGTTAAATTTCCGCTACCGCCATTTAAAATTCTCAATTTTTTTAAATTTTCGGCTATAGAAATGTAATCTGCATCAGTCAATTCCACATTTAAAAAACTCAATTCATAGATATCGCGATTTTTTCTACATAAATAATTAAAAATTCCATTTGGTTTGACATATTTCAGGTTATTTATTGCTAAAGATTTGATATTATTCAATTTTAAAATTGGTTTAAAAATAGAACTTGTCAAATTTTTATTATAGCTCAAATTTAATTTTTGTATATTTGGCAAATTTTCCAATATTTCAGTTATATTTTTATCGTTTAATGTGTTAAGATTTATGACACTTAAATCAGTTATACTTGACTGAGATTTTAAAAATTTTACAAAATATTCATGAAACGACATAATCCCGTATTCAGTAGAAAAAGAAAATTCTTTTAATTTTAATTTTGATAAAGTTGCAAATTCTTTCCAATCTATATCAACAACTGTCCAGGATTCTAACTTTAAATTATTTAATGATTTTTCATTATTTTTCACTATTACTCTAAAGCTATCATCATCGTTGCTACTTTCATTACACAATATGTACAATTGTTCTAAATTTGTAATATGACAAAAAAGTTCTAAAGGTTCAGAATTTTCTAAATTTAATGATCTTAATTTGGGTGATAAAATATTTGACATTTTCTCAGAACATTCTTTTATAGTTAAGTCTAAATAGTTTTCACTCAAAGAACATTCGAATATCACGTTAATACACTTTAATTCTATAAGATTTGGTAAGTTTTTTAATATTTCACATAGAGTTGAATACGGAATTGACACAAAGTTTTCCAACGTCAAATTTTCTACATTATTTGTTATATTTGATAAAGAAAAAAACTCAAGTAATTGATCGTTTGCAATATGTGCAAATTCAGCTTCCTTCGGAGTATAATTAACAGCATATTCATTCAACTTTAAATGCAATGATGAGAATCTTCTACAGCTTTTCATAAATAAATCTTGGACTGCCTCATTCAACCGAGTAAGCTTTAAACATTTTAAATCCAAAAATTCTTTAAATTGAGAAACTTTCAACCATTGATGGCATGTTTGTTCAGCTGATAATATATCTTGGACGTCTAAGTATCTATATATGTTGGCTATTACCTAAAATTTATAATAAAAAAAATTTGTGAATATGCATGAGATTTATTCTCTTCAAAATATTTTTAGTTCGAAAGTTAAATTTAATGAAGAACTAATGAAAATACATTTTAAAAGATTAATAGACAAATATTTTACAGACATGGTTTAATTCGAATTTTCATATTATGGCAACGATTAAAATTAAAACTAGAGTAATATAGAAACTTTTGTTAATTATAACACAGCTGCAGTTATAATTTTCTACACTCTAGAGAGGAACGTGAAAACATTTGATTATGCTGAATAAATCTGCATAAGCACACACCATGAAAAGTGAAATGCATAAAAAAAAATGTGCTTTTATTTCGACTTCTTTACACTGTTTTTACTCAGTTTATTCTACAAATTCTTTTTATTCCAAATTTATTTTATGCTATTTTTTACGTATAAAAATAATCTCTCTCAAGTCTCAGTTACTCAATTATTTTCATTATTTCATAATATCTCATCAGCTTCTCTTACTGCCCTTACTATTATGTGTACATTATGTATTTAATTTTTGGCATTGTTTAAATCAAATATTTGAGTATTTTAATAAGTTAACGGCGAGTCAAACAATTCGAACGTGAATTTTACTTTTTTGTAATGACTTTACTTTTTTGTAAAGTCATTAGTCAATTGATTGTTATTACCTCTATTGGTAAGTTATTGAAAGAATGCATTACGCAATTAAATGATTTTAATTAGATTAAAACCATAAGACACTTTTAAAAAAAATTTTTCCACAGTTTCAATTTAGTATCACAGCCTATGTCATGTAATCACAGTTTAAATTTTTTAAATAACAGTAAAAAAAATATAATTTGATAACATTAGTAATCGCGTAAACTGACTATCATAAGCACCTTTTTCGGTGGCTTTTAAAACAGAACTGACAATAATGAGCACCTATTTCGGTGGTTTTCAAAACAAAACTAAAACGGTGAAAAGAAATAAAAATATTTATTACTAATGTGATAGCGTGACCGTATCTCTAGTTTATAAAACTAGTGTGAAAAAAATACTATATTTCTTTATGTGTTAGTATTATTTTTACTTTTTGATACCACAAAACAAATGGATAAAGTTGATATTAGAAATTAGTAGAAAATGAATAATTGGTCATTTAAAACAAGGCTTTATTTTTAACATGCATTTTTAAAAATTTTTTTTAAAAGAAATTTTTAAAAGAAATAATCAAGTACATTAAAAAAAATAGTAAAAATGTACATTGATAGTTCTGAACCAGTTCGATAAAAACTTTTAAGTTTCTTTCCCTGCAGTTCCTTCTGGCATCTATATACACCATTTATCTGTGCTGTAATTGTGTAATTGAAATATCTTTATTTCACAATTAAGTAGTAACATAAAATTATCTATCTATATAGATATATATGTACATACTTTGCAGCTTCGGTAATCTGAATCAAAAATAATATATTCATTCGATTCAAGTATTTCAATACGATTCGCCTATCATATTTTATATGTATGTGTACCGATTTTAGAAGCCTTCAAAATTGGTAATTGTTCTCTCTATTCGGCCTTTAAAAATCGTAAATTTTGTTTTGAAATTTCCATTGCTTTCGTATTGTTTTGTTCTCCTCATTTTTTGTCTTTTTTTTTTTTTGTTTGCGGAATATATTTTAAGTGTAAAATTGAAAAGCTTTGAATACCAAAGAAGTTTTTTTATTTTCCATTTAGTTGTTTTAGTTTGAGCATACAAAATAAAGAAAAAAAATTCATCAAAACTTATACATACATATATTATTTGACCATGTTATGTTGAAATTGGTTGAAATATGTAAATACGCATGAATTTTTAAAAATAACATATATGTCGTATCAATAGTAATCTTTCAAATGTTTTTACTTATTTTTTAATTTAGTTTAAAGCCGTGGTTTTCAAAAAAAATTAAAAGTTTGTTGAGAATTATTTAAAAAGATTACAATAATAAAACTCAACGTAATTATATTTATTGGTTGAAAATTTTTATACAAACAATAATTCACTTGCCAATCACCATATGATATATTTGTTTGAGACCGCAGCATAATCTCAATACAAATTTTTCAAATGAAATTATAAAAGTGAAAACGGAAATGATGGATTATTCCAACAGTCAACCAACTCAACAGCATGTTTCCAAAAATCACAACTACAAGAACGCAAATAGTTCGGTGCAAAATTCTCCTTTTTAGAGCTTTTAGATACATGTATCTAGAATTGGAATATTATTAATATTGATATTTGCACGTATGTATGTAAGTAATCTAGAAATTATTTACCTGACAATCAAAGGCAGTACATTTACATTTTCTTCTAATATTCAACTTTTCCAGTTTTGAAAGATTTATTACTGCTACACAAAGTATTTGCAGAAAATTCAATGAAATTTTATTTGAACATATTTTTCTTAAAATCAGTTTTTTAATATTTGAACAATTATCAGCCAATTGTTTGAAGCCTTCCGCTGACATATTTGAAGTAATGAGTAGATTAAGGACTGTTAAATTTTTAAATTTAAAACTATTAATCAACGTTTCATCGGAAATTTTGGCGCATTGTAAGCTTAGGTATAACAGCTTTTTAGACTCCAGCTCTGATCCTATCAAAGCATTATCGGTTACCTATGGAAAGAAATTAGAAAATATTAATTTAAAACTATTACAAATTTTAAAATCTGAAGTTATACGCACATTGTCATTATGAATTACTAAATCAACAATGTTCTTGCAGTTTTCCAAAATTCGATATAAACTATTATCAGTTAAATTTCCGCTACCACCGTTTAAAATTCTCAATTTTTTTAAATTTTCGGCTATAGAAATGTAATCTGCATCAGTCAATTCCACATTTAAAAAACTCAATTCATAGATATCGTGATTCTTTCTACATATGTAGATCATTAAAAATCCCATTTGGAATTTTGACATATTTCAAGTTATTTATTGCTAAAGATTTGATATTATTCAATTTCAAAATTGGTTTAAAAATAGAACTTGTCAAATTTTTATTACTGCTCAAATTTAGTTTTTGTATGTTTGGTAAATATTGTAATAATTCCGTTATATCTTCATCGGTTAGTGAATTTACATTTACTATACTTAAATCAGTTAAAAATATTTGGGATTTTAAGAATTTTATAAAATCTTCGTAATATGTCATCATTCCGTAATCAGTAGAAAGATAAAACTTTTTTAGTTTTGATAAGTTCGCAAATTCTTTCCAAACTATATCGACATGAACTGTCCAAGATTCTAATTCTAAGCTACTTAGTGAACTTTCGTTATTTTTGACTATTGCCATAAAACCGTCTTCATCCACAATACTTTCATTATATAGCACGTACAATTTCTTCAAATTTTTGATATTGGAAAACAGTTCTAAAGGCACACAATTTTTTAAACTTAATGATCTTAATTTTGTTGGTATAATATTTGACATTTTCTCAGAAAATTCAGCTATAGTTGAATCAAAAAAAAATTCATGCAAAGAGTATTTAAAATTTACTTCTATGCCTCTAAATTCTTTAAGATTTGGCAAACTTCTTAATATTTCACATAGCGTGGAATAAGGAATTGAGTTAAAGTTTTCCAACGTCAAATTTTCTATATTATTTGTTATATTTGATAAAGAAAAAAACTCAAGTAATTGATCGTTTGCAATATGTGCAAATTCGGCATCTTTCGAAGTGTAAAAAATTGTACTTTCATTCAACCTTAAATGCAATGATGAGAATCTTCTACAGCTTTTCATAAATAAATTTTTGACTGCCTCATTCAACCGAGTAAGCTTTAAACATTTTAAATCCACAAATTCTTTAAATTGAGAAACTTTTAACCATTGATGGCATGTTTGTTCTGCTGATAATATATCTTGGACTTCTAAGTATCTATATATGTTGGCAATAACCTAAAAACAATAATAAAAAAATTGTTATTGTATACCCATATTTCATTACTTTGCTAAATTTTTTTAGTTGTTTTCATCAGCTATTCAATATAACATTTTAGGCACGAGACCTAAAATATAATAACATAATGTACGTATTTGTTACTACATTTGGTTACAACCAACAATAACTTTCCACTTTGTAGAAACACTAGAAGCTACACGAAAACATTTAATTAGGTTTATGTATTAAAGTATGACGATAGCATGCATGATGATTAAAATGTGGTTTTATACTTTTAATCTCTCATTTACATCTCTTTTACTCTCTCTTTATTCTACTAATTAATTTTTCTCTGTCATTTTCAGAATTTTTTACTACTTTAATCTCCTGTTAAAAAATTGTCTTCGCTTTGGTGATAACAAATGTTTCGCAATTGCATGGTCAAATAAATGTTTTTTTAGATGAGTCAGTTATTTCATGCTAAATAAGTTACGAATGCATGCACCATCAGTGGGTAAAACCAATTGATTGAAATTGTCTATGCTATTTTTACCTCTACTGGTAAGTTGTTGAATGAATACATTGTTTTATTGACCAATTTTAATTAAATAAAAAATTAAAATACTAGATATATTTTTCTTGTCCTATATCACAGTTTGTGCCTTTTGATCGCAGTTAATATTAATAATTTTGTGAGCCAGAACCGATAAGTATTATACACCTATTTCTCTACTGCTTTCGAAACAAAACTAAAAGAACGAAAGATGAAAAAATCTAAAACAAACCATTAGTCAATAAGTTAGTGTGGCCATACATTAAATTTATAAAGTAGTGTAAGAAGGGAGCTGCCGTTAAGCATTTCTAGAGATTTGGAATTGTGAACTTTCACTTCCTTCAGGAATAATTTTGTTTCAATACGTTATAGTGCTTTTCGATACCTCAAAACAAATGAATAATCATAAAAGACAGCAAATCGAAAAAGAGACTTCATAAAAAAAATTGTCTTTAAAGTATTTCACAAGGTGTAAAGTTTGCACAAAAGATATAACGCTAATTGTAGGTAAATTAGAAAACGAATCGAAGATTCTAAGATAACTTTAATGTAACCCCATAGTAGCGTCAAAAAAGTCACTGCTTTAATAATTTTACAATTATGTAAGTTGTGCATTTTTAGTGTAAATTATGTACATTTTTCAAAATTATTCCCTATGGCTCTATATTAATTAAATTCCTCTTAAGGGGTGCAAGAACACATGATAAATATTTTTTAAATTATGATAAAAATAAATTAAATATTTACTTTACGCACTTAGGTTTTGGACTCCGAAATAAACGTCATACAATATAAAAATTTTTAATATACTCGTAATTCTCTTTATTCTCTTACCCATGTAAAATTCTCTTTTTTAAAAAAAATATAAAGCTAAAAGCTTTTCATTTGAAAAAAAAAGCTTTATTTCGCATTGAATAAACGTTTTTTCAAGCATTTAAAAAAATAACATTATTTACATCAAAACTTATGTTATGTTAAAATAACATAAACTGAGCTGTTGCTTTTATATTCTCACGTACAATAGCACCTATTATTCATCACAAAATTTATTTATTTGATTTTATAGCTCAATATAAATTATTTAATTTGAATTATAAAAGATAAAACGGAAATGATGGATTTTTCCAACAGTCTAACAACTCCACACAGTACGTCCTAAAATCACACGTACAAGTTTCTCTAAACTTAGTTGGAAAATCGTTCTTTTTGGAGTTTTTAAATAAATATATCTAAAATGAAAAAAAAAATTATGTAATTTTTTAATTAGATTTTATTATCTGTTCAAATTAATTAGTACTGTAATTCAAGTTATAATTAAATATAGTGTTATATTAGAATAACGAAAAGAGGGTGTTACCATATAGATGTTATTTTGAGCAAATATAATTTACCTCATAATCCCAGTCCATACATACACATTTTCTATTTACATTCAATTTTTTTAGTTTTGAAAAATTTATCACTGCTATACAAATTATCTGTAGAAAATTCAATGATATTTTACTTGAACATATTTTTCTTAAAGTTAAAACTTTAATATTTAAACAATTATCAGTCAATTGCTTAAAGCCTTCCGCTGACATATTTGAGGTAATGAGTAGACTAAGCACTGTTAAGTTTTCAAATTTAAAACCATTAGTCAACGTTTCATCGGAAATTTTCTCGCATTGCAAGCTTAGGTATAACAATTTTTTAGACTGCAACTCTGGTCCTATCAAAGCGTTATCGGTTACCTATAGACAGAAATTAGAAAATATTAATTTGAATTTATTACAAAGTTTAAAATCTGAAGTTCTACGCACTTTGCCATTATGAATTACTAAATCAACAATGTTCTTACAATTTTTCAAAATACAATATAAACTATTGTCCGTTAAATTTCCGTTCCCACCATGTAATACTTTTAAATTGCTTAAATTTTCTGCTATAGAAATATAATTTTCATCAGCTAATTTAACATCTAAAAGTCTTAATTCCAACAAGTTACATTTCTTTTTACAAACAAAGTCATTAAAAATTCGATATTTTTTTGCAGGTTTTAAACCATTTAAAGTTAAAGAATTAATATCCATCAAATTTGAAATTGTTTTACATATAACACTTGATAAATTTTTGTTATAGCTAAAATTTAATTTTTGTATATTTGGTAACATTTCCAATATTTCATTAAAATCTTTGTTATTTAATTTGTTTATATTTATTACACATAAATCTGTTAAAAATTTTTGGGATTTTAAAAATTTGAGAAAACTGTCGTAATATGACATCGTTCCATAATCAGTAGAAAGATAAAACTCTTTTAATTTTAATTCGGACAAATTGGTAAAATTTCCCCAATTTATACTAACATGAAGTGTCCAAGATTCTAACTTTAAGCTCTTAAGAGAACTTTCGTTATTTTTTACTATTGTTTCAAAACTAGCTTCATCTTGAATACTTTCATTGTATAACACATGTAATTGCTTCAAATTTTTAATACACTGGAATAACTGTAATGGTTCACAATTCTCTATACATAATGATTGTAATTTTAAAGACATAGTATTTAACATTCTTGTAGAATATTCCCATATATTTGGATCAAAAAAGAATTCATTTAAGGAATATATAAATTTAACTTGTTTACATTTTAGTTCTTTAAGATTTGGCATGCTTTTTAATATTTCACAAAAAGTTGAAAAAGAAAGTAATTTGATATTTTCCAACGTCAAATATTCGATATTATAAGTTATATTCGATAAAGAAAAAAAATTAAGTAATTGATCATTTGTGATACGTGCAAATTCAGCATCCTTTGGAGAATAACAGTTGGTGTACGCATTAAATTTTAAATGCAATGACGAAAATTTTCTACAGGTTTCCATGAATAAGTTCCGAACTGTCTCATCCAACTGAATAATTTTTAGCACTATTAAATCAGTAAATTCTTTCAATTGAGAAACTTGAAGCCATTGATGACATGTTTGTTCTGCTGATAATATATCTTGGATGTCTAAATATCTATATATGTTGGCTATTACCTGAAATTTAGAAAATTTTTTTGTATGTAACGCGAATCAAATTTAAGTCGCAATATGCATTTATCAAAATTATATTTATTATTACTTCTATAGGTAAATCGCTGAAAGAATGCATTACGCAACTTAATTTGTTTTAATTGAATTAAGAAAACAATGGAATTTGTTTTTATTTTTGTTTAATACGACAGCTTTTTTTCTTTTGATCACAGTTTCAAATTTTTTTTAATATAAAAAGTTCAAATAATATTTGCGAACACAGGCTTTAAAAGCTTCTGAGCACCTTTTTCTATTGTTTTTGAAACACAACTAAAAAGCAAATAGTGACAATAAAACTATTAGTTAACAAGTAGTGTGACCATTTATTTTTTTGGCAAGATAGTGTATAACAGAAGCACATGTAAATGGTACATGTAAATTTATAAAAACGAACTTTTGGAGTGAAATAATTAAAAGTCATATTGTTTTGTAACAAATACACCTAAAATATTAAGTACCACGAAAATTTTTCAGCTGTTCAATGAAAAATGAATTGTTGTAGAAGTAGATAAAAACATAATTTTCATTTGATTTTTACTTTGTCACATATTTAATTATTCAAATTCAATATTATTCACTTTACATTATTTTAGGTACTTATTGCGTGCAAAGCCCAAAAGTAACATAATTAATAGTAAAATAAGATGTAGTAAAATTAAAAACTACTTCTCTTTCTCTCTCTACTCAACTTTAAAAAACAAATCGTAAGCACATACTGTTTTTAAATTTATATTACGTTAAGTAGCTTTGTCGCTTATTTTTAGAAATAATGCTTGATATGAAAAATGCAATACAAGCTCAAAAAGCTTGGAATTCCAAACAAGTTTTTTCTTTTTATTTTATTTTGCTTTATTATTTGTTTTATACCTTATTTTAAGCCATAAACTAAAGTGCAAAAAATGAGTTATCAAAACGTAATTTTAACAGAACAACATGTTAAAATGAAAGGCACTTGCAATTTTAAGAAAATAGAATGTAACAAAACTATTGCCATGTGATGTTTTTAATAACATTAACATTCATGTACTTTTCATTAAAGAGAAAAAAGTTGCACTTAAGGCATAAAGTAAAAAAATAAAACAAAAGAAAGTATTCGAAACAAAACAACTATCAGTTATTGAACAACAATACCAACATTCAGTAAGAAGAGATAATTGTAAAGAGAAAAAATTTTTCCGGTATAGTTAAAGGTTAATTTCAAATGTTCATTTTACAACAAAAAATATTAATCTTTAATAAAATTTTTAACGCATAATAACGTTATGGAGGAATAGATTTCTCATTATTCAACTATTTTCTGACTTTAATGTCCCACCATTTCCAATAACTCACTTCAAGTACAATATTCCAAGAGTGGTGCCTAAACTACAAGGCAAAGCATATTAACTGTTTTACATCATTAAAATTTAAACTATTTCGCACTTACATAACCTATAAAACAAAAAAATAAGGATGAAAAAGGAAATATCCCCATTTCCTTCTATGTCATTTAATAATTTATTGCACATTTTTAAAGTAATTTCCTATTAAAATTTCAAAATTAAGAGAAAATTCAACCCAATTTCTTTTATTCCTGCTCGTATAACTAAAATAGAATCATGTATTATGCCAATTTATTGAAAATGTATAAACTAAAAACTTATGTCTATTAAATATGTACAAAATATTTCTACATGTGCCCCTAATTGAAATATCAGCAATGAAAAAATCTTCAATTTCAAAAAAGAAAAATTTAAGTAAAAAAATACGTTTTCATCATGGAAAGAATTAATTTTCATTCAAAAAAAAGAAAAAACATGCAGTTGAGTTTCCGTTCCATTGATCTGCTTTTTATAAAAATCACGATAATTTAAAAAGTGCACATGATGGCCTGTTTAATATTATATTTTTTACTTTCCTTTAACTTTACAGCGCGAAAATTCTCAACACAAGATGTAACTGAACTTTTTAACTACGGAATCTGGTGCAGTTATATGTGTAACTTTCTTTCGGTTAGCCTTTGTAGAGTCGTTTCGACGCTGATAATTTCCTACACCCGATGGCTGCTGTTGTTTTGTTACTTTACACTGTTACATTTCTCGCCTTTTAATTTTTTTATGTTTAAAGTTTTAACCTACTTGACTTGTATATTAGCTACATTATTTTGATAATAAACACTTTACTGAAGTTCTACATTCTGTTATGGCCTGGCATGATGAAATATAATATGCATTTATGTAACTTTGTCACACTATGAATAAGATTTTTAAAATTTTATAATGTCATCAACTGCAGATTAAGATCTTACAACACTATATATGGTGCGCATATACATATACTTTACACATGTGAAGTAAAATATAATCTACTATCTGTGCTCTATTACTCGTATGTAGAGCACAGATATAAAAAATACATGTGTATGAATGCAGCTTTCTGATAAATAAATATACAGTATTTCTTAGAATGCTTAAGAAAATATTTTTAAAAAGAAAAAATTTTTAAATAAAAACTAAAGTAAATTTCAGTTCTGCATTAACCAAAAGTAAAAATTACATGTTGTCCTTCTTATATACTGATATAAAATTTAAAAAGAGAATAATAAATAAATCAAAGACTCTAAAATATTGTCAAGGTTTTTCCATTGCACTTCTTCAATTTTACATTGATATGAGTAGTTTTCGTTTACAACCGAAATATGAGAAAATAGACGAAATTTTTTTTTTAAATTCAATTAAATTTAGTTGAGTATAAAACGCATTAGTTTTTGATGGTAAACCTTATTTCCGCAGTGCACTAATAAATGCAATAACGATTCACCTCATGGATAAAAGAATACCTCCTTTACGATCACCATAATACTAGCCCCGCCTAAAACTTCTGAGGCTCCTGACGACCAGAGTAAGACAGCCACATAGAATATGTACGGCCATCTACTTCAGTAATTAATCAGAATACTACACTTAATAATAGCAAATAGTGAACAATTTTGTAAAATATTTTAAAGTATAAATGTTCTGGTTGTAGTTTTAAATTATTTTGAAGAGGTTTTAGGTATTTTACTTTTCTATATCTTAAAACTCTAATAAAATAAAAAAAAAATCATTAATTTAAAAAAACAAAAAAGATATCATCAAGGACATTATAAAACTACTCATTTACACTTCGTATACATATTTTGTATAGTTTACTTACTCTATATTGGTATACAATTTTTTGGTTTTCAAAAATGATTGTATAACATTTAAATAAAACAAAATGTGAACACAACCCAAAAAAAATTAAAAACATCTCACTTCTTTTACCTAAATTAAAAATATAGAATAATTTTTAATATAAGATAACTGTATAATTCATATCCAGTTAACAATTTTTGCTTTTTATACTGCTCATTTTTCATTTGAATCTAAATTAAACTTAAATTTGATATAGTTTCGTAGAACAGTGTGGTGTAGTAATTGTAAAATACATAGTAACATTTGAAATATGTAGTAATTATTTTCAATTTTATTCAGGTGTTGCGAACTAGAAAAAGGTTGGCTGATGACGACCCCTTCAGGCCTCTGAACTTAATGCCGTACATGTTTCATTTATTTTCTAAAATTATGGCAAAAGAGAAAAAAATCTGTCTATATAGAAAACAATTGAAAGGAGTAACCGGTTTTTCGGCAAGTATGTTCCTAGAGTCTTTAAAATTATAGAGATTATTTTTTTTTACAGACAAAGGCGTTTTCGAGAAGTAAAACTAAGGAATTGATTTCGATGCACTGGATCAAAGATGTATTTAACGTAACTCTTATTAGACAACGTATGACATCAAAAACAAAATTACATATTGCTGCGCTGTTTTTGTTATGTTTGTACTTTTTCAAGCCAGCAATATGTAATCCAGCCAACCATTTGCCAAGGACAAAAATTTTTCTACAAATTTTTATTAAATGAAGGTGTGTTTTATAATAGGTTAGATTTAATAGTAGATTTCCTTTATTGTAAGAAGTTACCTCTGCCGTTTATACTTAAAATGCTTGACTGTCACCTGTAGTCTAAAAACTTTGTGAATGGAATATTTTTCGGGCTACTCTGTATTGTATTCGAATAAGAATAATACATACACCTATAGAATTTTAGTAATAACATCCTTTCTGAATTAAGTCCCATAAAATAACATTTGTATAAAAGTAATATAAAACAAAATTGTTGAATTAAAATTTTTGAATTAAACGAGGATTATCTACCCATTCCGATTTCAAACAAAGTTAAACAAAATTACTGTATATGAGAAGAAATAGAAGATATAAACAATGTTAAATTACTGACATTTGCCCTACAGGAGTGAGCGCATTTAGTAATTAGTGTACCATGACATATGCAGCTATTAATCAAATCCTTTTCTTTTTTTGTAATTTTATTTTCACCACAATTTTTATCTCTTTTTTTTTCAGAAAAAATTTCTATACACATTACGTTACTATTATATAATATAAAAGGCAAAATAAATCTTGCACATGCAATTTGTTCGTATATTAAAATCGCAATGGGTGGAATAAATAAAAAAAAAAATTTTGTATGTGTGTTTTAAAATTAAGAAAATTGAAATTTCAGTTTACATTGGGATAGGACACAGAAATAGAATGCACATTTTTAATAATTTTGCTAGTTAGCACCGAACCTTTTATAGAGAAATAGTTGGAACGGCGGATCTTAATACATTGACACGTAATGTTCCAAGTTCCAAATACTAATTTCAAAATTCTCCATTTCATCTTCATTATGTTGAGAGAGCTTCTTGTGGTTATTACAAATTTACTAAGATTTATCTCTTCGTGGCAAAGTTTTTTAATATGGCGGAAGACTTCTTAAAATTAGGTATTCCCAAATTTTCAAATTTCAATAATTTTCATTTTCACCTCTTTAAAGCTTTAGATTATACCTATTTTCTGTTGCACAAGCAGACTTTCAAATAAACGTGGCAAATTATATGCTCAAAACAAATTATATCCAATTAGGAGATTCAATAATCTTTATGCTTTTATCTTAAGGAAAGAGCTAAATAATGTAGAAATGACAAAACTCTCCAACTGAGAAATTATATGATATGATTATATGAAAAATAAGTTATACTCTTAAAACTTTTAGACATATTTCATCATAACAAAACTTATATGTGCATATGTATATATAAATGAATTAAATAAAATATTAGATTTCCTTATAAGTACTTTTTTCATTTCTACAAAAACTCATGTATCCATTTTGAAAATTATCCAATTAATTATAGAAATTCTATTAGTTTTCACAAGAAATTAGTTTTAAAATTTAAACACCGCAGTGGTTAACAAAAGAAATACAACTATATTTTATATGTATTCATACATACATAATATACATATTAAGTATTTTTGAAAAATCATTCCAGGAGGCGAATAAATTCTAAATACAAAGTGTGTACAAGGAATAAATTTCTAAAATAAATTGAAATTCTTGGAATTAAATAACGGAATTCTTATATTATGCCAACTTTAATTACCCATGAGGTTTTCTTTTTCTTATTTCCTTGATTTCTAAAGAAACAAGCAATAAAATGAACAGAAATAGTTCTCCATGGGATATTTTTGACCCCCGACCATATCCTGATTTAAAAAATAAAATATAAGTTTAATTTTATTACTTTTTATATCGTATTATGGCTGCGTTCCATTAATAAATTTGTAAAAATTGTATGACAGCATAATAATTGCATGTTTTTACAATTATGTATTACAAAAAAAAGAAAAGGAACGCAAAAAAAAATAAAAATGTTTTAATTTTATTCTATTTAATTTGTTTCGCCTGTCGATTCATTGCAAAAAAAAAACTTTAATAAAGCATCATTCAGTTTAATACAATTAAATAATTAACAACATTGCAAAGTTTCGGTAATATTATATTCTTACATAATTCAGCAATTCCAATTCTTAAGCTGAATTAAGTTATAACATTATTTTGCGTTATGGACTTAAGGAACTAAGCTTTTAAATTTATTTCAAATTTGACTAAACTTACAAATTTTTTAATCAAAATCTATCGCTTATAAAATCTTTGCTTTCAGGCTAACTCCTTAACTTTTTTCTAGTAAAAAACTAAAACCAAATAAAATTTAAAACAATTTTTTTTTTTTAAAAAAGCAAATAAAAAGATAAAAACAATAACTTTACATTTCATGCTTTCTTTGAAATTAATAACAAAAACGTGCTGTGATTTTCTTTAAATTCCAATAATATTTTCGACAAATAAATCACGTTTTAACTGCATTTCTTATAGAAATAATACAAGAAAGAGATTTTATGAACCAATAAAATTATGTCCTTTACATTTTTATTCTTTTTATTTTATCCTTTAATTTGCACTTAAAATTTTACAAAAAACTTTTCTTATAAAACAAAATAAAAATTATATAATTTCAGGAGATTACTAAAATCAGACCCGTTTCCGCGTAAATTTATCAAAAAGCCGACATCCTTAAAATTTCTGTTTTTTAACATAGATTTTATTTTTAAAATTCTCTAAAAAAAATTCTTTTATGCATTAGTTTCATTTTTACATCTTGCGTTTTGAATAATTTTCAGATGTAATCGAGAATTGAAAAACTGTAAGGAAGAATAATATAACTAGAGTCGTTTTAACATTTGAATGCATTTGAGATCAGTGAGATAACTGCTTTTACAATATTATTACACTCGTTTTTTGTAAATTGAATTAAGGTTTTGAGGAAAATTAATATATTTAAGCTATTGGATGTTGCTCTGGACTGCCCCAATTTGTTGATATATTTTGAAAAGAAAGAACACTTAAATAATGCTAAATGAGACTCTAACACGAGCTTCAAACAAATCCTTTAAGGTAATTTATCTTTTTTTTTGGAAACGGGCGATGGAAAAAATTAAATTTCATATTTCTAACACTTTTTTTCAATTTAAAATACACAAGAAGAAGAAATTGTGGAATCATGTATGTATGTGTATGCTTCATTTTTCCTATGCACACTTTCATTTCACTTCTCATGGATAAATTATGTATACATATATATGTATGCAAAACTTATAGTGTCGATTTTATATGAAATTGAATTTTTATTTTCAGCTTTGTATCCCTTACACACAAAAATATGAATAGTGGAAGCAAAAATTCAAACATAAAGTCGCACAAAAAAATTCAGAATAAATAAAACGAAAAAATTAATCCAAGAAAAAGGAAACACCAAGCATAAGAGCAGAAATGAAAAAAAAGGAAAAAAAAATCAAAAAAATCCGTCTATAATTCTTTAATTTTTATGTTTGGTCACGTCAAAACCTCAGATATTTATAATACCATAACCAGGAGCAAAACTTATTGACTGTGATTAATGAAATTTTTAGTCAAGTTTCTTAAGAAAAAATTGCTTTCGGAAAATTATATTTTGATTTTTTTCATTTTTTAATAATTTTCCTTTAAGAAAAATTTAATAATAATATTTTTTTAACATATTTTTTTTTTTTTTGTAGAAATTTTGGTGACATGGCAAGAAAGCATTAAGGAAAATTTTCATTTAACTTAAATACGACGGTTTTTAAAACAAAATTTCAAAATATGCATGGTATGAATTAAAGTTCCTATACATGGTGTATTTATGTAGACCTTTGTATGGATTAGTGTTTGTTTTCTAAATGTTTTAAATAACATAAAGTTGGCTTTATGTTTTAGTTGAAAATTTTTGGGTTATCATGCTTGATACAACATCATATTATGCTCGTGTGTTATTATTTGTGTACATGATTGAATAAATTTTGAACCATGAATGAATCTTACGTATTCTATAAAAAATATTATATTTTAATAATGTTAAAAAACTACGATTTTACTGTACTATTGTCAGCTTAAAAATGGAACAATGTATATACTTATATACATACTTATATATACTTATATAAATATAAGTGTTTTTTATAAAATTTTGAAAATCATTTTAAAATCATAATCAAAAATCTTTCTTAAGTGAAAGGATCATACAAACACAAGATTTATTAAAGAAAAATTATTAATCAATTTCTAGAAAAAACCATAAATACTTGAATTAAAGGGTATTTTTAATTCGATGAGTGTCAATCGCGCGAGAGTATCAATTCAAAACGTAGAAAAATGCCTAGCAATGACTTTGTATGTCAAGCCAGAAGGAAAGAACATTTGAAGAAGGAAAAAATAGAAAGAATAGAAAACAAATATAAAGAAATTTATTGGCTCCTAGGTCTTGGGTTTAAATTGGCACCAAGAAAAAATAAGAAAAATACAAAATCAGTCGGAATTGGTAACATACAAAAAGGTGTTGATATACAATGAAATAATAAAGTCTATATGTCAATATGGTATACACCCAGTTACGGTTGTGTGCCAAGGAAACACATATCAAGCAAATATAAACTTTGTTGAGAAAGTTATTTCATAAAGATATTTGAAAAAATATTTGAAAAAATTTTGAAAGCGTGTTTTTGCTATACTAGGAGATATAGAGCGATTGTTAGTGTTTTTCGGGATCACCAGTAGCTCTCAGAATCCGCTAATGAATTTTAGTGTCCCCGAAGTAAGCGAAGAGCTAAGGAACTGTGGCTTGAAACATAAGGTGAATATTGAGACCTGTAGACTCAGTTGAGGATAAAAAATCTGAAACAAAGATTGCATGTATGTATGACCATTACATTTACATGTAGATATCGCATTGATAAATAGTAAATATAATATGTATACATTGGTATATTGTGTACATGACATATTCCTCATAGCGACGTTCCTCTTAAACATTTTTATGCAGAATTTTGGGTAAAACAAAATCTACTTTAAAATTTACCTATTGTATCTACTTTAAATTTAAAACTTTTAGATTTAAGAAAAATATTTTAAGAAACTTTTTTAAAATTCAAGACAAGCACCTTTTTTCTTAAAGTAAAAACTTTCACTAATACATCACAGGGTCTATATTAAAATGAGGTATATAAAGTAAAATTAATGATTCGTACAAGTACATTGAGTGCGTCTACTCCATTATTAGATAAAATCGACTACACAACACAAGTGCGATATGAATTTTATTCGCCTAAATACATTTTGTGTAAATATAAAATTTCATTATTCAACTTTCAAAAAATTCTGCGAACAATTAATTTCCCTATTAATAAATTTTTTTTTTGTAAAGGTTACAAAAAATATAGGGGATATCTTTTTACAAGGTTTCAATTTTTTAATTATGATTTTGTTATATTTTTAATTTTATTCTCTTTTTAATTTCACAGGACCTAATTGAATTAAAGAATAAAAAATAAATAGAAAAAAATTTTTTTTTAATAAAACGTGGAAGTTAATTAAAAGATCTTAAAATACAAAAAAAAAGTAAGTCAATAATAAAGGAAAGAACAAAAATAAAATTTTTTACTTGCAGGCTTTCAATTTTAATTTTGTAATGAAAAGATATAGAAAAAATGCTAGGATATTTTTATAAATTTTGTTTGAAGTTTACGTAAAACATTGTAATATATTTAAATATAGGTGTACACAAATACATACATAGATCAATTTATTGGAAGCATAAATTTTTATAATGGTATACAATGTAAAATAATGACTTTAAAATTTACTGCTTAAAAATTTGTTGAAAGAAATTAATTAAAATTCTTCATTTTAACTATTATTACTTATTTTATATTCAAAAAAAATTCACAAATTATTTCATTTCAAAAGACAAACTTTCTGATTTTTCATTTTATGATCCTGAGATCAAATTTAGTTTTAAAAGTCCTATATTTCAAAATAAAAGAAAGACGGTTTTCACTTCTCTGTATTCCAAATATTTCGATGCATATGTATGTTTGTATGTTAACATATGAAAATTTTTCTCACTTAAATCATGTCTACCCAAACGCAATCAAATTAAACTTTTTTGAATTTATATAAAAATCAAAAAAAAATTGCTTTTATTGGATAAGGTCATTTGAAAAAATAAAGAAATAGAATTGGAAAAAATGAATGACAGAAATATTTCTCAAATTTTCTCTCAATTTTTTTTTGTTTTTTTTTTATAAAATAATCAAATTTTGATTGATTTATGGGCTTAAGCATCCATCCCACTCAGCAAATATTCTCATTCGAGCAAAAAAAAAATATTCTCAATAACATTTAAAATGGAAAAATTATTGTATTGTAGCCAAGTTTATATTTTACATTGCTCTCTTTATATTTTTTTGTTCATTTTATCAGTTGCATACAGTCACATACATTAATAGCAATAAGTATTCCAAAATGAAAACAAATCAATTGAAGATCAATGGACAAATCCTTCATACAAACATAAGACATCCATTTCATGTCCATTTGAATTTGATTTTCAAATATAGATTTCGAAAAATTCATAGACTTAAATCACTTTATTTCGTGAATTCAAAAGCATAATTTGCTTACAATATTACCATATTTTATACATACATGCGAGTATAGCATTTGAAACATTCTATATGCGTGAAAAGAGTTAAGTTTCAAAGAACACTATTTAACAAAAAAAAATACAATTATAAATTTATTGACGGTCAACTGTAAGTTGCAGTATGAAGTGAATGTTCGGAAGAAAGTATTATGTTCCAAGTACACAGACCTATACAATAAATTTGCTGCGTAGCTTAAAATATCGGGATTGAGTACGCAGCACTAACTACAAGAACAATAAAAAAGTTTACGGATAGTTTGCTTGCTTGTAAGTACTTGTAGTTATATGTTCTGAAGTTGAGAGAAGAATAGTGGCGTCATTAGCATATAGTACTACTGATCTCAGCATATTGTTTGGGTTGCTGGCGGAACTTTGTTTCTTGGAAAGAATGGGTAAATTCATGCGAGTCAGAAATATATATGCTGTCGATGTTGTCAGGATATTGCGAAAAACATCTACGCTTGCCTATCTGAAGATGAGACTCTTTTTCTTGGAGAGCTTATCTTTCAATCTTCGTGCAAAAAATGCACTAGCCACCTACGTAGGATTATAGTATCCTCTGTCTGTGGTGCTTGTAATGTATATCTTATAACACCGTTACTTCATTGCAATATTACAAATAAAATTTTAAATTCATAATAGCCCGGCATTTAAGAAATTCTTCAATCAAATTCAAAATGTCTATTGAAAATATTAGACATGACAAAATGTTTTTTTTTCGTTTTATTTTTATATTTTTTTATTTTGAAGCTCATCGTTATTATTTCCAGAATAAATTGAACTTTTAAGTTTTCTATTCATTTTACAGTTAACATTCATGTGTCACACCAACAATAATGTTAAACGAAAAAAACATAAAAATTTTCATTTTAAAATCAATACAACGTTAAAGAAAAATATCTGATAATAAACTAGCAAAGAAACAAAGTGACAGATAGTTTAAGCTTTATTTTTTATTCATATTTATATTGTAGGTACATAAATACTTACATATACTAATGTATGTATGTACACGTAAATATTTTATATTGGGAAGGGCTGAATGAATTTCGTAGATTATATTGCTGAAATTGGCAATTTAAAATTGTCTCAAAATGTATTTGAAAATGTCAACTTTTCAATGACATTTTAGATTTATTTTTATCTGAAAAAAAATTTGAAACAAAAAGTAATAGAATCAAATTTAATGGAAAAACGAAAAAAATTTTATAAAAAAAAACATCGTTTAAAAAAATTATCAAAATATCAAATATCGATTTGATTCTTTTAGACTTTTCCAATTTGACAGAGAATTAAAATATTGAAATTTTTAAAACAAACGTAATTTTTGTTATTTTAACAATTCTGTATGCAATATTGTGAAGTAGCAATATCAACTTTATATGATAGGCAGGTAAAATTGATACAGTAACAAATAAAATAATAATTTTTGCTTCTGGACTGCAATAAATTAGTTTACAAACGAAACTTTCAAAATTCGTTTACAAACGAAAATAGTTTATAATGTATTCCTAAGGCACAAGTTGCATATATGAACATATAAATACTATTATAATGAGTAGAACAATTTGTAAAAAATACATACCTGCATAACTTTTCTCTATTCAAATTGATATACGATTTATACCAACTTATTCAGCCAGTCCTATCCGGTTAATTAAATCAACCAAATTAATTTGTTAATTTCTAAAATTTGTGAAAAAATCTACGTGTGCATGTATATTGAGTCGTATGTATATACATATGATCTTGCGGAATCTCATATTTGTTGAAATTTCATTATTTATACCACAAAAATTCTTAATAATGATTCCTACTTTTTTCTTGAAAAATATATTGAACTTATAAGCGTCTGTAATTTAAAGTAATTTTGGTACCATAAGCCAAATGAAACCTAAAATCTTTTTACTTAAATAATTTAGCATTTAAAAGTTTATTCTCTTTTAAGGTATACCTGGAGGGCTATAACATTTTCGCCTACGTTGATGACTTGGTTGTAGTTGTATCTGGGAAGCACGTTGGTGTCCTGAATGGGTTGATGCGGACGGCCCTGAGCTGACTACTAACTCACAAAAGACGGAACTAGTTATTTTTCGCAGGAGATTCAAAGTACCAAGCATGACTCCACCGAAACTCAACGGAATCCGAACTGGGCCAACATTATGGAAAGAGTAAAAAAAGCAACTATTGAACTTTTCTCATGTAAAAATGCCATCATGAAGAAGTGAGATCTCAGACCCAAGATGATTTATTGGCTATACAACGTAGTGTTGAGGTCGGTTATGATATATGGTGTTCCGATATATTGGCCAGCACTTCGTAACAACTGTATACTACAGATTGATAAGCAAAATTCAAAGAATGAGATATCTAAGCACCAAAAAGCGCAACGCACCAACCTCAGATATGCGAATCGAACAAGGTGTACTAGGTAAGTAACCTAGTGCCTAGGTGTATTCGTCGAAGTGCCGCGTTAACCTAATTTGTACTATATTTGTTCGGGAACTTGCTTACTAAGATGTGAAAAAATAATTTTTTATATTTAATGCTTTATAAACTTTAATGCTTTTAAAACTTTCCACATAATTATTTACCTTAAAATCTAATACCCAAAAATGAATTTCTATCTGATGTTGTGTTGAAAATTGATAAACCAATTCTTCAATTCAGTTCAAATCAAAAATTGAACTTATTTTGATTTTTTTTGTTTAACTTTAAATAATATGAAAATTTCGAAAATCTTAAAATATTTATGTAATATAAATCAAGTTTTTTTAACTTTTTCACACATGGTGTTCTTACTCTATTAACGTAAACGTGAATGTATATGAAAGGACACACGAGTATGTTTTTAATATTACAGTATTACAGATTTTTTAAATACAAATATCAAAAAAAGGAATGAAAAACTAATCTGCTTTCGATTTTTCTTTTCATTTGATTTAAATTTTTCTTTTCTTTTTTTTATACTGATTCTTCTTATTTAAAATGTTACTTTTTTACTAACAATTTATTTGTTTCCCCTTTTAATAATAACTAGATTTTTTAAGTTCTTCATGAACCGTTAACAGTTCTTATACGTATAACAAAAAAAAATCACCTAAGTATGTACAACCAAATTGAATAAAGGTTATATTGGTTTGCTGTTCTTTTTTGCATGAATACCATTAACTACAGAAAAGAGAAACACATACCAAATGAAAAAAAGTAAAAAAAAAGGATAACAACATTTCTATTTAAAATTATGTGCACGTCTTGAAACAAATTACCTTAGATTGGGTGTGAAGACTTACTAATGATAAAGGAACGTTTCAAGAGAGAGAAAGAGAGAGGAAAAAACAAAAAATAAAGAAACGGAATGTAAAGAAATTTGATTTCAATTCCTATGGTCTTCCTATATGGCAGACTTATACGGCTCTCCCTCCCATTTTTTTTTACTTATTGTATGTTTTTCTTCTAACATTTCTTGTAAATTTTGATAGTTAAATTTAGAACTTAGGAGTGTAGTAGGAGCACATTAAATGAAAATAAAAGCATAGATCAGATACGACAAGCACACAGTTATCACCACCAATTTTTTTTTTCAATTTAAACAAACTTCTGTACACTTTCCGAATTTAATATTACACGTGTATAATACTGTCTATGTTAAAAAAATATTAAAGAAATCAAAAAGTCAAGACTTAAAATACAAGAAAAAAAAAACTAAGTAAAAACGCTTAAATTGGCTACATGGAAAGAAAACCAGTTTTGTTGCGCTTTTTATTTATTTTTTATGGTTTTTTGTGTTCGTTTTTATTATTTTTTTTTCTTGTTTTGATAATACGATATTATTTTCGATTTCCCAAGTGAATCAATCCATTTCGTTAAAAATTTTATTTATTTGCGTATTTTAGGTTGGAAAATTTTGTACGTGCCTCTTTAAAATAGTGTAGAATGGGTATAGCGCGCATATAATGACTCAATGTGAAGGAATTTAAAAGAAAAAGCGTTATTGCAGATTTTTTTTGTATAATGCTGATGATTTGATTTTTTTTCTGTTATATTTATTTTTCCTCCTGATAATTTTATAGTCCTTCATTTGCTTTGTGATTTCTTATTATATAATAACTCGTAGTAGTAATCTCTTTGATGAGAATTCATATAGAAGGTTGTCAATAAAATACATTTTTTGTTTTCGAAAAAAAAAATGATAATGTAAATAAATAATGTTTTTCGTAATAAAAACCTTATTTCAAACATAATTTCCAAAAGGTGCATGTAAATGGTTTTTTCACTTTGACACATATCCAGAAAAATATTGGAAAAGATGTGCCACTCTGTTTGTCCGTCTGTATCTTTCTTTTAGCAAATTCACAAAATTTGTACAGTTCTGAACTACACCAGATAAAAAGATGTATGATGGTGTAGAAGTTTTGTAAATAGAAGGTTTTGTGGAACATTTACCTATATAATAAAATTTTTTCGTACCTTACCTTCGTTTTTCTTGTCTAGCATGAGCACTTTCAGTTCAGCACGTTCGGAGTTTGCACGATCTGTAAACGCAGCGAGATTAAAAATTATTACTCCTACCATAAAAAATTTTTACTATCATATAATATTTATATAACAAACATCAAGCTTTCAAATTATAGATTCAAACCATACTGTTTCGTTGATCTTCGAAATATTTTTCTCCTATACGCAACAACTCGGATATTTGACATCATTTTAAAAATTTAAACGTCTTCCTTTAGTGGTATTAAGATTATTAATGGTATAGAATATAATGTATCTTTTCATTAATCACTCAATTAAAAAAAAATTTATTTCACTATTTCTTAGCCACTCTGTAGAATAAATAAAGAAAATTCTATGACCATATTTTTACTAAGAAATTATTAATATTGCAGAAGAGAGAAAAGATATTTATTTATTTTTTTTGCTCATTTTTTTAAGTCAATATACCAGCACGACTTTATATTAATGTTAAGAGGGTTTCTATATCATCATCATCTCTATCATGAACGTATACTCTTATACAATCTCATGATATTTTAAAGAAAAGAAGATAAAATTTGTTTCTTTTGAAGGATAACTACGATGATAGCAAAATGTCAGTTTTGTAGATTACTGTTATAGTCTATTTATTTAGATCCTTTTCAATTTACTTACTTCTCATTTTTGTTGTCTGTATTTTGTTGTTGTATAAATACGCGAGGTTTATTTTGTTTTTTTTTTTTTGTTTTTATGTATTCGAATTCTCATCTAATAAATAGTTTATGTATAATACATTCTAATGGGTATTTCTATATACTTTTGCATGGTAAATTTATGTAAATTCACACACGCACACATGACGTATATTAACATTAATTTTATTTTATTGAACATTAAATCAATTATTTTGGACAATCTATTTTTGTTATCATAAGTTTAAAAGGATGTTAAAAATGAAAATTAAAGGAAATTTCGATAAGAAAAATATAAAAGTTTGTCAGAAAATTACTTATAAACCGTTCAAAATGTAAACCCGAAAAATATTTTGATTAAAATTTTTGGAGCTGGAGTATTGAAAGGCAGAGTATTGAAGCGCAAAGTGCTTGAAGGACTTCTTCAGTATTGAAGAGCTTAAC
Source organism: Condylostylus longicornis (assembly GCF_029603195.1). Classification (NCBI taxonomy): domain Eukaryota; kingdom Metazoa; phylum Arthropoda; class Insecta; order Diptera; family Dolichopodidae; genus Condylostylus; species Condylostylus longicornis. Next base: position 159,876 of record NW_026578011.1, read on the forward strand.
GACATCATGTGGAAGTCATGTCGTGGTATCTTAAACGTGTCGGGCTCGTTGAAACAATTGCTCGGGTCCATCTTACTCCAAAAAAATTTATGTCTCCCTTAAGGCCGAGAGGGCGGTACCTGGCGTGCACTTAGCCATCCAAATTTGAGACTATTAGTGGATGTACTCACTGAACATTTGCTGACAATAGCCTAAATTTACTACACATTTTCCTTAGAAAATCGGTTCCAATATCCAATTATAGTTTTCTATAATTTTAAATAAGATCTTTTTCCCATTTATCAAATATTGAAACAAAGATGCAAAATTTTAAAATAAAATAATTTTTCCATTTTATGTAATTTTATACAGAATTCATAAAAGAAAAATTAAGATACAATTTGAAATACTCATTTATTTCAAAATATTATCTATTATATAATTTCTTCTCCATTAATTTCAATAACTGTATTCACTATTTTTAAAAACCGATATTCCAAACTTGAGCTCTCTTATTATTATTAAATTTTAAATTATATCAAATTTTCAAATGAAAGAGTTTCTAAATAGTTTAAAAATTTTAAGATTTCTTGATCTGAACTGAATTTTCAGTCACTATACACAATAGCTATTCTCTTGTCATCTTTTCATAATTTAATTTAAAATGAATAATTTGAAAATTTATTAAAAATTTATATAAAAACTATAAAGAATCCTTACAAAATAAATTAAAATTATTTGACTATGAAATTCATATGATACTTGGCAATAGCTAAGAAAATTCACCCGTCATTAATTTTCTATAACATATTTATTCAGTAATTATATTCCAACTTTTTTTAGTGTAATGCCTGTAGTCTTCATTTACGTTTAGCGTAAATTTTTCTCAATAAATATCATTATACATACATATTATTTGAACTACAACACTAAAACCACTTAATACTTTTTCAATCAAAAAATAAATGATTTATTGTGTAATAGTATAATGTGGCCATGTATATCGGTCATTCAAGTTAGTAATATAGTTGGTCATGCCATTTGCTGATACTAGTACCAGTTCCCGAACACTTAGGGACCCATGTCCAAGACAATTGCGGCGCCGAACAGCCAATGCCGGACAGTCGCAGAGAATGTGCACGGCGGTCTCATCGCCACAAAATCTGCAAAAGAGGGGGGAGCCCGACTTCCCCATCCTATGCAGGTGGTACTTCACTGGGCATTGCCCCGTAAAAAAATACGCAATAGTGCGAACCCGGCTCCTGCACATCCCCAGCAACTCTGCGGTGAATCCGCTGGAGCACGCCGAAAGAAACACTTTCGCATGACGACACCCTTTCGTGCCCCGCCAGTGACAGCCGCATTCCGCCGCTAGCAGGCAGGCAAGCCTGACCCCCACGGCGGAAGAAAGCAGACCGCAGAAAGGCAGCGGCTGCGCAAAGTCAGCCCGAGATCCCCTCCGCGCCAGCCCATCGGCAATTTCGTTACCCGCATGGCCACTATGGCCCGACACCCAAATGAGCGTGACTCTATTCTCTGATGCCAATTCCATAAGTGCAGCAAGGCAGCCCCAGACCAGCTTGGATGTAACCTGAGCTGAACGAAGCGCCAGCAGCGCAGCCATGCTGTCCGAGAACACATAGATGGTGCGGTTTCTATACCCCCTTTCTAAATTGATTCTCAGACAGACCTCTATTGCATATATTTCGGCCTGGAACACTGTGCAATACGGGTCAAGGGTTGCATATACACGCGTGTCCGGGCGGACACCGTATACACCCAAACCCACCCCGACTCCTTTTTGCACCCGTCCGCATACCACACGCTAGAGCCCGACTCAAGTACCGAGCCACCACGATCCTACGTCCATCGATCGGGAAACAGAACCCTGTACCTATGGCTGAAGTTGTACCGCGGCAGACAGGTATCCGACATGGTCATTCTTAGAATCAGATCGCTCTCAATTAAGTCTCTGTAAGTCGTCATCACCTGGAGATTTGAAGGGTCTGAAAGAGAAAACAGCCCATCTAATCCTGCCCATCGTGAAGACCAGACGGGATCGTTGCCAGTCATCCCTCCTGGGCCAGGATGCCTTCGGTTCAATGACCGCATTTGAGTGATTCCGAAGAATCTCCGAGTCAGGAAAGTGCGCAGACGCCATAAGCTGCAACGTCTGCTTTCCGTTCTCAGTCCTGGAGCCATCAGGTCGTTCCATTAGGCCCAACACGCCTACATACTTTTTGGAAAGCACCCTGTGAAGACGCGCCTTGCTGGAGAGTTCATCAATGCCCTTGCCTTCCACGAAATTCTCTTCGCTTTAATAATTTCTTTATTGTATTTCGTAAGTGAGTCTTTATGCTCTTCCCACGAACCCGACACCTTGGCCCTATTGAATAGCTTTCTGGTCTTTAGTCTAAGCCTTGAAACTAGTGCTCCCATGGTAGGCACTAGTAATAGTCGACGTCAGAGCCTCGCTGGCCAGTTCGATATCCATCACCGTTCTGACAGAAGCAGGAACGGATCCAATCCCATCCATGAGGAGTGTTTCATTGACTCCAATCTGTGGATTGGGGTACCCGATACGTTTCTTCTGCCAGACCCCCGGAGACCATGATATCAAACCTAATCTGCCTATGACCGGACATGAATGTCTCATTTGAGACATGCCATCCACCAACCCTACTGCCGATAAACTCAGTGCAAAGGGTGATGTCAAGGACCTCTTCCCTAATTGCATTTATGAACATCGGCCTATTATCCTCATTCATAACCATTAATTTATTGCTATATATAAATTCAAGTAGGCACTCACCTCCTTTGTTTATATTACTGCTTCCCCAGACGGTGTGGTGGGCATTGGCATCACTTACTATTATAAGTTGGAAGTTCCTCCTTCCACAAAAGTCCACTAGATTTTTCAGTTGTTCTTCTGGGTGGGCACAGTCTCCCAGGAGGTAGGATGAGCACACAATAAACTCTGTCAAACCCCCGAAAGACTTCACCTTCACCAACGCAGCTACCTGATCCTTAGAATAGTAATCTGGAACGGGAAAATACGTTAGCCTTTTACTAAACAAAATGCAAGCCCTAGGCCTGCCTCCAATTGTATTATCATACAAAAGCTCGCCTGTTAGGCCCTTAACCCGATCCTTCACTATGTAAGGCTCTTGAATAAGGGCGATATCGAGGTGATCCTTTATAAATCTATGAGCTAGAACATCAGTAGATGCCCTATCATGCTGTAGATTTATTTGGATGCACCTCACAGCCATATCATTTCCTCCGGCTCTTGTCTATGGGCTTTGGCCCTTTAGACAAAGGCTTTACATGAGCCTTGCTTCCCATTGCCGCCTTTTTACGCATCTTGGTGTGCGCCTGCCCTGCCACAGCCTCCTTTGCCGCCCTAAATGCAACGCTAGCCCCTCCCACAGCAGAAACTGAAGCAGTACCGGGCTTCCCAATGGGCTTGGGCCCTTTTGGTTCACCCGGGACGCTTGTATCCGGCGCGCTGGTCGATGGTCCTTCCGTTTCCACCGTTTTCAGAGTGACTTCAGACTTTCCAATGAGTTTTGGCTCTTTTGGTTGGCCTGAAGTACTCGTCGTTGTCGCGGTGGGCGTTAGTTTTTTATTTTGTCCTGCCCTGCTGCCAGCACCTTGAGACGATTTTCTTCCTTTACCCGAACGGTAACACGGAAGAAATTCAGGAAAAATCGGAACTCCGCTTTCCGTAGATCTTCCAATCCGGAATCATCCACGGAAAAGGTAATGGAGCAGCCCCCGTCCTTTTCCTTATCCATCCTCAGCACCCTCCAGGAACTCATCTTGAGGCTGGGATTTTGCTTCCTTATCCTACTTAGAAATTTGTCCCTGGAGAGACTGACGATTGTTTCGTCCTTTGGCACGTGAGTGACGCAGACATGCTGTTTGGGTATGTCGTCGCCATCCAGCACCAGGACGTTGCAACCGTCCCAAGGCTTTATCTTTCTGCAGACACTGGTTATCCACTCCCTGGTGTTTTGATTGTTGCATGTTACGGATATCCATCCATCCCTTTGCAACGCTGCAGTGAATTGTGGATGAGAATCCACAACTTTATCTGCCTCATCCATGATGGCTACTTTGATTTTCCCCATCTGAACTTCGGATAGCCTTTCCTCTGGATGCAGTTTATGAGTGATGGCGACCTTGACCTGTGCCACTGCATCCCGATAGCAAGTCATTTTCGGGTTTTGTTGAGGAATGTTCCCGGGGACCTTTCCCTCAACTTTTTTTTGAGGGCCCTGCATCAGGGGTGTTGCTTTCTGATCTTTTCCTCTTCTGGGGATGGTCGGACACAACGCCCGATCCACAGACCCTGAGCTTTTCTAGCCTTTCCTTTCCATATCTGCGAGCTTCCTCTGGGGACATCCCATCCCTGATATAAGCCGCGATACGCCGATTGGATGCACCGAAGAAATGTTTTTTTCCCCCGATGTCCAACCTTTTCAGGTCCTCCTCAGTTTGTTGGATAATAGGTCCTAGAGGATCCTGATTATCCGTCTCCATCGGAGGCGCCGCTTTTTCCTCTACTGGCGTTAGAAGGAGTTCCTCCTCTCCGTCAGTCGAGAGAAGCTCTGGTTCCGCAGACCCTTGAGCACTAACTTTGTTTCTATTAATGTTCTCCTTAGTATTGTTGTTGTTGTTGTATTTGTCACTATCGGTATATGCTGTTTCACCTTGACTTGGGACGCCTGTCGTCAGCTGACGTATAGATATTGGGCTGAAACTCACAAAGCAAGAGGCTCGCCGCGAGACATGACCACGACACGAACGTAACTTTTATCGTTTCAATCACCCCTTTAACCTCCGCCATTACCGGGGCCCACCACTAGGAGGTGACAGTGCGGTTTTGGGCCCCCTAATAAATGTCAAATGAGATCTCGAAGTGTACTCTACAACTTAACTATCTGATTTTTAAATATTTTAAATTATAGCTTTCAATTACAACAGTTGGCAGAAAAGAAACAATTTGTGAAAGTTTCGTTGTGTTTGCTGAATACGTTTATAAATTCTCCTGCAAGCGGACGAGTGGTTGGTTGACGTGACCGATGTAGCAGGGATTTCCTTAGCAGAGGCTAGTTCAATCTTGGACCCATTGCAGTCGCCACTAATCTTAGTGACGAACGATTTGAGAAATTCACGGTTCTCGCATTTTATCACCCTGTAGCCCCAGATTTAGATTTAGATTAGATGCTCAAGGGAACCGAGTGGGGCAGGAGCTAGGCCCTAATCCACCGCAGCCATTTTTTGACTTATTGTAGCCCCCCACGCCCCCGCCTATAATATCCCCGTCCCAACCACAAAGCCGGAGATATCCCCAAGGGAGTTGAACAACAGTTCCCGAACACTTAGGAACCCATGTCCAAGACAATTGTGGCGCCGAACAGCCAGTGCCAGACAGTCGCAGAGAATGTGCACGGCGGTCTCATCGCCACGCCCACAAAATCTGCACAGGGGGGAACCCGACCTCCCCAGCCTATGCAGGTGGTACTTCACTGGGCAGTGAAAAAATTCGCAATAGTGCGAACCCGGCTCCTGCACATCCCCAGCAACTCTGCGGTGAATCCGTTGGAGCACGCCGAAAGAAACACTTTCGCATGACGGCACCCTTTGGTGCCCGCCAGTGACGACCGCATTCCGCCGCTAGCAAGCAGGCAAGCCTGGCGCCCACGGCGGAAGAAGGCAAACCGCAGAAAGGCAGCGGCTGCGCAAAGTCAGCCCCAGATCCCCTCCGCGCCAGCCCACCGGCAATTGCGTTGCCCGCATGGCCACTATGGCCCGGCACCTAAATGAGCGTGACTCTATTCTCCGATGCCAATTCCATAAGTGCAGCAAGGCAGCCCCAAACAAGCTTGGATGTAACCTGAGCTGAACGAAGCGCCAGCAGCGCAGCCATGCTGTCCGAGAACACATAGATGGTGCGGTTTCTATACCCCCTTTCTAAATTGATTCTCAGACAGATCTCTATTGCATGTATTTCGGCCTGGAACACTGTGCAATACGGGTCAAGGGTTGCATATACACGCGTGTCCGGGCGGACACCGTATACACCCGAACCCACCCCAACTGCTTTTTGGACCCGTCCGCATACCACACGCTAGAACCCGACTCAAGTACCGGGCCACCCCGATCCCACGTCCATCGATCGGGAAACAGAACCCTGTACCTATGGCTGAAGTTGTACCGCGGCAGACAGGTATCCGACATGGTCATTCTTAGAATCGGATCGCTCTCAATTAAGTCTCTGTAAGTCCTGTGGGCCAACTTTAGCCCTACCCTGTCCTCGCCAGAGAGAAGTCGGTAAGTCACTAGCCGAGCTTCCTTCAATACATGGAGGTGCAGTGGCGGTAACCCGATCATCACTTCCAATGCAGCGGTATTAGCCGTCCGCATTGCCCTGGTCACACCCTGGTAGGCCAGCCTCCGTAGCTTTTCCAACTTGGCCCGCATTCCAACCTGCTGACCCTTACGGCACCATACAATCGACACATAGGTGACGATGGGCCTAGTAAGGGCCGTATATAGCCACAGTGCTATTCTGGGACTGATTCCCCAGTTCGGCCCGATGAAGCTCCTACACGTCCACAAGGCCGCCGTAGCCCTCTCGATAACTCTATCTATATGGGTATTCCAGGAGAGACGATCATCCAGGGTTACCCCCAGATACTTCACCTCCCTAGAGTAACTAATACGTTCACCAAATAGAATTGGGCTCGTTAACCTATCCCTAGCGAAGGAACCCCACCCTGCGGACACCCTTTTGCAGCGGAGATGAAGAGTATATCGTCAGCTATAGTGGACTTAATAATCCTATCCTGTAGCATCCGATTGACCAATCTGCTAGTCGTCGCATCAATCCCTCGTTTATGCAACGACTCACAGATGACATGCTATGGGGTGTTGTCAAAAGCTCCCTGTATATCAAGGAAGCATCCAACTGCCACCTCCCGCACCTCCAGTGAGTTTTCAAGGACACCCACCAGACTCTGCAGAGCGAGTACAGTAGACCTTCCTGACTGATATGCGTACTGAGATTCATGCAAGGGATTGCTTCCCAGTGCATCGTCCCGAATAAATCTATCAATCACTTTTTCCATTGCTTTCAATAGAGAAGAGGTAAGGCTGATTGGACGGAAAGACCTTGGGTGGTTGCTTGGTCGCTTACCTGCGTTCGGAATATACGTCACTTTACCGTCACCATCACTGTTCTGACAGAAGCAGGAACGGATCCAATCCCATCCATGAGGAGTGTTTCGAATTGACTCCAATCTGTGGATTGGGGCACCCGATACGTTTCTTCTGCCAGGCCCCCGGAGACCATGATATCAAACCTAATCTGCCTATGATCAGACATGAATGTCTCATTTGAGACATGCCATCCACCAACCCTACTGCCGATAAACTCAGTGCAAAGGGTGATGTCAAGGACCTCTTCCCTAATTGCATTTATGAACATCGCCCTATTGTCCTCATTCATAACCATTAATTTATTGCTATATAAAAATTCAAGTAGGCACTCACCTCTTTTGTTTATATTACTGCTTCCCCAGACGGTGTGGGGGGTATTGGCAACACTTCCTATTATTAGTTGGAAGTTCCTCCTTCCACAAAAGTCCACTAGATTTTTCAGTTGTTCTTCTGGGTGGGCACAGTCTCCCAGGAGGTAGGATGAGCACACAATAAACCCCCGAAAGACTTCACCTTCACCAACGCAGCTACCTGATCCTTAGAATAGTAATCTGGAACGGGAAAATACGTTAGCCTTTTACTAAACAAAATGCAAGCCCTAGGCCTGCCTCCAATTGTATTATCATACAATAGCTCACCTGTTAGGCCCTTAACCCGATCCTTCACTATGTAAGGCTCTTGAATAAGGGCGATATCGAGGTGATCCTTTATAAATCTATGAGCTAGAACATCAGTAGATGCCCTATCATGCTGTAGATTTATTTGGATGCACCTCACAGCCATATCATTTCCTCCGGCTCTTGTCTATGGGCTTTGGCCCTTTAGACAAAGGCTTTACATGAGCCTTGCTTCCCATTGCCGCCTCTTTACGCATCTTGGTGTGCGCCTGCCCTGCCACAGCCTCCTTTGCCGCCCTAAATGCAACGCTAGCCCCTCCCACAGCAGAAACTGAAGCAGTACCGGGCTTCCCAATGGGCTTGGGCCCTTTTGGTTCACCCGGGACGCTTGTATCCGGCGCGCTGGTCGATGGTCCTTCCGTTTCCACCGTTTTCAGAGTGACTTCAGACTTTCCAATGAGTTTTGGCTCTTTTGGTTGGCCTGAAGTACTCGTCGTTGTCGCGGTGGGCGTTAGTTTTTTATTTTGTCCTGCCCTGCTGCCAGCACCTTGAGACGATTTTCTTCCTTTACCCGAACGGTAACACGGAAGAAATTCAGGAAAAATCGGAACTCCGCTTTCCGTAGATCTTCCAATCCGGAATCATCCACGGAAAAGGTAATGGAGCAGCCCCCGTCCTTTTCCTTATCCATCCTCAGCACCCTCCAGGAACTCATCTTGAGGCTGGGATTTTGCTTCCTTATCCTACTTAGAAATTTGTCCCTGGAGAGACTGACGATTGTTTCGTCCTTTGGCACGTGAGTGACGCAGACATGCTGTTTGGGTATGTCGTCGCCATCCAGCACCAGGACGTTGCAACCGTCCCAAGGCTTTATCTTTCTGCAGACACTGGTTATCCACTCCCTGGTGTTTTGATTGTTGCATGTTACGGATATCCATCCATCCCTTTGCAACGCTGCAGTGAATTGTGGATGAGAATCCACAACTTTATCTGCCTCATCCATGATGGCTACTTTGATTTTCCCCATCTGAACTTCGGATAGCCTTTCCTCTGGATGCAGTTTATGAGTGATGGCGACCTTGACCTGTGCCACTGCATCCCGATAGCAAGTCATTTTCGGGTTTTGTTGAGGAATGTTCCCAGGGACCTTTCCCTCAACTTTTTTTTGAGGGCCCTGCATCAGGGGTGTTGCTTTCTGATCTTTTCCTCTTCTGGGGATGGTCGGACACAACGCCCGATCCACAGACCCTGAGCTTTTCTAGCCTTTCCTTTCCATATCTGCGAGCTTCCTCTGGGGACATCCCATCCCTGATATAAGCCGCGATACGCCGATTGGATGCACCGAAGAAATGTTTTTTTCCCCCGATGTCCAACCTTTTCAGGTCCTCCTCAGTTTGTTGGATAATAGGTCCTAGAGGATCCTGATTATCCGTCTCCATCGGAGGCGCCGCTTTTTCCTCTACTGGCGTTAGAAGGAGTTCCTCCTCTCCGTCAATCGAGAGAAGCTCTGGTTCCGCAGACCCTTGAGCACTAACTTTGTTTCTATTAATGTTCTCCTTAGTATTGTTGTTGTTGTTGTATTTGTCACTATCGGTATATGCTGTTCCACCTTGACTTGGGACGCCTGTCGTCAGCTGACGTATAGATATAGGGCTGAAACTCACAAAGCAAGAGGCTCGCCGCGAGACATGACCACGACACGAACGTAACTTTTATCGTTTCAATCACCCCCTTAAACCTCTGCCATTACCGGGGCTCACCACTAGGAGGTGACAGTGCGGTTTTGGGCCCCCTAATAAATGTCAAATGAGATCTCGAAGTGTACTCTACAACTTAACAATCTGATTTTATATTTTAAATTATAGCTTTCAATTACAACAGTTGGCTCTCAATTAAGTCTCTGTAAGTCCTGTGGGCCAACTTTAGCCCTGCCCTGTCCTCGCCAGAGAGAAGTCGGTAAGTCACTAGCCGAGCTTCCTTCAATACATGGAGGTGCAGTGGCGGTAACCCGATCATCACCTCCAATGCAGCGGTAGGAGCCGTCCGCATTGCCCTGGTCACACCCTGGTAGGCCAGCCTCCGTAGCTTTTCCAACTTGGCCCGCATTCCAACCTGCTGACCCTTACGGCACCATACAATCGACACATAGGTGACGATGGGCCTAGTAAGGGCCGTATATAGCCACAGTGCTATTCTGGGACTGATTCCCCAGTTCGGCCCGATGAAGCTCCTACACGTCCACAAGGCCGCCGTAGCCCTCTCGATAACTCTATCTATATGGGTATTCCAGGAGAGACGATCATCCAGGGTTACCCCCAGATACTTCACCTCCCTAGAGTAACTAATACGTTCACCAAATAGAATTGGGCTCGTTAACCTATCCCTAGCGAAAGAACCCCACCCTGCGGACACCCTTTTGCAGCGGAGATGAAGAGTATATCGTCAGCTATAGTGGACTTAATAATCCTATCCTGTAGCATCCGATTGACCAATCTGCTAGTCGTCGCATCAATCCCTCGTTTATGCAACGACTCACAGATGACATGCTATGGGGTGTTGTCAAAAGCTCCCTGTATATCAAGGAAGCAGCCAACTGCCACCTCCCGCACCTCCAGTGAGTTTTCAAGGACACCCACCAGACTCTGCAGAGCGAGTACAGTAGACCTTCCTGACTGATATGCGTACTGAGATTCATGCAAGGAATTGCTTCCCAGTGCATAGTCCCGAATAAATCTATCAATCACTTTTTCCATTGCTTTCAATAGAGAAGAGGTAAGGCTGATTGGACGGAAAGACCTTGGGTGGTTGCTTGGTCGCTTACCTGCGTTCGGAATATACGTCACTTTACCGTCACCATCACCGTTCTGACAGAAGCAGGAACGGATCCAATCCCATCCATGAGGAGTGTTTCGAATTGACTCCAATCTGTGGATTGGGGCACTCGATACGTTTCTTCTGCCAGGCCCCCGGAGACCATGATATCAAACCTAATCTGCCTATGATCGGACATGAATGTCTCATTTGAGACATGCCATCCACCAACCCTACTGCCGATAAACTCAGTGCAAAGGGTTATGTCAACGACCTCTTCCCTAATTGCATTTATGAATATCGGCCTATTGTCCTCATTCATAACCATTAATTTATTGCTATATATAAATTCAAGTAGGCACTCACCTCTTTTGTTTATATTACTGCTTCCCCAGACGGTGTGGGGGGTATTGGCAACACTTCCTATTATTAGTTGGAAGTTCCTCCTTCCACAAAAGTCCACTAGATTTTTCAGTTGTTCTTCTGGGTGGGCACAGTCTCCCAGGAGGTAGGATGAGCACACAATAAACCCCCGAAAGACTTCACCTTCACCAACGCAGCTACCTGATCCTTAGAATAGTAATCTGGAACGGGAAAATACGTTAGCCTTTTACTAAACAAAATGCAAGCCCTAGGCCTGCCTCCAATTGTATTATCATACAATAGCTCACCTGTTAGGCCCTTAACCCGATCCTTCACTATGTAAGGCTCTTGAATAAGGGCGATATCGAGGTGATCCTTTATAAATCTATGAGCTAGAACATCAGTAGATGCCCTATCATGCCGTAGATTTATTTGGATGCACCTCACAGCCATATCATTTCCTCCGGCTCTTGTCTATGGGCTTTGGCCCTTTAGACAAAGGCTTTACATGAGCCTTGCTTCCCATTGCCGCCTCTTTACGCATCTTGGTGTGCGCCTGCCCTGCCACAGCCTCCTTTGCCGTCCTAGATGCAACGCTAGCCCCTCCCACAGCAGAAACTGAAGCAGTACCGGGCTTCCCAATGGGCTTGGGCCCTTTTGGTTCACCCGGGACGCTTGTATCCGGCGCGCTGGTCGATGGTCCTTCCGTTTCCACCGTTTTCAGAGTGACTTCAGACTTTCCAATGAGTTTTGGCTCTTTTGGTTGGCCTGAAGTACTCGTCGTTGTCGCTGTGGGCGTTAGTTTTTTATTTTGTCCTGCCCTGCTGCCAGCACCTTGAGACGATTTTCTTCCTTTACCCGAACGGTAACACGGAAGAAATTCAGGAAAAATCGGAACTCCGCTTTCCGTAGATCTTCCAATCCGGAATCATCCACGGAAAAGGTAATGGAGGAGCCCCCGTCCTTTTCCTTATCCATCCTCAGCACCCTCCAAGAACTCATCTTGAGGCTGGGATTTTGCTTCCTTATCCTACTTAGAAATTTGTCCCTGGAGAGAATGACGGTTGTTTCGTCCTTTGGCACGTGAGCGACGCAGACATGCTGTTTGGGCATGTCGTCGCCATCCAGCACCAGGACGTTGCAACCGTCCCAAGGCTTTATCTTTCTGCAGACACTGGTTATCCACTCCCTGGTGTTTTGATTGTTGCATGTTACGGATATCCATTCATCCCTTTGCAACGCTGCAGTGAATTGTGGATGAGAATCCACAACTTTATCTGCCTCATCCATGATGGCTACTTTGATTTTCCCCATCTGAACTTCGGATAGCCTTTCCTCTGGATGCAGTTTATGAGTGATGGCGACCTTGACCTGTGCCACTGCATCCCGATAGCAAGTCATTTTCGGGTTTTGTTGAGGAATGTTCCCAGGGACCTTTCCCTCAACATTGCCCTTCATAGACCTCTTTTTTGAGGGCCCTGCATCAGCTTTCTGACCTTTCCCTCCTCTGGGAATGGTCGGCCACAACACCCGATTCACAGGCCCTGAGCTTTTCTAGCCTTTCCTTCTCATATCTGCAAGCTTCCTCTGGGGACATCCCATCCCTGATATAAGCCGCGATACGCCGATTGGATGCACCGGAGAAATGTTTTTTTCCCCCGATGTCCAACCTTTTCAGGTCCTCCTCAGTTTGTTGGATAATAGGTCCTAAAGGATCCTGATTATCCGTCTCCATCGGAGGCCCCGCTTTTTCCTCTACTGGCGTTAGAAGGAATTCCTCCTCTGTGTCAGTCGAGAGAAGCTCTGGTTCCGCAGACCCCTGAGCACTAATTTTGTTTATATTAATGTTGTCCGTAGTATTGTTGTTGTTGTTGTCACTGTTGTTATTATTGTTGTTGTTATTGTTGTTGTTGCAGTTGTTGTATTTGTCACAGTTGTTGTTCTTGTTGTTGCTGTTATTGCTATTATTGTTTATGTTTTCCAGTTTTTGTTCCCACGAATAGCAGAGCCCGGCATGCCATGGGAAGGCTTGTTTAAACTGGAGGGTGCCTGGTATCCAGAGTCCGCATACTAACGACTAAGCTCGCCCTTAGCCACGCAGTCATCGGCATATGCCGTATCACCTTGACTTGGGACGCCTGTCGCCAGCTGACGTATAGATATAGGGCTGAAACTCACTAAGCAAGAGGCTCGCCGCGAGACATGACCGCGAGACATGACCATAACTTTGATCATTTCAATCACCCCTTTAACCTCCGCCATTACCAGGGCCCACCACTAGGAGGTGACAGTGCGGTTTTGGGCCTCCTAATAAATGTCAAATGAGATCTCGAAGTGTACTCTACAACTTAACAATCTGATTTTTAAATATTTTACATTATAGCTTACAACAGTTGGCAGAAAAGAAACAATTGGCGAAAGTTTTGTTGTGTTTGCTGAATTCGTTTATAAATTATCGTGCAAGCGGACGAGTGGTTGGTTGACGTGACCGATGTAGCAGGGATTTCCTTAGCAGAAGCTAGTTCAATCTTGGACCCATTGCAGTCGCCACTAATCTTAGTGACGAACGATTTGAGAAATTCACGGTTCTCGCATTTTATCACCTTGTAGCTCCAGATTTAGATTTAGATTAGATTTTCAAGGGAACCGAGTGGGGCAGGAGCAACCGCCTGAGCCACCGTAGCCATTCCTGACTTATTGTAGCCTCCTCACGCTCCAACCTATAATATCCCCGTCCCAACTACAAAGCCGGAGACATCTCCAAGACAATGCCGGCGCCGGACAGTCGCGAAGGAAGTGCACGGCGGTTTCGTCACCGTCCCCCCAAAGTCTGCAAAGGGAGGAGCCCGACTTCCCCAGACTATGCAGGTGGTACTTCACTTGCCAGTGCTCCGCGAAGAAATTCGCAATAGTGCGAATTCGGCTCCTCTTCATTCCCGCTGAAGCACGCCGAAAGGAAAACCTTCGCATGACGGCACCCTTTCGTGTCCTGCCAGTGAAGGCTGCATTCTGCCGCGAGCAGGTAGGATAGCCTGGCCTTCACGTTGGAAGATAGCAACCTACAGAAGGCAGCGGCTGCACAAAAGCAGCCCCAGATCCCCTCCGAGTTAGCCGATCGGCAACCTCGTTGTCCGCATGGCCAGTCTAACCCGGCACCTGAATGAGCGTGACTCTGTTCTCCGATGCCAATTCTACAAGTGCAGCAGGGCAGCCCCAGACCAACATGCCCACAATGCAGCCCTGCTTTCTGAGAACACATAGGTGATACGGTTTTTATACCCCCTATCTAAATTGACTTACAGACAGATCTCTATTGCACGTATTTCGGCTTGGAAGACCGTGCAATACGGGTCAAGGGCCGCTTATATACGCGTGTCCGGGCAGTCACCGTATACACCCGAAGCCACACTCGATTCCGTTTTGGACCCGTCTGCATACCACACGCTAAAACCCGACTCAAGTACCGGGCCACTCCGATCTCACGTCCATCGATCGGGTAACAGAACTCTGTACCTACGGCCGAAGTTGTACCGCGGTAGACAGGCATCCGACATGGTTATTCTTAGAATCGGATCGCTCTTAATTAAGTCTCTGTGAGTCCTGTGGGCCAACGTTCGACCCGCCTTGTCCTCGTCAGAGAAAAGTCGGTAAATCACTAACCGAGCTTCCTTGAATATATGGAGGTGCAGTGGTGGTAACCCAATCATCACCTCCTACCCAGCGGTAGGAGCCGTCCGCATTGCTCTGGTCACTTCCAGGCAGGCCAATCTCTGCAGCTTTTCCAACTTGGCTCGCAAACGCGCCTGCTGAGCCTTATGGCACTATATAATCGACGCGTAGGTGACAATGGGGCTAGCAAGGGCCATATATAGCCACAGTGCTATCCTAGGATTGATCCCCCAGGTCCCACTGATGAAGCTCCTACACGTCCATAAGGCCGCCGTAGCCCTCCCGATAACTCTATTTATATGGGTATTCCAGGAGAGGTGAACATCCAGGATTACCCCCAAGTTACCTCCCCTCCGTAGAGTAACTAATATGTTCACCAAACAGGATTGGGCTTGTTAATTTATTCCTGCTTCTACGTCTGGTGAAGGCAACTAAAGTGCTCTTGCTTAACTCACCGCCTTCGCACCACCTCTCCACAACACGTTTGCTGTAAAAGATCAGAAATAGTGCTCTCAAATTTGCCCCGTATGACGAAGACAACATCGTCGGCGTAACCCCAGACACGTACCCCGGAGCCCCCGAAAGCAGCGATTAGATCATCCGCTACAATGGACTACAAGAGGGGCGAAAGAACCCCGCCCTGCGGACATCTTTTTGTAGCGGAAATGAAGAGTGTATCGTTAGCTATGGTGGACTTAATAATCCTATCTTGTAGCATTCGATTAACCCATCTGCTCGTCGTCGCATTAATCCCTCGTTTGTGCAACGACGCACAGATGACATTATATGGAGTGTTGTCAAAACCCCCCTCCCGCACTTTCTGTGAGTTTTCAAGGATTCCCCACTAGATTCTGCAGAGCGAGTACAGTAGACTTTTGCGACTGATGGGCGTACTAAGACTCATGCAAGGGACTGGTTCCCAGTGGGTCGTCCCATATCAATCAATCAATCACTTTTTCCATTGCTTTAAATAAAAAAGAAGTAAGGCTGATGAACAGTTTCATCACCGCCCCCGCAAAATTTGCACTGGGCAGAGCCCGATTTCCCCACCCTGTGCAGGTGGCAATGGCCCGTGAAAAAATACGCAATAGCGCAAACCCGGCTCCTGCTCATCCCTAACTGCTCCGCAGCGAATTTCCCCGCACATGACCGCACCCTTTTGTGTTCCGCCAGTGAAAACCGCATTCCGCCGCAAGCGGCAGGCGAGCCTAGCCCGCACGGCAGATGAAGGCAGACCACAGAAAGGCAGCGGCCGCACAAAGTCAGCTCCAGGTCCCCTCCATTGGCAACCAGTCCATCGGCACGAGGTTGCCAGTCCATCGGCAACCTCGTTTCCCGCATCTCCACTATGTTCAGGCACCCAAATAAGTCTCACTCTGTTTACCGATGCAAATTCCATAAGTGAAGTTCATAATCAGTAACTTATTGCTATATACAAATTCAAGTAGGCACTCATCTCTTTTATTTATATCAGTGCTTCCCCAAACGGTGTGCTGGGCATTGGAATAACTTTCTATTATCAGTTGGAAGTTCCTTCTTCCAGAAAAATCCACTAGGTCTTTCACTTGTTCGCCTGGATGGGCACAGTCTCGCGGGAGCCCAAACTACCTTGGGCACAGTCTGTAGCCCCAGACTACCTCGGATGAGTCAAAGCTCAAGGAATCTTTGCTTCGATGGTAATAAGATCCATATAAGAACTCATCAATAGCCTTCTGGTATTTGATTTTGGCCCTAATAGCCCTTTCGAAGAGTTTCTTACCGATTTCATTTCGAGCAATCTTCTCGGCTTTCGGTTGTGGTTGTTTCGGTGACCACGTTCTCTCACTGCATATGAAGATTTAATCGTCTCCTAACTGGAGGCCAATATCTCGTTCCAGACAAGGCGCTGACTGACTCTTGCCGAGGTGATTGCGTTTTGTTGTTGTTGCTGTTGACTAATGGACGTACAGACATGTCTATTTCAACACAAATTTTTCGAAAAGCAGGAATATATATACTTTATGTATATGTTTATACCCCAGATGAGTCCTTCAAGTGATAAATCCCATATCAAAGCTAATATATCCTTCACAAATGTGCAGGGTACAAAAACACACTTCACTAAATTCCTTTCCCTTGTACTCAATTTCTATAAAATTTTTTTTTACTGTCATTAAATGTCATATTATATTAATTTAGCCACCAGAGTGCAATATACCATCATCGCTCACGTTCTTTTTTTTATAGTTTAATACTTTTGCTTAATTTGGGCAGATAGTTGGAAGTTTTATATCATAATTTGTTAATTATTCAACTCACAGCCGAAAGGCATAAAAAATTTATTTCGTACAAAAAATTGACTTGTTTCTTATAAAATTGCATGACATTAAATATTGAGAGGACCACAATTGATTATTTTTACACAACCGTGCATGATTTTTATATTTGATTTTTATATTGTCACAAGTCAATTTTAAGAAAATATTTAGAGGTATACGTCTACTGCATTAATGAACTTCTTTAATTTAAACTATAAGCACTTACTGATAATGTAAAGTAGTCAAACATAAAATCACTCATTATCAAAAAATCAATTGTCAATTTAACGCGTAATTTTTTGTTCTTGCACAATAACACAATTACTGTTCAAATAACACAATTACCCTCACAATAACACAATTACCCTCAATTTCTTCGAGAGTAGTTTGGATTCTTATGCACCTGAAAAAGAGCGTAAGCGTTATTAGCAATATCGAGCGGTATTTTTATAATTTTATTATTTATGTTATATCATTATCAAAAAATCAATTGTCAATTTAACGCGTAATTTTTTGTTCTTGCACAATAACACAATTACTGTTCAAAACACCGTTTTATTTACAAATTACCCTCAATTTCTTCGAGAGTAGTTTGGATTCTTATGCACCTGAAAAAGAGCGTAAGCGTTATTAGCAATATCGAGCGGTATTTTTATAATTTTATTATTTATACATATATATTTCTGATTTTTTATTATTGGATTAATGATTTCATTAGATGTTTTAAAATGATTAATTCAAAAAAAAATAAATATATTTTAAATTGCACCAGTTAGTAGTTCTTTCAATAATAGACTTTTCTTACTTAAAACATTTTATATTTCGATTGCAAGCCTACTCCCATACAATAAATTATAATTTGTTTACTCTATATACTCACACGCGTGCAATATATAAAAATATATTTCAAAATAATATAAATTGTAGTTCGACACAATATTCTGCCTTATTTTCATGTCACTGTGTCTTGAAAACCACAAGCGATTTACACACCCAATATCACAACTTAAGAAAATGAATAAAGGCATACAATATGTAAAACGTTGATGAATAAGATTTTTATAATAATAATAAAATATTTTCATATATGTAGGTACGTACGTTTGTATCATAAATTTGTTAATATGCATTGCAAACTTTTTCATTTTGGTCTTAAATACAAAATATCTATTTAAATTCTAAATCACAAGGATCTATCCTTAGTACTCACTATTATTATACTACTACTTTCATAAGTACATATACATATATATAAAATAAAAAATACCCCAGAGCTTTGCATAGTGCTCAAGGATCACAATTTTTTTGTATATTTTTTATTCTTTTCGTATACAATTTATAAATATTCAAGAGTATATTATCATCATTATTAATTTTATGTTGCAAAATAAGTTTAATATGGCTTCTGACTTTGAAGAACATCGATCATTTATTATTATCTATATTCATAGAGGACTATATCAAACATACATAAATTGAGTAAAATATTATGTATGTAGCTACATAATAATATTCTTGTCATATAATAAACACATGGTAAAAAGAGTGTTTGGAATAATACGGGGAAGTGAGTATGGTGGCTTTACCAGAATAAACTCTTGGTATAAGTAGAATTTGATTCTTGTTTTCAAACAAAAAGGCACATAAAAAAAATTTTCGTCAGTTTGCATGTGTTTCTCTTCTTTAAAATAACGAACTTTAAATAATAAACGATCTCAACATATTTCATAAATTTCCTAAAATAAAAAAAATGAAAAATTAATGTATTGTAGTGCAAAAAGACAAAATCTTTATACACACATTTTTTAATACAGTGCAATTATTTGAAATTGTTAGGTACTACTTAGGAAAGCATTTTTTTATCTTATTCTTAAAAACAGTAGTTATGGAACCAACAACCGAAAGATTTCAAGCTTAAGACTCCATTAGATCATTACAATTAATATCAAATATGTACAGATTACTCTATATTATCTGCATAATATTGAATATTATCATGTACCTATACATGATTAAATAATAATTTTCAAATAAAGGGATTTTGCTGTTTAAGTAGAATCTTTAGGTCAAAAATATAAACATATACATATATATACCTTTTTCCTAGAGAAGCATACTAATTTTTAAAAAAATTGAATAGCCCCCAATCATTATTAACTTTTATTGGTTGTCTTAAATTTGTTGTTCGTTTCCTTTATATTCAACGATATTACAACCACAATATTATTTTTTTGATTTGATTTTTTACAAATTTCTAGATTTTTAAAAATTTTTTAAAACTGTATTTTATATACGGAGAAAAAGTTCTAAAAACCAACATAAGAATATATTATAAGTATTTTATGTGTATACAACAGTATGTGCTGTTCTTTTTTGTAATTCATCATCGAAATAATCGACAATAGTGCTGACTGCTAATATGATTTTTCCTATGCTTGGAGGCATAAAAGCCAACAATGTACACGAATATACTAGTTATACAAATACCTATACTATAGTACTTCCATTGTATGCCATATTTTCCTTTTTTTTTTAAATTATTACATTTCTGTATAAAAATTTGATATATAAAATCCTCCCAATGGGCTCAATGATAATGATAAATGACTAAAGCATTTTAAATATTTCAAATGATTTTTCGGTTAAAAAAATGAGCCTATTTTTACTCTCATATATAAAAAAAATTTTTACACATACGAGTACTAATGTAGATAGAAACGAACACAATTTTTCATGTGTTTATTATTTATTTACAATATTTTTATTATGTAATTTTGTTATTCATCGCACTATAAATAAGCGTTTGTTAAACTTTGTTTTAACGTAAATGTACGTAATTTAAAGTACATTCATAATATAAAATCAAAACAATTTAATTTTAAAAGAATAATGAATTTAAAGAAATCCTTTTAGAAAAAAAAAGAAATTCTCTTCAAATATAAAATATAGCTATTATTTGAAATCTGTAAATGAGACATAGGTTGCAATAAGAACACAAAATTTTTTATAATCTTCCTGATGCTAAATATTAAATTGTCAAAACTTGTATAAACAGACTGCTAACTCTATTTGTTGGCTTTTATCTTCTAAACTGGCTGTGCTAGTAGAGTTTATTTTCATCGGCTCAGTTTTGTCTATGTTTATTTCTAGATCCTCATCTCTGGCAAGTTGTTCAAGGTGTTTTAATTTGTTCTAGATCTCGCTGATTTAGTAGAAGAGAAAGCATATGTCTTCTCCGCATTTCTGAATTCCTAGATGTTGGCTGAGAACCCTGTTTGACTCCTGATTAAGTGCTGTGGCTCGCTTATATTTCGTCTGCGTATTACTGCGGGATCGTGCGGAGTTCGACAATTATTCGAAATGTATTCACTTAATCGACAAAATTCCGATGCGGGCGAAACCCAAGGTGTTCTTCACATTTTATAGTGTAAAGCACTTTTTTTTGTAAATTGGTGATTAGGCCTGTAACTTCGAGAATCTTTTTTCACTTCAAGCTCGCGACAAGTGTGATTCATTTGTCACTAGTTTGGAATTCGACCTCTGACGGATTTTACTGCGAAAATGAGCTTGGATAATTACTGAACAATAAGAAAAAATTATTTAAACTTCAAACAATTGTAAGCCAGTAATTTCCAGATGATCTAAGAATAAATTGAAAATGAACCATGAATTCGAAGAATAATTATTTTAATTTAAATCAATATTTTAACTTTACGCAGCAGAAAAATTTTTATAAAGATCAAAATTCTCATTTAATTTCTATTTCACTTGAAAAACATATTTTTATGAATTTAAAATTTAAATTTTACATTAAAACAAGAAAAAAAACATTTATTGCAAAATTTTTAAGTTAACAACTAAATATTTTGTTTTTTTTTTGTTTTTTAACAATTTGCATATTTTATTTTCAATATTTGAAAAAGAGAATTTCAACTCGAAAACCTTTAATAATAATTTATATGTAAATTTTCTTTTGTTAATTTTTTTTTATTATATTTTAAATTTTATTAATTTACATTATTTTACTTTTTTTCATTATTTAATTATTTTGTCTTACACAAGCAACAATTATTCTTGATTCTTTGTTTATTTTCATGTTTATTGGCGCAGATGGGTGTTAAAATAGAATTGCAAAAAATTAATCAAACCATATTAAACTAAATGTAAAAATATTTTTTATTTTAAAATTTGAAAAATAATAAACAAAATTACAATTGTTTAAACTTTTTTAGGCTTTTTTAGACCAGGGAAAAATGAATGTATTGTAATGTAAATTTATTGTGATGTCATAAAATTGGGTGAATGCATTGGTGAAGTTGAAGACTTTCCTGTAGTAATTTTGCAAGATTGTAATATTTGGATTGTCATAATTAAGGAAAACGATAAAATCTCGGAGAAAGAAATTTCGTTTAGTAGTTTTAATTTTTCCCTCACATGTTTTCTCTGAAGTTAAGAGTTATCTTATGCATGAATGCATAATTAAGGAGCCCTTCTAGTATAAATATTATGCAATTTTCATTTAATTTGAATTCATTCAAATATTAGACAGACAACCTGTAAACTTTAAGCACAATTTTTTTTGCGGAACATTGATGTAAAAAAATTTTAAATTTTTATGAGAAACAAAAAAAAAATTAGAAAATAAAATATGTTTCAAAAATTCCAAAAACTTTACTTTTAAAAACTTTTTTTTTAGTATTCTCTTTTGTTTGCCTCCGTAAAATTGATATCACAGCGGAGTGTAAAATTATGCAATTGAACAAATTTTGAAAGCGTATTACATACTTTTTGTTCTCGCTTTGTCCAAAAATATTTTTTTTCTATTTTATACTCAACTTTAAAAATAATTTGGATTAAATTTCATTCTTTCTTGATTTTTTTTCTTTTATAGAATTTCCCTACATTTATTCCGAAAATTTTCGAGAACAAGAAAATGTTACATTGATCAGACAATTTATAAGAAAAAAGTGCTTTAATTTTTGTTAATCAAAAACGTATTTTTAATTTTTTTTTATCACAAATGAGACAATGAAAAAATTGCGAAAAAACTGTTTTTAAATTCAAATTCAATTCAATAATTAATGCTTATTTGAACTTTTCAGTTTCTATTTTAATTTTATCGAATTTAAAATTCCTGTATTAATTCATTATTAAAACACAAGCAGAGTTTGATTCACAAAATTAAACACCGAGCTTATGCGACATATCATAAAAGTAACATCATAATTCCGGTATTACAATATGAAAAATAAATTTTCAATATCATTTATACATTTACTACTTAAAAATTAATTCAAACAAATAAAACTTTTCATGAAAATTTATTTCTTAAAAAACAAGGAAAGGAAAAATCATTTTCAACTTACCATAAAGTAGAAATTGAATAAAAATTTCAAATTGTTTCGAAGTTTTCATATTTGAGGATATTTTGTATTACTATACTACTCTTTATTACCACACACATTATACAATTACGAAAATTTGCGAAAAAAAAGAGGAAAATTAGATGTAAATAATTGTTCAAAAAAAACTTTTATTTAGATTACCAAAATCTACAGAAATTGATTGAAGATTTGCATAAATAAAAAACAGATAAAAAAGTACACTTATACTTCAAATAAGTGCCATGGAAGTGATTGCAATCTGATTGTTCATAATAAATAAGAAAA
This sequence comes from Condylostylus longicornis, assembly GCF_029603195.1. Taxonomy (NCBI): domain Eukaryota; kingdom Metazoa; phylum Arthropoda; class Insecta; order Diptera; family Dolichopodidae; genus Condylostylus; species Condylostylus longicornis. The sequence goes on from NW_026578011.1 coordinate 182,508, forward strand.
TCAAACCAGAGCAAAAACAATATAAAGAAAAATTTCAAACAATTCTTTAACAAGCTACAATTTCAAAATTATTGACTTTTTTAAATATAAATTCCATTGTGAATAAATTATTAAATTAATTTTAATAATAAATTCTTTAAATAAATAATTATTGTATTTTCTACTCATTTTAATAAAATGAGTAGAAAATACAATAATTATTTATTAAAAGAATTTCCGTCAATTTTAATTAAATTTATATATGAAACTTCATAAATGTATAACTATTTTTATAATATAAATAACCATACAAAATTTATGACCAAACATCGTGTACATTATTTACATTGTAACTCAATTTTCATATTCTATGAATGTGTGTATACATATAAATTTTACCTTTTAATAATGTCTTTTTAAATTGATTTGTGTCAATTAAAAATTTAAATTTAATTTTAAATAATATTTCACCATATTTATACATTTTATATTTTGTATGTACATAATAATATTTCATTCAAATTCAATAAAATTTTCATTATTCTCATTAAAAACATTTTAAAATATTAATTATGCGTTTAGTATAATATAGGTTCACAATTACATACATATAATTTACACGTATAGAAATATTCCATAATACCGTAATAAATTTCGTAGAATATTTTTGGTATTCAGAAATCAGAGCCACATAAATGGGTATAAATTTCCAAAAACAACTTGTTACGATTCAACAAAATCAAAATGAGAAAAAAATTTTTTTACTATAAGGTTATCAATATTTGCGTTCAAAAAGAAAACTATAATAGTATTCTAAATATTATATGCGGTGTATATTATATACCTTCATCTAATTTGATATTGTTATATACTCGTATATGTTCAAATATATGGACATTTTCAAATAAATTTTTTGCACTACATTCAGATTTCTTTAACCCTTCAACCTTGTAATAAAATAATGTATAAAATTAGAATTTACTTCCTCAATTCATTTACGTATTTACGTACTTTATTGGAATTATTTTTAGAAAAAATTGTCAAAATTGATTAAGTGTTAAAAAAAAAAAAAAACTATCACAGACAATATAACACTGATGTATATATACAATTATATTCTATATATACATAAATAAATTTACCCCTGCGTATGGGAAATAGTTTCTAAAATACATAAAAATTTTTAATGATTAAGTAGATTAACTACAAAAAATGTTATCAAATACTCAATTTACTTAATTATTTACATATGTATATTGTTTACTTTAAAAAATGAAATTATGTTATTTTAAAAAATTCTCCAATTTCTGGCATCAGTATCATAAATAATTAAAAATACTCAAATTTCTTAATTAATTTTTTCTACTTCAATTTTAGGTAACTGACAGAATCCTGTTTATGATTGTTTACTAAATAAGAAAAGTCATGTTAAAATGTACTAAAATTTTATATCATTAGCGTCACTCTATTTTTCACTCCATAAGAGACTGCTTATTACTTAAAAATTAGCCCTTAGTTTTGTACATCATAAGTTTTCAGCAGCAGGCTGACAATCTACACGGCCATCTGGTCGTAAAATAGTCGTTTGTTGCAAAATATCTTTATATGGAGGACCTACGCTACCTTGAATTTTCTGACTTTGAGGTTCTCTTTTGAATGTGGTATAATTAATTTTACATTATTTTTTATACTAATGTTAATAATAAAATATTTACTTTTTTTTAGATATATCGCATTATTTATAATGATTAACGACCCAATCAAGAATTGAAGAGCCTGAGACTATTTGACCATAACCAGAGACTATAACCATTGCACCATATCATTGAAATCGTCATACTTTACCAAATTAACTATTAAAAATATACAGTTAATCAATAAATCTGCATAAAATATAGGTTACAGAATTATTATTTTAAGCATAAAAGCATTACGTATAAGATTTCAACACAATAAAATAGACTTTGTTTAATCAAGTTTTATGCCCAATCAGGAATTGTTTTAAAATTGATCCAGAAATAGCATACAATTTTAAATGAATTGATTGTATTATTATGGCAATTTGAAAAAATTTTATTAAAAAAAATTAGTAAATATTTTTGTATTCCTCTCAAAAATTCCAAACTTTTTGATACAAATGACACAATATCTTCGTATCTTGGTAAAATATGTATATATAATATAAAATATAATTTAATAAAGGTGTAATGTATATTTATTAATAATATACTATATAAGATACTATATAAAATCTCATAATATTTAAAAGTTCTTTCATAATATCTATTTCAAACGTTCAAACATAGTAACGCTAGTAAACTAAATTCTATTAAATATGTTAAATTGTACAGACATAACAAGTGGCTAAATACATATACATATGTATGTATTTTGATATTTATTATAAATATTTAGGAACTCAAATTATTATATCATAATATAATAATATATAACATCCAATTTAATTGACTAAAAATTGGTATTTAGGGAAATAAAAGGAAAATAATGTTCTCCTATATTATATAAACGTATGTACATGTATGTGATATGTAGGTACGCAATCGCGTTTATTGTATACCTTAAATACTTACATAATAAACTATTATAGCAGTACATTACATTAATGTATAACTAATTTAAGTTTGACTAAACTGCTTATAAAATATGTATTATCAACAGAATATATGTATATGTAATGTTATTTAATATTTTTTAATAAAAATCTTATTAAGGAAAATTATTCCCAAATTCTAATATGAATTGCATGTAATAATATCATAAAATATATTAACAGTGTTTTATATGTACATATGTACATATGGATATGTAGATTTGGTATATGAAAATTTTGACTTACTGAAATTTTATTTTATTAATATGTATATCAATTTAACAAAATTTTTGAAATTGAATGATTTTATAACATTTTATTTTTTGTTGTTATATGCTAAAATTTTATCTAGAAACTTTTGAAACATTCAATAAAAAATGCGTGTATAAAAGAAAGCTTTATAATTGTTAAAAGCTATAATATAAGGAATACCTTATTGGATTAATAGTTTAAGATTATTTTGTACCTTAATTGAATCTGGTTGACAGTTGTATTGCTGATTTTGCTAATAACAACGTGTAATGTTGCTGAATGTTGGGTCTGATGAAGTTTAGATGTTATTATGAAAATTAGAGTAACGGACACTTATTAAATAAAAACGGACTAAATGTCCATGACTCGAAAATTATGGTCATGGATTTCGCCTCCAGTTTTGACAATAATGTTCGATTCATATAAATGTTATTTACAATTTTGCATTTTGCAAGAAGGTTGCATTTCTCTTATAGATAGTTGATTGAATGAACGTTACCTTATCAAACTGATTGCACACTTGGGTAGTTGGTGGGTTGAAATCTCCATACATACATATGTAGCTATAAGTACACAAAGAATTAAGTTTTAATGTACATACAAATAAGAACTGCAACAGATTATGTTGTATGTACGTTATTATATAGTATATAGGTAAGATTTACACACCCCACAGATAACCAAATACCTCTACGGTTCAGTGCATCAAAAATGGTACTATTTTATTACTATTGAATTTGATAGACCACAGACATGTGGTTGTATGTGTATAATTTAAGCTTTATACATCTAGTTTTTTTTTTTAATACATATGTATAATCGCTTTAAAAAATTTAAGCGAAATTATATGGTAAAAAAGGGAATTATTTGAATAGAACGTTTTTTTTTATATTTCAACCTGAAGCTAAAATAAATGTATAAAACAGATTTTATAATTAAATTGGTAAAAGAAATTCTGCAATTATACAAACCATGGCTAAGATCGGCTTCATTTTCTTATTTTAAATTTATTGTATTATATTGCACATCATTGAAAATTATTGAATTTTAATAAACTAAACATAGCGAAAAATTAATTAAATAAACAAGTCAAATTATTTTTAGATCAACATTTGTAATGATCTCAATCTTATTATCCCTTTAGGACCTTTTAAACACTGACTCTTATTAACCCTTTAAAACCTTCTTAGTAATAATTCTTTTTTACTGAATCACGATATAAAATCAAAAGTAATTGATTAAAAATTTAAACAAAAAATAGCTAAAACACCTTTTACCATTTATTCTTGTTTTTTTCCTACTTTTTTTTTACTTACTTATACATATAATAAATATCACTTGAAATTATGTACCATATTATACATTATACAATCTTATATATTTTACAAAACTAAAAATCAAATCGATTTAAATCGAAAAAAATTGCACGAGTTTATATAAAAAAAACTGGATAGAATTAAACTGGATTACACTTGAACGTGCTCAAATTTTGAACATTATTATTACCGCAGGGCTCCACAGTTGTGTAAAGTTGCGCAGAACCAAGAATATTTCCATATATAAAAATATATAATATTATACATATAATGTATACGTATGTGTATGTTTGCTATGTTACATGATTATTCTTGCACAATAGGGAAATTAAATGTATCTTCCAATACTCAATATAATATCAGATACGGACATACATATATATTGTATATTGAGGGATTCCTGGTAAGTTCCTGGTGATCACCAAAAACACTTAGAATTGCTCTATTACTTTCGTTTAGTCAGAAAACGCGTTTAAAGCTCTTCAAATATCACCAAAAACTATTTTTACTACAGCTTATTTTTTTACAGCTTTTTTTTACAGAAATGTATTTTTATAGAAAAATAATTTAGAATCTAAAGAACCATTCGATTAATTGTGCAATTTAGTTATCTCATTTTGCATGATTTATAAAGAATGCCAAGGAAAACTGATTTTAACATCAGATCTATCAAAAAATAGATCCGTTTTCGTCTTATTTCGGAGCGCTCAGAGCTCATCGTGTGCGCTCGAAAAAAATTTCAGATTTCATAGAGCTGATTTACATTTTTGATTTTATTTAACCACTTTAAAATTAAAAAAAGATCTATAGTGTGTTTGTTTTTGTACAAAATTTGAATCTGATCACCTCTGAGCTAAAAATAGGCGCCCCCAATGTAAAGTGAAAAAGAACCGCTATTTTGACAGATGGAAAAATTAATTTGGCAAGTAGACTTCGTTCGTAATATTAAAATTTCGGGTAAATTTTTTTAGTTTTCTTTGTGTTATAATCAATACCTTGGTTTGCACAATGATTTTTGCATCACTGATTAACATACTCGTTTGTATGGCAGCTTGCGTTAGCCAAGTTGCCTCGACACTCCAGCTGCGTTTTTATCATATCAGCTTGAAAAACCGAAAATTACTTTTAGCTATTACATTTGACATTTCAAGGTAAGTAAAGTTTATATGGGCATGAAATAGGCTTCAAGTACACTTGAAGCTACCACGTAACCGGGTAATAGATGCAAAACTCGTCGTGTAAACTTAGATAATCAACTAATGGAAATTTTTGTCGAAATGATCCTCAGGAGACAAAACTTATTATTTTGTTTTTTGCTTAGTCAAAATTTAATTTGCATTTGTGAAAAGACCAATCAAATTTTATTATATTGTGTAAATATTACTGATTAACTAGTCATGTTGCTAAATAATTTTTCAATTTCTACCGATAGGAGCGCTGAAAAATGATCGCAAATTAGCAGTGGCGCATCTTTTATTTTCGAGAATCGATACTCGAAAAAACATTTGATTCTCTTTTTTCAATTTTTGATTTTCAAATTTTATTGATTAGAGTGAGCTCTAATTGAAGTTTAGCGTCATATAAAACTAAATTCGCGATTAAATTTAAAATAAAAAAAAAAAGGATATATCAGTGGAAATATTTTTAATATTTTCATTAAATTTTAACATGGAGAAATTGTTAGAAACGGATCCTTTGCTATGTTCGCAATTAGAAGCATTATTTGAATTTCATGATAATGCTCTCCAAAAACTGGAAGAAGATTATAAGGTACATAAATGAAACAAAAATTATTTTATTGCATAGGTCGGTACTTACAAAATATGGTAGTACAATTAATGTTTGAAATTAAAATATTAAGTTTTACACATTAGTAGGTGAAACTATTTTTTACTATGATTAGAATAAGTAATGGTCGCTTCGCGTTTTATAAAATGTATTTGTGCCTTTTCAGAGTTGTAAAAAAATCTAAATTTTATTAAAAATTTCAATTATATAAAAATTGAAATGAAAGTAAGTTGTTTAATGTTATTCAAAGTAAGGATCTTATTTCAAAATTACTTGCATGAATTAGCATAATTTATCTACATATGTATGAGTTATGTTACAATTTGAAAAACTAGTAATCAGTTTACCACAATATAGTAATTTTAAAAATTTCAGAAAAATTTGGAAAAAATTCAGAATTTTTTTAAAACAAATGCTATTGTTGACTCACTTACTGCAGACAAAACTCCACAACAAATAAAAAAACGTTCAAAAAAACTTTCAAAATTGAATGAGGAAAATAGTGAAGGTAAATTGAGTAGAACTGTTCGTTTACTTATATTTTTAATTTAAAGCGACTGTATTTATTTTAGATAGTACAGTAACACGTGAAAATGAATCTGGGAGATCATTCAGACATCCTCGAGCGGCCAAGAAAAATTTAGATTTGGTAAGAAATTGAATAACACTTTAATTTTTAAACTTTGAACTAACTTCTTCCGCGTTAACAAGAAACAGCTATTATATTTTTAAAATTTCAAAATATTTACTATTTAGAAGGAAAAACCTTTGAGCACAAAAATTCGCCGACCATCTAATTTCGATCCAAGTGTAACTACCAATATTTACATAAAACAAGAAAAAAATGATAGTGTAATTGATAAATCAGGAGAGGATAAGCAAATTCCAGATGAACCAATGCAAGTTGATAATAATTGTGGAAGTACAATTAGCGAGAATTCAATTTTGATACTTAGCAAAAGAAACACTGTTGTTGAAATTGAGTCTGACGTTGAATCAGATAAAATGCCACCCCCTCCAGTTCCAGGAACAAAAAAACGTAAAGAAACTTGCACAAAAATATTGTAAAATGCTTTATATATAAATTAAATTTAGGTATTCGAAAGAAGAATATATCACAAGAAACTGTTAACGTAGAAATACCCAGGCCTATAAAGTGTGAGAAAATCAGTTTTAATCCTAATGAAGATACGAATAATACTACAGTAAGTTAAATTAAAAAATAACACTATATGAAATGCTTACTCCGAAACGTTATTTTAGGAGAGAAATCAAACAAATTCAAGTACTTCATTAGAATCAACTATTTCCAAAACGCAGAAAAAAAAAGAAAATAAATCTAAATTTCCCAACCCAATCAAAATCAAAGAAGAAAAACTTAGTCTTGTAGATGCTAATAATGATGCTCCTCAAGAGAATAAGAAGAATAAAAAATCAGAAAAGAAAGATAGACAATCAAACAACTCTAACCGCAAAGGAAGTTTAGAATCGGTTTATGAAGATGCAATGCCACTAACATCTGAAAACATCAAGCAATTTTCTAACATGCAGATAGAAGAAAACCGTCCGTCTAACAATAAAGTGAATTCACCCCACGGTGATATATTACCAAACGATAAAGCATCAAAATTAGATAAACAAAATTTACATAATGAAGAAAGAACTTCAGATAAAAATGATGCGACATTTGTTTCTGCTCAGGGTCTACCAGCAGCAGCACACAATATAGCAGTGGCTATGGCTGAACTAACATTAAATAAAAGTGTCGCATCTACTCCTACAGATCAAGCAACTTTCATTTTGGACAACAAAATTCATAATGCAACTTTGACGCTTAAACAAGGAGAAGACATCATAGATTCAAATGCAACTTTTGAAATACGAACAAATCCTATAGTGAATTTAGGTGAAACATATGTTCGAGATTATGTTGTAAAAGTAAATAATTGTGAAGAAATGGAAGAACGTCCAAAAAGTAAATACAAACCTAAACCGAAATCAAAAATGGAAAAAAATCAGCTTTTCAAGTAATTTTTGGAAAAAATATTATAATTTTATTTATAATTTTTGTATTAATTTTTTTTAAGTCCTTTCATTCAAAGTCCGCTAAAAACAAAAGTAGAGGCATTTGAAAAAGCTGCAGCAGACGCTGGAAAAGATGCATCAAATCGATTAAAAGCGAACAATAAAGGAAAGCAAAAAGAACAAAATGACGAAAATTCAGAAATAAAAAATAAGGTAGTAAATAAAAATATTTTTAATTAAGTTTTTAAAAAGATTCATTGAACTACAGGTTGTTTCTACCTTAAAAGGCTCATCGAAAAATGTTACTCCTACTGCCTCGCGTGGCTTTGGCCGTATTTTAACACCTTCACAATCTTCTTCAACTATAACTCCAACAATAGGAAATATAATTAAAAAGGCACCAAACAGTGAATCAAAGGCAATTGGTCTCGTAAAAAGCTTATCAACTATGAGTAAAACATCATTCGGGCAACAATCTACAAGATCAAGAGAAAACAGCGTTGAAGACCTAAAGCGGGGTTACCTTAAACTTCAAGAAATAAGCGAGAGAAAAAAACAACGAGATGAAAAACAACAACAAGCTTTGATTTTAAGGCAGCAAAAGGAAAAAGAACGTGAAGAACGTATTAAACGACTAATTGAAGAACGTGAAGAAAAAAAAAAGAACGCTGAACAAAAACGTCATTTAGAAGAGATTCAAAGAAATCTTAAGCTTTTGGATGAGAAAAATGAACAAAAACGTAAATTAGAAATGCAGAAATTAGAAAAACAAGCCGCAGTAGCAGCCGCAAAGAAAGAACGTGAAATTCTAGAAAATTTGAAAATTCAGAAAGCAAAAGAAAAACTGCAACAGGAATATTTTAAAAACCAAAAACTATTAAAAAACAAAGCAAAAGAAAATCCTCTCTATAATTTTGAAATGCTACTTACGGAAGATGAAACCGACGATGAAGATAATCCATCTAAAAAGAGGCCACCATTACCAGAATGGGCGACAAGTAAGATAGAAAATAAATTTAATATGTTTTAATTTAACAAGTTATAATTAATTTTTCACTTTAGGAGAAGTACGACAAAAAAGTTTGCTTTTACAGGCATACATGCCAACAGCTTTAGTTGATTCCTTTTTCCCTGTAACACCACTAACACCAGATTTAAAAGAAGTTTTCCCAACAATTGATCCAAGATATTGTACGAGAAATTCAAGTGTTTGTTGGTCAACACCACCAAGATATTCTGAATTACCAAAATATTGAATTTAGCTTAACAACAAAAATTGAAATAGGTATGGTGTTAAAATTTCAAATTACCAGTCATACTTATTTGCAATATTTGGAAACAATGTTTAATTTTTATCACAATTAATTGTTTTTTTTTTTGCAATAAAAATTTTTTAGATTGTTCTCAATTTTTTATATTATAGTTTCTTAAAAAGATAATTATTTCTTTTTAAATTTATTATTAATTTAAACAAACATATACGAAATATGTACTTTATTATTATAAAATGTAAATGAAATTTTTTGAAAATTAAATATTGAAAGTAACTTAAACTTTTTGGAAGTACATAATTGTACAAAATTTAAGTGCATAATTTGGTTGCAAATTTCAATTTTTAAATGCAATTGAGTGCATTCCGGTAAGAAAAAGCGTACTTTGTTAAATAAATTTCAATAGGTAATCTAATCACAAGTAAAATACACATTTCAAATATAAGTAAAATCACAATCTAGTGATTGAATTTTTTATTTCATTAAAATTGAAATTATGTAATTGTTAAATTTTTAATTATTAGTCTAAATAGAATAGTTTCGTGAAACCACGGTATTAAACTTTTGTATTTGAATTTTCTTTAATAAAATTTGTCCTTTTATTTTTTATTCCATTCTTATGTACTTTTTCTGTTTTCATCAGTTTAAAATTAGAGCGAAAATTTAAAAAAAAGAAAAAAAAGCATATTAAGGATTTGGCAAAATGACCATTTTAACAAGGATATTTGTTTCATGTCTTCACTAAATAAAGATATGTTATGTGTTTACATTATTTTCTTTCTTAATATTTTTCATACTGTTTGTTCCTAAAGAAATACCAAAAAAAACGCAGAAAAACTATTTTTGTTTTAGCCCTGTTGTGTTATACATATATTTATACTGTAAGTACATAACCATGTGTGTTTTTTTTCAGTCGTTTTTCTTACAAACCTCAACGACACTATAATTTTAAAAGAAAGGCAAAAGAAAGTACATTACATAGAATAAAACTGTAAGAATAATATAAATGTGTTAAAAAAAATATCTAAAAAAAAGGATTTCTTAAAATAAAATTCGTAAAGTTTTAATATAAGCACAACGTACGCTTACATTTTTCAAAGAAAAAAAAGGGCTAAAGGGAATACGTTCTAAAAGGTAGAATTTATATCAATGTAATAATAATATAGAGTTGAATGGTGTAGAGGGAAACACAATAAGAATAACATCTAAGTGTGTGAATTTTCTTCTGATAATAGGAAAAAGTTAAGTAATACCATTCCATCTAGAATATATCTAAAAGGGACAAGAAGCAGATAGGGTTTTTACATGTATGATTTATACGTATGTATACGTATATAAACAAGAAAATAACATCCAACTCTGTGTGTTCTTAATAAATTATATAATAAAGATCTGGTACTTTGATACTTTTAAAGTGATAAATAAACATAGACGAGAATAAAATAAATAAACAAAAAAATATACATACACATATGTATACTACCTTGTAGATAGCATTTAAATTATAATATAATACACTCTACATACAGTTTTACACTATATTTGTACATATAAATAATAAGAAGGACAAAACAAAATTAAATGTTTATATAAAACAGAAATAATACGACAATAAAAAAAACATTAAACAGGTGCGTACCTTGACTTCAAAATTACAGTAAAACACGGTACTATGATTATGCAATTACTATGAATTCAGCAAACTCATTTACTATGTATTTATTATGTATATGAGCAATTAAAATAATAGGCCTTTTCATAAACATAGTATAACGCGATATTTTTATAGCAAATGCGTTATATGGGCGTTCATACACAAATGTGGTTAACTTAATTTGCTCATAAACATGGCTAATTTTTAGCAATGTAGCTCAAAATTAGTATGAGTAGCAAAGTATAATCATATAACTGTTTTAATTTTATAGAATAAATATAAATATATTGCATATTCATCAATCATCATGTTTTTGCAGTATTGCGTTTATGAAAATCTACTATATAGCTCGGTAAGTTAGCATAGGCACAATTTTTTTATATTTTTTGCATTTATAACATTGTTAAATAGCTACACTTGGCTACATCTCTGTTTTAAGGATTTTTACAAATAAATTCCTTTTTAACACTAAATAAAGTAAAATGAATACGGTAAAAAGTCTGCTAACGTCGCAGTCTATATGATAACGTACGTTTAAGTGTTTTGTTTTGTGTTTGTTCGTTTTTTATATTTTTATTTTTTGATGAATTTCATCACTTTTTTACTCTCGACATAATGGAAAATAGTATATAAAAATGGGATATTTCAGGATAAAATGATAAACTTGAAGTTCTTCATTTTATTATTTATCTTAACATTAAAAAATTTTTTTTGTCTTCTTATTCATTTCAATTTTTAAAAGTCCAGTTAAACTATTATGATGCCCATAATAATTGTGAAATTTTTATTAATAAGGCGTTTTGGAAATAAATACTAAATGACAAAGTAGGTAAAAATAACAGATGGACAATTTGGCAATATATTTCATCAATTTTAGTTCCATATTTGTGTATATGAGTATATACATATATAGATAATATTTATATCCATTTTTGTAATAGGAAATCCTATATATTTCCGGATACTGCTGAATTATGGATCGACAAACTATTTTTGTTTATTTGAAATTGCAAATACCCATTTAATTTAATTCCGGCATAACCTAGATTATTTGTTTTCGTAGTCAATTCACAATATGTTGTAGATTGTGTTGCAAGTTATCTTGTTTTTTCTAATATTCTTACTAGTCGAAGGAAAAGAAACATTATTTTTAACAACATCATATTATAATTAAACTAATTATTAAATGGGCCTTATTTACGATAATTTAACAGGTTGTCGTTATTGCTTGCAGCCCCTCTCTAAGTACATACTATTAAGAAATTTATATAATAAGAATATTTGAGTATTTAGATTTTTCTTACATTTTATAAAAAGTGTTTCTTATTTTTTTTTTTTGTTAGGATTAAAAAGGAAAAATGGTAAGCAAGGGAAAGAAAAATAAAAAGAGTTATTTAAATATTTTAGGATCATTTTTCACAAGGATTTTCATTTTCTTTTCAAAATGATAAATAGAAATCCTTTTATGCAATCATAAGTTCCACATTTTTTTTTGCATATTACAGTTGTGCTGTTTGTTTGTACGTGTTTTATACTGCAGGTTCTTTTTATATACATTTAAGCTATAAAAATAAGAAAAACTATAATAAGAATAAAAAAGGAAAAAAATTAAAAGTAAGAAAAAATGGAAAAAACAAAAAATGAAAATGAGTAAAAATATAAACTCTAATAAAAATAAAAAAATATAAGAACAAAATAATGTGGGGAGCGGTAATAAGTTAAAAAAATGAATTTGGGGCTATACGGACAGATATTTTTTTATGGCAAGTGTAAGAAGTAGTAATATGAATAGATTTTGTTTTTGTGTGGTACATCTTTATAATACTTTTACATGTGTGAACACTGGTATATTACTTTGCGTGTAGGGCTTCGGTTAATAAGAGAAAGAGTTTTTTTTTCAAATAAAAATTTAAGTGTATTATATTAGAATTAAAAATAAATAAAAAATATGACTTAACATGACATTTGAAGTTCAATTTTATTCAAACTTATGATATTTGCGTTACATTTATGTGTTCAAACTACTCATGAATAGCCAAAACTAAGCAAACTACACTACATTTACGTTCTTTGTTCCTGAAGGTGAAAATATTATTTCTAATTTACTATTTCCCATGTTTTCAGACATCCTGTTATTTTGACATTTAATTGTAGCGCTGCGAACAAAAACCCTCGTGTGACTTAAAATAACGAACTCATAAACGTACTTTTCGATTTTAATTTTTTTTTATCTTTTTTTATAATAAAATTTTCTCACATAATCAATTATTTAATAATGTTCAAAGTATTTTAGAATTAATATAGGCATAGAAGATTTTACTTTGATTTACATATGTATATATAGTGGTTATGCTGTATGCTCTTACATTTTACGCATATATGCATATATTTACATAAATATTGTTGTATACATATAAAAGATTTTCACACATTTTATACATCATCGAACAAAATACATAATAATCTTATATAAATCAAATAAAATAATATTCAAATACAAAATTAATTGATTTTCTCCTTAAAGCTTTTTAATAAATCTATTATTTTCAACTGATTAAGCAATAATAATTTGTATGTGTATATGTATGTATGTATATTCAATGCAATATTATAAATGTATAGGGGGGATATGAAAATTAAGATTTGTGTATATGTGCATATATGTATAGATATGTAATTATATGAGATTTAATTTAATATCTAGATTTTATCCTTGAATAATTCTATGAATGGCAGGTTTAACCTATTATTTTTGTCTTTTATATTTTTATTTTACCTCTTTATTTTATTAAAATAAAAATACAAGATCCCATAAATTATTAATATGGGTAAGTTTCTTGTACTTATTAATAATTTTTTTTTAGATTCTGAATTTTAGAAATGTACATATATAATATGGAAATAGTATGTATATTTACATATATATATATTTACATATATAAAGAATTTTATGAACAAATTAAAATAAGCTGGTAATTAATTTTGCAAATATCAAACTTTCCACTTTTACTTCTATACAACTATATTTCTACTCAATTGTTGTGCTGCGTGTGTATATACATATGAACATAGCTGCAAGATATTATTAATAATTATATAAGTGCTACATGCACTGTACGTTTAAAACAAAAATTATCAAAAGTTTGGTACAGTACAAAAAAAGAAGGAAAAATGAGTCCTTTTGAGAGAAATTGTATGTGGTTTAGATGAAGAAGGAAAAAAAAAATTCTAACTTTTGTCTTAATTTTAAAAACGAGTTTCTTTACCATAAATTATAATATGTTCTTATACTTACGTATAAATAATTAATTTATATGAAGTGTTTGAGTAATCAAATTTACTTATTAACATGAAATTGAATTCGTCTGAGAGAAAGTTATCAAGTACATATAAAACACATTCACCACATTTTTGCTTTAACTTTATACATTAAACACTACAATACAATATTAAATATACATATATACACACATATATCATACTCATATGTAATATACAGGATATTTCGTTAATTTGAATTTAGCAATAAAATTACATTGAAAAGCAAATTTAAAAGAGCATCTCATTTAAAAAAGCTTCTAAATTCATTAAAGAGGATAAGTGCATCTATGAATCTGTTTGACAGACTCTTTTAAATTTTTTAGTAATTTAATTTTTTAAATTAATTACATAGTTTTAAGTTCAAATTATATTTATAAAACTTATACATTCTTATTTATACCTCATAATGTTGTTGTTAAAATATTTTTAATATTAAACTAATTCGAGTTATGAAAGTTTTCATATATTTGAAGTATTTTGTCCGCTTGAAAAATAATAAATTAAAGGTGTTTTAAACTCAAACGTATATTGTAGTCACACGATTTTTAAACTGAATCCAAGTAAGACAATATAAATTAATAAATAATAAAAAACCCAGAAATAGTCAAGGTATTTTAATTAATTAGTATAATATTCTTATATCAATATTAATTAATGCTAAAGCACCAACAGATCATCTGTATATTTGCAATCATCTGTATACTTTTAATATGTTTCCTGAAATAGGAAAAATTTATTTTGTTATTTATTATTGTGCTCACCTTGTACCTATTAAAAAAATTATATTTAGATCATATATATGTATGTATATGTTTTAGAAAAAAACTTGATAATATAACTGTACTACTAAATTAATTCACAAGGCATTTATTAGTGATTAACTTCTGTATTTTCACATTTAAGCATAATTTAAAAGGATCTTTAAGGATTTAAATCTTTATTGTTATATTTTTCTTTGATTTTATATACAATTAAACTAATATATATATTATTTATATACACAAATTTTTGTATATGTAATGGGTGCAAATTGTATATATGGAATGGGTGCAAATATAAATTCTTCTATCGACATTTTATTTTTATAATATGCATATATATATATATATATATATATATATATATGCATATATATATATATTTATATTTATGTATAAAATGAATACACATGCTATAGGTATACTTTGTACAATATTATACTTTTAAATCCAAGGATATAAAATTAACATTTAATCGAGTTTTAATGAGTTTTAAAATTCACTTGTTAACATTATATAAATAATTGCAAATAATAATATAAAAATATAATATATAAATACACGTATATGCGCATGTTTACATGTATATATATATATATATATATATATATACATATATATGTATATACTATATTTAAACTATAATATTAAATAAAATTTAATAATTAAATAGTGATTTGTAAAGCAATTAAAATGCACTAAAAACAATAGTTAATAGTTATTTTGATGTTAAATAAAAAAAAATATTAAAAATTTGTTGATTTGTACTCATTATATGTATATATAATCGATATATATATATACATACATATGAATATAACTATATTGTGAAAATATTGAATGCAAAATAAGGATAAACAAAGCAATAACTAGCCGGAAACATGGAATTGTATGCTATATTTTGTTACTTAATCAAATAAAATGTGTAATATTCATTAAAATCTTTTTAGTCTCACCACAGAACCTGCAAGTGTCCTTGTTCTACAAATCGAACATCCTCAGGTCATCCTTTCCGTTAAGAACCTTTGGATCATTCCGATTTGATTCTATCCTGTTCCTATAATTTTCTTACAAAACTTCTTTAGCGATAATCACTCAAAAGGAATTTAATATTTCGCAGGCGGGAAAAATTTTTCCGTAGCTCCGGCTTGGTCTCTTGAACATATTTTCCTAGTTGTTCCTAGTTGATCATTTGCTTTTATGAGGTCTCCATCATTTGCTTTTATGAGATTTAAAATAATACTATGCCTAAGACACGTTTCCATATTTATTACAAAAAATTTAAATTTTCAGCGTAAGAACTACAATCAAGGTCGGTGTTTTTAATACGTCGCGTAATACTGAACAGGCTCTGATAATCTTAAACAGGGAATCGTTGGCTCTTCTGAACAAACAGAATTTCGTGATTAATTATGGGTTTCTCGACAAGAGTGTAGTGCCTGTGGAGTCGTCTGTGCAGACTCCGCTTTGGAAAAAGTATGAACGACGACAAAACTATGCATCTAGATTTGGAGAAGTCCTGTTAGATCTGAACCTAGATTATGATGCAGAAAAAACCTTTTTTGAGGTTGGCGGATGCAGTAATACTTCGAATAATTAAGATCAAACACCACTCTCAAGCTTTATCGTCTGCGCTTTTTCTCTTTCTAAAAGGAGCGGATAAATCATGACCCATGGAAGGATCTGAGAGCGCAGAATGGCCAACAGTAAGTTGTTTTATAGTAATAGCGGCGAAAAGGTAAGGACATTCATATTAATTAAAAGTTATTTAAATGTTTTTCTGTTGCCTCTTTACAGCATTGAAGATTTGACTCCAGTCAGTCTCGAGACTAATACTAACAAAGTCTTTTAAATTATTTGGTGCTTCTACTTGGTGAGCCACTTTTTGAGTTTATCTTGAGCACTACACTCACATTGTGTAATAGAGGAGCAGAGCCCATTTTCGTTACTAAAAATTATTATTGTCTTAGTTACAAATTGGAAAGTATCGCAAGAGCATTTCTTTACCGACCATCGCTTTATAGAATTTTGATTCATACTTCTTCAATTTTCAGGAGTCGTAGGCGAATTGACTGGTCAAGCTTCAGAGATTCGCTTAGCGATTTCCTGGACCCCAAAACGCTCCAAGTTCACTGAGGCCATTAATTTCGCCCCTCAAGAGGAATCACCTAACTTGGATAGTTAAGAGGCAAGCAGAAACCACAGTGGTGGTTTTACCAAAAAAAACGCTCTACGAAAAAAATGTAAAACTCAATTCATTAATGAGAAGTTCATCAGTGCACTATCATATTGGTACTGTTGAGGAAGGCACTGTTCCTATTGGAAGGAATTTGTGAGTTTTGCGAGACATAAAACAGATATTCCTGGAAAGGAGAACCAGGGCATGCCTTTAAGTAACTACAACACAGAACTGGAATGACCCAACCTCAAATGAACGAATCAAACAAAGTGTAACATGACAAAGAAATTTTGGCCAAAGCTATACTTGCGTCGCACAACGGATCTAATACTTCTTCGACCGGAGGATATTAGCGGTGTAATAGGGGTTTTGACGAGTCATTGTCTGATTGGCGAACATGCAAGGAGGATGGATGACCCGTAAACCATCTCCTTAGAAGCTGCAATGAAGAGAAGGAGAAACGGCGATTTAGTCCCTATGCTCATTATCGGTGTCTCATTTCTTTCGATGCGCTACGGACTTAGTGAATGTAAAAATTAAGGATGTTAGACGGTTTTAAAAGGTGTTCTGGGTGTTTGTAAAGAGGAGCGCAAGAGGATAGATCCGGCAGTACCAAAACAGGCCTAAGTGGCCTTTATTAAACTACATTTGGAAAATATAAAATTACATGATTAAAAACCCATTTTTATTAAGTTTCAGTGTATGTGTTAAACTATATTGAAATTATTACAAAAATGAGTGGATCATTCATTGAAACAGACAGGTTTATTTAATTGTTGGAATATAGTCTATTTTAAAACTGTATAACGAAGAAACTATAAATATGAAAAATTTCAAAAAATTAATTTTTGTAAATACTTTTTAAATGCTATTAAATTTTTACAGTATGAGCAACATTTTCTACTGCAATTCTAAAAAGTATAGCATGGTGTAAATATATTATGTAAATTTTTCTAAAAAAAATTTATACCTACCTTTATTTTATTAATAATTACCTACCTTTATTATTACCCACCTTTATTTTATTTGAAAGCAATTTTTTTTATTTTATAAATAAAAAAGCATTTCCGCCGGATTTTAATATTTTAAATTTTTTAGAAATACATTTAAAAACTTTTTAAATTCTTTTCATAGATATTATAAAAAACTTTAAACTTCCGAGTTGTGCACAAAATATTTTATACTCTTTATGTAAAAATTGTGAATGTATAAAATACCTGAATAAATTGGCTAATTTAGTGGCCCTTTTACCATTATTTTTATTTGTCTCACACATTTTTACATTTTACATACTTTTCGATACTTGCACATTACACATAATATCCTGCAATATATAATGAGTATATAATGTATGCCTGTACATTTGTATATAGCATAATGTAAATAGTTGAAATGTACTCATATGTATATACCTCTTTTGTTTAAAAACAAATTTAGAAAATATTTTATAAAATTTGCTTATAATTTTTTTCTTTCAATATACATTCATATGTATAGGTATATTTGGATATTGTGTAAAAATGGAATAACAAAAAAAGAAAGTATTGTATATGAGAGCAGAAAAGGAAAAATAACATGTTACTTAACCACATTTTACACGTACAATTCATGTGCTATAAAAGTATATTATTAGTATAATATGTGTGTGCCTGTATGAAAATATAATGAAATTTTATTATGGTTGAATTGTGAATGCAAGTATGCAATTGTTTTTTAGCAAACCAATGCAAAAACTTTTATATTATGAAAAAATCTATATAAGTATATATTTAAAAAATAATATGTGTATGTATTTAAAAAAAAAAAAATTGTAATTTTAAGTTTTATCCGAAAAATTTTCACTCAATTAAGTTTCAAAATAAAAAAAATTTAATATTAAACTTCATATATAATAAACAGTGAAATCTTAGGAACCGCATGATTAATATAGTAATAACAGTTTTTTCCAAAAATTTAATATTATTTACTTAAAGTATCTTTCGGATTATCAGAAAGGAATTCAATACTTACTAAATAATAATTATTTTTAACTCGTTTAAGCCTGCGCTATTGATATGCAAGAATAAACATTTCTGTATTGATTACCAGTACAACAGATCGAGTATATAACAAATTGTATAAGGGATAAAAAATGTTTATAAAAAGAGTTATGAATTTTACAATTGTTAAATGTGTATTATAAATAAAATTAAAGTATGATTAGTTTTTTAATATTTTCATATTTTTTAGTGGCAAATCGTATCCAAGTTCGCGAACACTCTGGATACACCCAGATTCGAAGTGACTATTTTCAAAGTAAATATGGTATACATCGTGAATATAGATACACGAAAGACTTAAATTGAATTTTGAGACTTTATGAGTTCTTAACGAGCTACCGATGTCATTTAGATAACGAAATATTCAAACGAAGGTTCCAACATCCTTTTGCTTCACTGTTTTTTTCAATGGAATTTTCATAATTTCGAAAAAAATTTTCTTATAACTTTTTTTCTTTTTTCTATATTTTGTCTATATAGGTATATATTAATTATGTGTACTATTTTGGTCAATTTTTGTGTTCCCTTATTAACCATTACTGTGTTATATTACATGGTGTGCATATACATAAGAATGCAAATTACAATTATATAGAGTTCATTTAATCTTGCATAATGTGCAACAAGATAATACCTGGCTGGCTGGGGATATGTATACTGACTTGAGATGTGAATACTGGCTGGAAATATGAAAAAAAAATACAAAATCAATAGCAACAAAAGAAAAATAAAGAAAGTCAACAACAAAACTATATTCTTATATATTCGAGTATATATAATTGTGGTGCTTACAAATAATACTTAATTGTATAGGAAATTATAGAATAAGATGAAATAAAACCACAATAACCCCATATATGTAATAATTTAAATCTCGATGATTCTTTTGAAAAGATAAAATAAGGATTGTTTTATAAATTATATATACAATGTGCGAAGAACCTTAATATTCAAACATGTTTGTATATAGTGTGTTAATATAGTTTTTTAAATGAGCTTTAATATAAAAAGTTAAACAAAACAATGATTTCCTCTTTTTCTCGGGTTAGTTTTCAGGTTTCACCTAAAATAATCAGTAAAAATGTAAAATCTACAATTTGAAAAAAATGTGTATGATAGAGAACAAATTAAATACAACTATAACAATAATAATAAAAATAACCAAAATATTCATTAAAAAAAAAATCTAAATTAAATATTAGTAAAAATTTTATATTAGGTTTTAGATGATTATTGAAAACGATATCGAATGAAATGAGAAATGAAGCAAAAATCCATTGAAATATTATTTATTTATATATTATATACAATGCTTGTAGTATAGTTTGATTATACTATATAGGTTTAAACTCGTAATTTAAGTTTTGTTATTTTCTGATTTAGGTTTCGTATATCGTGCTATCTTTTGGAAGGAACATGCCACAGTGTGGTGCGGTCTCTTATTTTTTGGAACGTGGTAGTGAATCAACTTCTGCTATGCATGAAAGGAATAAATCATCGCTGGCGTCAACTCCCGTAATACGGAGCTTGATGTCTTTAGCAGGAAATACAAAATTCTGAAACAAGGCTTTCTTCCTCCTCTGAGACAAGATTCTTTGACTTAATCTTGGACTCTAGTTAAATCTAGAGGTCCAAAGTCAAGGAGGGAGTGAGTGAGGAAAGCAACTAATGCGCTTTTCTCGTGCAAGACATCGGGAAGAGATGGGGCCTCGAGTTACGCATAGAATGGATTTACACTACGGCTTTATTGGATCTTCTTTCAATTGGGTTGTGGCAGGATCAGCTTTTCGTCTGAGGGCTGCATCAAAGTTGAGCGGTCTTGAAAAGCACGCGACCATACTGGAAACTACTGTCGCAGTAGGTTGACTATATTTCTGCTGTGCTTTCTTATTCGCGAAGGAACTTGGCACTTCACTCCCATCAACCAATTAAAGCAATTCTTGGAACATTAAAGCAAACCTAGGCAACATATCGAACGGCTCTATCCTGGAAATGGATGGGTTCCGAATGATAGGAATGGATGGATTCTGAATGATAGGCTTGAGGGAGGAGTCTACTCCAAACAATTTGGTGTTTATATGTTTATATATGATAAAAGAATATTTTCATAAAATTTAACCCTTGTCTTACAAAGTCGTTTTACATAAAAAAAGTTATTTTCCCATAAAATTGTCCCGCGTACAAAATTTTATATTACACTAGATCATTAATAGAATTTCTAAAACGTTATAAAATTTGATTAAAAAAAAAATGCAAAAAAATTTGTTGTGATTGAATTTTAAGACAAAAATGGTGTTTCATCTTTTTTTGTTGTTTTAAAGAAATTTACCACACTAAAAAAATTCTGATATAAAGTTTTCTTTTAAAACAAATTTGATAACTTTTTTCAGATGTTTATTTTTACTTTTCTCTTTTCTTTTTTGCCCAAAAATTCATTTTTTATGTACAAGAATCATAAATTATTTTACATCCTTAATTAAGAAAAAACAAAAAAAAAAAACCTGTAAAAAAATATTTTGAAAATTTTTTACCTTTAGTTTCCCTATAAAAACCGAAAAATATTATATGAAAATATTTTAGAATTTAGCTCTTCTATTACAAAATACTTCTAATACACAAATTATTACACACACTCTTCAAACTTTGATAATTTAACATTTTTTTAATAAATTCCCTACACTTTTATCATAATTTAAAACTTTTTTATTGACTCTTTCTCTCTTTCTCTTCTTATACGTCTATTCTTCTAGATCTTTTATTCTCAATTACTTGATGAAACTTAAAGAAAATTAATATTATATCGCACCACATCCTTATATCCTTGAAAATTATTACCCTAATTAAATTAATTAACCATTTTTAAAGACAAGATACGAAAAATGAAAAAAAGAATAACTTCCCATTTCTTTCTTTTTTTATAAGTTCAAAACATAGATAATTTTGCATTTCTTCAACAAAAAAAAAAGCAGGAGTGTATATAAGGAAAAAGAGCTCATAATAATATTTTATAATTCAGTACATAAGTACATATAATGCTAATTACATGAAGAGTGTATAAAAATTCATGTACCTGAAGGTTTTTTTTCTCTAACTAATTTAAAAACATATTATAAAAACGGAAAAAATGCTATCAGCGCACGAACGAGTAAAATAAAAAGTATAATTATAATGTAGTAGAAAAATTGTAATTTTTTTGTTTTCTTTGTTTTTTAAATAAATCCTTCGTATCGAAAAATAATGTTCATCATCATTATCATGACGTCGAGAAGAAGATAGAAAGTAATTTAAAAACTCGAAAATAAATCAGTAAAATAACTTATCGAATCTTGTATACGAACGAACACAACGACGACAAAGTCACACCATCTAGTTTTTAAATTATGTAATTTAAATTAAAAATACCGTAAATGAATTTTTAAAATTATAGGTACCCCACCCCTTCTTCTTTATTATTTTTCTTCTTTTTTTCTCAATATTAATAATATTATAACAATATTTATCTACAGATGGTAGTGTCTTGTATTATGTAATATCATCAACAGAGTATAAGATTGAATCAGTATTAAATGAAAGGGTTGCCATGTATTGAGAAAACCTTATTATAAAAGTTTTAATACAGAATCTTTCGGCAGTAGATTTAAATTTAAATTTTAAAGCAATTACATACATATATATTGTATTTTAAAATTTCTTTGTGCCTTCTTTTGGTATAGTAGCAGATAATTATATATAATGATTAAAATTTCAATATGATATATGTGCAAAAGTTGTACTTAAAATAAGCAGCACTTAATGCATATATATAAATTTGTATTTTAAAAAATATAAAATTTATATGATAGTTGACAGGAAATAAATATCCTAGAATTAAAAGTTTTTGAAAAAGCCAAAAATAACAAAATTGTGTATTTGAAGTGAATTGGAAATAATTTAAATATATTAGTTTATGTACATTTAGTCTATTAAATGAAAACTCAAGTTAGGATTTATAAAATATAAAGATAGACCATCGCATTTATAATAAAAATTTTTCAAATTTATTTGAAACTGAATTTTACTGTATAAACCATAAGGGGGTTTGCAAATTAAATAGTATGTTGTAGAACTCCTCTTTACTGCCTCTATACTATATTAAATGATTTCGAATATTTTGTAAATTTTAGTCGGGTTAGTCAAGCTTAAAATCAAAAATCATTGTCTTTGTAAAAAATGGAAATTTTTAAAAGAAAAATATTGAAACGGCAGCTCTTTATTTTAAAAGTGTGAAATTTTAAAATGTCTTGTATATAATGATAAGTTTTCAGTTGATTAGATACGAAAAAGATAACTTCATGTCGTTTTTTTTTTTTTGCTTCCTTTAATACAATTAAAGAGACAAATTGCTTTTAGTTGTTATTACGCTGTAGAGTATTTCATCATTAGAATGGTGTTTTTTGTATTTTGTAAAAATTTTTACTTTTAATTTGTAAAAGTTATTTTTAACGGTAACATATTTTATAATGTACATAGCTTCCATTTTGCTTTTTACAATATTTCTTCTCTTTTTTTTTCATTTCACCCTTGTGTATATGGAAAATCAACTAAAATTATAGTGTTAGGGTTCATTAAATAACGAATTTCTCAAACGATTTATATAAAAGTATAATAAAGAAAATAAAATATTTTATTTTGGTGAACACCATTTTCTTTTGCGAAAATAAAAATATATGGTGTTGACTTCGGGTGTGGTCGGTATATGGAAATACGATTTTTAAAATTGAATTAACCACAGTAAAATCAACATTTAGTTATATACACTTTAAAAGAATTTAAGAACTTTGTTCAAATCTTATTTTGAAGTATTTCCCATCATATATTTTAAATAATAAAAAATTATGAAGAATAGTTTTCACGTTTTGACTTTCACAAATTATTCTGCTATAATGAAGCTCTCTTCGATTACTTTCTCATTCCCTGAAAGTATGCAATAAAATTTTAATTTTTTATTGCTATACATATACATATACAAAATGTTAGAATAAAAATATTTATAAAAGGTACAGCTTTACACATTCCTTCGTTTAAGAATCCTAAATTCGAATTAATTTATATATTCATACACATATGTGCATATTATGTATTTGTAACATCTAAAATTTTATGAAACTTTTTTGTATTATTGCAGTATTTTCTCCTATTACTGTTTTTTTTAGAAAATACAATAAAACTGATAAAATATATGGTTTAAGGGCTGATATGAGCTGGAAAATAAATTGGTAATGCCATTTTTTATTCCACAGTGAAAAAAACGATTTATGAATTTTGCTAACATTGCGTCTATATGCCATTCAAGTCAACCCATCTACTCGTGCGAATACAGTAATGAATTCATCAATAAATAAAAATACAAAATTAAAATAATTTAAATAAAAGAATATTGAAAAATACTCCGCACTCTTTAAGCAAACGTGAATTGTATACGATGTAAAATATAGAAAAAACATGCAATTTTCATTGAAATTCATCGTTAATTGTAATATGGTACAACGAATATAATATTGAAGGATTGTTCAGACTGATGGAAATTAATTCGTTTCTGCTTAATACTTTTCTCGTTTTCTTTTTTAACTACATCTCTTTTTTTTGTTTATTGCTTATTTTTTGGTATTTTAATTCATTTATATGAAAATGTACGGTTATGCTGTTGTGTTTAAAAGCCATAACCGCGCAATAACGGTTTCACACTATCAACATCATCAATTTATAACAATGACAACATTAAAAAAAAAAAAAAAAATAAAACAGAAAAATTTCTATAAGACAATAAAAAAAGATAGAGAAAAAAATGCAAATTTTCAGATCGTTTTATAAACAACAAAAAAAAATAAAAATCCAAAATACCGTTCATCGAATTGCAAATTTAGCAATATTCATAAAAATTACTAAAATACTAATAAAAAATATAAAACAACTTACAACTAAAACTTTTGTGGCAACACTGAAAAAAGTAATATTTACTTGTTAAGTGCTGCCACAATTATAAAAATGTTAGGTATATTAAAATTAAATTTTACCTTTTATATATGAATTTTGACATTTTGCTCTTGTATTTAATTTTAAAATATTTCTTCTATTTATTAGATTCATCCCTTAACGTACAATATTAAAACAAAACTTCTTTCTTATTTGGATAGCTGGACATCTGCTTAACTACTTATTACTTCAATAATTTATATAACTTCAAATAAGCACAACATGGACATACATACGTACATACACACAATTAATCTATCAAAAATAATATAACCATGGTAATATTTTGATTAATTGCGGTCAAATATTAATTGAACTATTATTTTAAAATATAAAATTTAAATTGATTCAGGTTTCGGATATTTTTAACTTTTAATCAGTTAACAATTTCTGGTTTTTGTTTTTAACATGTAATTGAACATAAATTGAACATGTACAGTTATTTTTATATAAGTAAATAACAGAAACTATCGTATAAAATTAAAAAAAAATGGCAGCTAATTGACGCTTCGAAAAATATTCTTTTATAAAATTATTAACATTGCTTATTGAAAAAAGAATATCCTTCAAATATTATACACAATATTGAACGGGACAAAAAAAAAGAATCAAAAACCAGGAAAATGAAACCAGAAAAAAAGGAGAATAAAATTAAGACTGTTAAAAAAAGAAAATCCGATGAATTATAATTTGTTAAATTATTCAAAGGGAATTAAATTGAAAATTGATAGCTTGAAGCTTTTCAATGTTAAATTAAGCTTTACGCAAATTTTTCCAATTTTCCAATAAAAATATTATTCAATTTTTTTTTTGTTCTATTTTTATTGTAATTATTTATATCCTCTTTTTCTTTCATTCTCTTATTTCAGGGTTTTTTTTTGTTTAAATTTTCTTTTACTGTTTAATGCTATTTTATATTTAGGTCTGTTGTTTTTGTTATAATTAGGGCTAGAATTGTATGAAGAGCGAGAAATTTTTTTAGTAGAAAGTTCAATTGAGAGCGACTTCTTGTGTGACGACCGAAAAACCATGAAATAAAAATTAAATAAGTAAATTTTACAATGAATTTTATTTAATTTAAATAATATTGTATTGTACGTATAAAAAAATATTGCCATTGTTGCTTTTTCGAATAACCTCGTTCTGGAGCATGATAATGTGTGCTTTCAAACTCATGCAGTAGTACGATTTTCAAAGAATCATACTTCAAATTTAATTCAAAATTATAGATAAAGGTCTTAAACCTCTCCAGTACCTAATGAAATATAATACGTCATATAAGTTAAGTGAATTTTTTTTAAAAATCTATTATATATATATAATAACTGAATTAAATTTTTAACTACTATTTTTGTGAAATTTGATTGTATTCTAGAAATTGAAATCAAATAAAATTAACTTTTCATTTTAATTTGAAAAAAGTTTCAGAAAATTGTGTATATATTTATTATTTTGTCCATAAAAATTATAATTTAAAAACTTTATTTAATTTTAATATATGTATATGTATATATATATATAAATAAATGAAATATGCTTTTATTATATAAATATTAGAATATTTCTAATTAAATTTATTTTATATTGTAGATTATTGAAAGAGAATATGGGCAAAGAAGCATCTCCCCTATGACCACCGCATCCTGCCATGGCTTATTGTAATCCCTCCATATCTTGCTTATTACCTTACCGGTCCCAAGTAAATACCCGCGGAGATATCCGTCAAGGAGTTGGATACGAGCTATCAAACACTGAGTATTGCCCGCC
This sequence comes from Condylostylus longicornis, assembly GCF_029603195.1. Lineage (NCBI taxonomy): Eukaryota > Metazoa > Arthropoda > Insecta > Diptera > Dolichopodidae > Condylostylus > Condylostylus longicornis. The sequence continues at coordinate 209,480 of NW_026578011.1, forward strand.
CACCCCGTTCTAACTTTCTGACAGTCTGAGTAGGACAGTCACACAAAATATATGCATAGTCGTCTCCTCCAGCCGAGTTTGTAGATTGTAGATTTTTCAAGGGAACCGAGTGGGGCAGTAGTATCCCCGGGCCACCGTAGCCATTCGCGACTTATTGTAGCTTCCTCACACCCCTCCTACAATATCCCCGTTCCAAGTACGAAACCGGAGACATCCCTAAAGGAGTTAGACAGCAGTTCCCGAACGCTTAAGAATCCCTGCCCAAAACAATTGCGCCCCCGGACAGCCAGTACTGGGCAGTCGTGAAGTATGTGCACGGCAATTTCATTACCGCTCCCGCAAAATCTGCACTGGCAGAGCCCGATTTGCAGGTGATATTTAACCGGGCAATGGCCCGTGAAAAAATTCGCAAAAGCGCGGACCCGGCTCCTGCTCATCCCAACAGCTCCGCTGTGAACTTTCCCGAGCATGTTGGAAGAAACAACTTCGCCTGACGACACTCTTTCGTGTCACACCAATGAAGACCGCATTCCGCAGCAAGCAGGCAGGCGAGCCTAACCCACACGGCGGAGGAAGGCAGACCACAGAAAGGCAGCAGCTGCACAAAAGTTAGCCCCAGGTTCCCTCTGCGCCAGTCCATCGGCAACCTCGTTAGCCGCATGTCCACTGCCAGGTACCCAAATAAGTGTCACTCTGTTTACCGATGCCAATTCCACAGGTGCAGTAAGGCTGCTCCAGACAAGCCTGAATGTAACCTGGGCCGACGGAAGCACCAGCAATGCCGCCCTGCTGTCTGAGAACAAATAAATGGTACGGTTCCTATACCCCCTTTCCAAACTGACTCTCAGACCGATCTCTATTGCATGTATTTCGGCCTGAAACACTGTGCAATATGGGTCCAGGCTCACATATATACGCGTGTCCGGGCGGACACCGTGCACACCCGAACCCACATCCGACTCCGTTTTGGAGCCATCCGCATACCACACGCTTGAATCCGACTCACGTAGCGGGCCGCTCGCTCACATGTACATCGATCTGGAAGCAGAACCCTGTACTCGCAGTCGAAATTGTACCATGGCAGACAGGAATCCGACCGGATTATTCTCAAAATAGCCCCGGTCACTCCCAAGCAGGCCAGCCTCTGAATCTTTTCTAGCTTAGCCCACACACTCACTTGTTGGGCCTTTTGCACCACACACTCGACGCGTAGGTGACGATGGACCTAGCAAAAACCGTATATAGCCACAATGCCACCCTAGGACTGATGCGCCAGGCCCCACCGATGAAGCTCTTGCACTTCCACAAGGCCATTGTAGCCCTCCCAATGACTCTATCCCAGGAGAGTCGATCATCCAGGATTTATATTTAACCCAACGCATTCGCACCACCCTTCTGCAACACGTAAATTTTGCAGAAGGTCAGATATAGTGCCTTCAAATTTACTGCGTATGACTAACGCCACATCGTCGCCGTAGGTTCAGACGTGCGCCCCGGAGCCTCTAAGCGCAGCAATTAAATCATCTACAACGATGAACCATAAAAGGGTCGAAAGAACCCCACCCTGCGGACACCCCTTTGCAGCGGAGATGAAGAGTGTGTCGTCAGTTATGATGGATTTAATGATTCTATCCCGTAACATTCAACAAACCCACCTGCCCGTGATCGCATCAATCCCACGTTTATGCAACAAGTCGCAGATGACACGATATGGGGTGTTATCAAAAGCACCCTCAATATCAAGAAAGCACCCAACTACCACCTCCCGCACGTTCAGTGAGTTCCCGAGGACCCTACTAGACCCTGCAGAGTGAGCGTAGTAGGCTTTCCTGATTGATAGGCATAAACCAATCTACCACTTTTTCCATTGCTTTTAATAAAAAAGAGGTAAGGCTGATGGGACGAAAAGACTTTGTTACTTGGTTGCTTACCTGCCTTCGGAATATACATCACCTTGGCCACCCTCCTTGCCTGGGGAATGTAACCCCATGCATAGCTGGCATTTCCAACAATACCCCAGCGATATATTGAAAACCCGTCTGCAAAAACATAAGATATATCCCGTCATCACCTGGAGATTTGAAGGGCTTGCACGATCACACAGCCTACCTAATCCTGCCCATTGTGAAGACCGTACTGAACCGTTGTCAGTCATCTTTCCTGGGCCAAGATGCCCCTGGTTCAATGACCGCATCCGAGTGATTCCGAAGAACTTCCGAGTCAGGAAAGTGCCCTTGCAGAACGCCCTCTCTGAGCTTCTTTTCGCTTTCCTTATTTCCTTATTGTATGTCGTGAGTGAGTCTTTATATTCCCCCCACAAACCCGACGCCTTGGTCCTATTGAAGAGCTTTCTAGTCCTCTGTCTAAGCCGTGATCTCCTCATTCCACCACGGGCACCTCCTGTGTGGTGGGCATTGGCGTCACTTTCTATTATCAGCTGGAAGTTTCTCCTTCCACAGAGTCCACTAGGTCCTTCAACTATTCGTTTGGATGGGCATAGTCACTCGGGATATAGAACTAGCATACAACATACTCTGTCCGGCCCCTTCACCAACGCAGCTACCCGATCCTTGAAGCAGTAATCTGGAATGGGAAGATTTGTTAGTCTTTTACTAAACCAGTTACCGTTCTTTCCTCTATCCATACGCAGCACCCTCCAAGAGCTCATCTGCAGGTTGGGATTTTGCTTCCCTCCCCTATCGATGAACTTCTCCTTGGACAGACTGACGGTTGTTTCGTCCTGTGGGACATAGGTGACACAGATGTGCTCTCTGGGAACGTTATCGTCATCTAACACAGCTACGTTACAACCATCCCGATGTTTAATCCTGCTGCAGATACTGGTAATCCAATCCCTGGTGTCCCTGTTGTTGCATGTGACGGATATCCATCCGTCCCTTTGCGACGACGCATTAAACTGAAGACCCTGCGCCAGGAGTGTTACTCTCTGATCTTTCCCTCTTTTCTCTCTGATCTTTCCTCTTCGGCTTCCTGGATAAGAGGTCCCATAGGATCCTGCTTATCCGTTTCCGCCGGAGCCGTTGTTGCATCTTCCACCGGCGTGAGAAGAAGCTCCTCCTCTGCGGTCGAAATGAGCTCTGGTTCCGAAAACCGATCATGTCATTACCGGCCACCACGTTGTTGTCCTTCTTGTTCTTGCCGTTTTTGTTCTCTGTTTTGTCCTTGTTGAAGTGATTGTCGTTGTTGTTTCTGTTATCGTAGTTGTTGTTGTTTTTTTGTTTCTTTGTTCATTGTGATCCCACAAGTAGTGCGGGAAATCCGGTCACCCATGGCAGAGTACGACATACCTAATTTAAATTGGACGGCGCCTGGTATTCAGAGTTCGCATATTAACGACTAAGCTCCCCCTTAGCCACGTAGTCATCAGCATATGCTGTTCCACCATGCCTTGAGATGCCTGTCGTAAGCGGACGTATAGATATCAGGCTGAAATTCACAAAGCAAGGAATTCGCCGCTGAGATATGACCACGACACGAATGTAACTTTGCTCATTTCAATCACCTTTCTATCCTCCGCCATTACCAGGGCTCACCACTTGGCGGTAACAGTGCGATTTTGAGCCCGCCCGGCAGAGTTTACCCAAAAGGGAATCCGATTTGCTCAGTTTCTGCAGATAATATTTTCCATAACAATGCCTGCTGATAAAACCAAATGGAAGGAACAACTTCGCATGATAATATCCCTCAGTAGTTTGATAAACAGAGTAAGCTGATTCTCCCTCAACCAGGATGTCAAGTGCGCCCCTAATGGCAGACATTGACAGTCCACAGTAAAGGACGAACGAAAGGAATCTCAGATCCCCCCGCGCCAACTCGTCAGTAATCTCGTTGCCTTTGTACTCACTGTACTCCAGCACACAATGTTACTGTGTTTGTTGATATCTGTTTCACGAGTGCGAGCACAGATCACCAAACCGCTTGCATGTAACCTGAGTATATTGGGGCGTCGATAACGCCACTTTGCTGTCTATATACACATAGATGTTGTGATTTTTATATCTAAATTCATTTTCAGGCACATCTCTATTACATGTACTTCAGCTTGAAATATATACATAAATACATACACATACGTAATTAAATTTAAAATTATTAATTCCAATGTCGGATTGCTATCTATATGCTCTCAATCTATATTAAAAATTCAATAGAAAGCGAACTGTTTTCATTTTAAAATTATCATATTTTTCCAATTATAAATATTTTTCTTTAAAAAAAATAAAATTGTCCTGTGTAATTTTCAAGTTTATTTCTTTGATTTTTTTCTGTTTTATTTTTTTACATAATTTTAAAATTAACTTTTTGATTTTTCATTTTATATATGTATTTTTAGATTTCAATTTTTTTTTTGGAAAATTTACTATGATCACGTTTCAAGTAAAAATTTTAAGGATGAAGAAAATTAGAAAATTCTAAAGGAATTTGATGTGCATTCTTTATTATTTTATTGTGCTTTATTCTTGTTTTATTTTTTTTGTATAATTTTCTCATTATAATGTGAAATTTATATAATGATATATAATTTTAAGGGTTTTTTGCTATATATAAATACATATGTTTATACACATTTTTGTATTATTGTTTAAATAGACTTTAAATACTTTATTTTCCGAAATAAAATTAAAATAAAATAAAAGTTTAAATCCTAGGGTATACAATACTATTTTATTTGTAAAACATTGCAAAAGGCTTTCCATTTTGAGTTCTTCAATATATATATAACAACGAAAGCTCTGAAACCGAACGAGTTATATTGTACTTTGGCGTAGATTTATACCCATGTATATGACTAACTTTATTATTATCTTCTTCTTTTTATTATTTTTCCTAACTTTACCAATAATTTTTGGATTATAGATACAAAGGTGTATAATTTAAAGTAGGTGTACGTAAATGTAATTTTAACTAGTAAAATAGAAGAAGAAAAATAGGTTTTTTAAGACATTCTTTCCTATACGTATTATGTGATTTCATTGCGAAGGATTCGAAACTCCTTCAGAAACTAAAATCAAAATAAAAAGTGTATATATTAAGAAAAAAAAAATTTTGTATTATTGATTTTGTACAGCTATTATTTATTTTTTTATTTTACCTTTTGTTGCTCTTTATTTGTATGATATATACAGTTGTAGATTATTGTATAAATCGAATTTTTGAATACCTATTACTTGAATTCATTTAACGTTTATAATAAAGTCAATTATTGATAATTTTAGATTATTTATGTCTATGTATATACGTTATATTGAAAAAAATATCTATAAATTGTAGTTATGCGCATATACATATTGCAATCGTAAAATGATATAAGCTGAAGAATAGTTTTATAGCAGCCATAATTCGCTGGCGTACAATAGTACCGACCTTACACAGGCATTGAATATTCTGATTTTGGTACTCTTTGCCAAGTGGAAGAACTTTCAAACGGGCCATTACCAGGCCAAATGCCATCGACAATCTTACTTTCGACAATCTTTGGTGTTGAATTGGAACACGTCCTCAATTTTGTTGCCACCCAATTGATCTCGAGGCCGACACATCCAGCTTCCCTTTCTAGGATGTTTATTTTGGTCTGCAAATCCGCATAAGTATGAACTAAGAGGAAGATATTGCCTGCAGAACGGACACTCTGGCCAGATACCCGAAGTTATTTCAATAGACGCGCTAAGTTGGAACTCATATTCTCATACATGACTTTAATGATGTTTGCAATTTTTCTGGGAATCTCTTTAAAGTGTAATACATTCGAGGTGGCTTTGTTAGAGTGTAATGCATTCGAGGTCATGTTTAACTTTGTCGAATGATTACTCAAAATCGGTGAAAGTGCAGTAGAGGTAACTATTCAACTTACTAGATTGTTCTATGATAATTCTGAATAGGTTTATGGGGTCTATACAGCTTCTATTCTTACAGAATAGAAGAATCTTCCGGTTTGTTCTTCTCCCAGTATTTTGTCAACTTTTGGTTCGATTCTGCTCATGACAGCTTATTTTCCTTTGTTGTTAGCTTTCCTTTTATAACCTTATTTTTTTAAAAAAATCATAAAGAATAATATACTAAGAGAATATAAATATAAAAATAAAATTAAACATCTCTATCTATTAATATATTTTATATGTACATATATATAAACATTTAGCATAGACAAAGTATACCTCAACATACTATGTAAATATAAATATATTCCATGGTTCCAAAAATTTAATTCATTTGATTACCAAAATAATATCCTAAAATTAGCCAAGTCAACTGAATTTTATTTTTTAATATTTTGCCTTACCTTTGCATTCAAAACACGAAATGTTCTTTGAATCAAAATATGGGGTTGTAATAGAACTTTTGTCATTTTATTTTATTAGAAAATTTTCTAAAATAAAAAATATAGAAAATATAAGAAAATAGAAAAGTTAAAACGAAAATAATAACAGCAATAATAAAAATGAAAATTTAAGAAAAGTTTTCATTTTCCAAGTTTTGTTCTTTTATATAATGTTGCAAAATTTGATTTCTCTATATATGCGTACATAATCATTTACTATATATACATACTAGAATTTGGTTTTCTAAATATACGTATACATAAATGAGTATGTAACTATTCAGTACTCAGCAATAAGCGCGTACTAGTTATTTCACATTAAGTTGTGATGCACAGAGAGAAAAAAAGCGAAAACAAAAATCAAATCAAAATATTCAATATCCTTTACTTCCTGCGTATTTGTTTTTCTTTTAACTTCAATTTTCTTTTATATACTTGAAGTATACAGGAATATAACAGTTTTTTTCTAAAGAAATTGCATTATAAGAGTAATTCTAGAAGCTCATTATAAATGAAGACAAGTTTAAAAGTAACTTTATTGATTGCAGTGATGATAATTGCACAAAAAATATTTTACTGTTTTATTTTGATCATAATATTTTGGGACAAGTCCAAAAATATTAATAAAAGTTAATTGCAGCGTCTTCAGTACAACAAGGAATTGTAGGACTCGCTGAAAACATTAAAATTTGAGAAATTGCTCGCTCTCTGTTTCTATTGAATATGAATTATAGAAAACATTGAGAATAGTAGATGATGTTTCCACATTTGTAAAAATCTTTTGAAACTCTCTAACTTTCATATTATTTGTAGAACTCAAAAGAATCATTATAGGAATCACATTATAAAAACACAAGGAATGAATTTTGTTTTTCAAAATTACTCAAAAAATTTTTTTTTATTTTTATACTTTCTTAGAGGAAAATTATAGAAAAAACTAAATTTGTCTAATTTTCACTCTGAAACATTGCGATTTCACTTGGAGCGAAGAGTGAACAAAAAATTTGTTTCATTCACATATATTTTTCCTTCGATACTTTTACCATTCTCTGCATTCCGCATTTTTATGTTTTCTATTTTGATTTCTTTTTTGTTGTTTTGCACGGCACCATGGTATGAACAAAAAACTTTAAGAGTTCAAAAAGAAAAAAACACATTTAAATTTAGTTGAGGGTAAAAGTTAAGGTGAAAAAGATAGGTTAACCCTAAAATTGGAAATTGATTGCAAATACCTACTTACATAACATAGGTAATAATATATCCACAGGAATCTATTGTATGTGTGAGTATAGGTACATGCATATTTTTCAAGTACATACATATAAAAAACTTTTCTATTTCGAGAATTTAGAAAATGTAAAAGAAAAAAAAAAGAAAGAAAATAAAAAGTGAGAGAAAACAAAACTTAAATATTTGTACATACACGGCTACACCAACACTGTAGGTATGAAAATCAGTTTTTTCTGGTTACATTTTTCCATATACATAGTTATGTTTGATGTTTGCGACTCTTTCCATCACGTTATTTAAATCACATGCATAGATGCTCTTTAATTAAACTTTCATTTTATAAAAATTTATAAATATTTTTAGTATATGTAATTTGTTTTTTAATTTAATATATTATATGATACGTGGTTAGTATTTAGTTTTAAAAGATTAAGTGTTTTACGTAAAAATTACGTTTAATAAATTGAACTAATGTGAATGCGCCTTGATTTTGAAAATTCCGTTTATTTAAGTCCCATAGATTTAATTAATCCGTTTTCGGTATACCATACTTGTTACCTAGACCTTTTTAAAAAATTTCAAAAATCAAAAATTCCTCATGATAAAAATTTTAATTTTATTAAAAATTTTGGAAAATTATTTCCTAAAAATACACAAATTTTACACAATAGAGAATTTCACACAATATTGAGTTTTAATCTGTTTATATGGAAAATTTAAGTATTTTCCCATTAGAGTATTGCTATGCTGTACGGACTACATAACCATTCATTTTAATAAAAATTTTAAACTGTAATGTTTCAATTATTTGCATTAACCTGGTCTCATTAATACTTTTTTTAAAGGAATCTTAAGTAATCATTCTTTTTTTTTTTAGAAGTTTTTTGTAATGACTTCATTGCGTATCATTTTTAATCATGAATTTAAATTAAAATTCATTCACTAGTATTACATAATATGTACATATATTCAACAAAGCTATATAGCGTGTATTATGTTAAAATGTGTATGCTAAGGTACACACTTTTTCAGCACACAAAGTCATTTTGAAGATATAAGAACGAAAATAACTCTTTTTTTCAAATAGCATAAACTCGCGAAATTCAAATACTGTGCTCTTATCGTATAGATTTATACTAGAATTTATTCACTACACTAAAACTCAGTTGAATGCGACTTTTTTGAAAATAGGATAACAACACAATGTAACATAAAATCATAACAACTTTAAGTTTAATTTTTTGCAACAGATGGAGTTATAAGTGCAATATGTAAGTTTTACACAATTTTTTTTTATCATTGTTTTACATAAATTTTAATAAATTCTTAATTGAAACTACTCACAAATATAAATAATTATTCCCCAGCAGGAAAATGTGAGCTAGCTCTCCTATAAAGATTTTTTTTCCAGAGATTTTGAAAAAGCATATATAGATTTTATATATTATAGACAGCTAATATCTAAAATGAGTTAATACTGTATAATTGCTCAATTAAGCTTATGAGTTGTTGTCGCGGAGCTCTATATCACTACATTATAAGGGATTTTAGTTGTTAAGATATGTTCTACTATCAAATGCCAAAAGTCAAAAAATAAAATTAATTCCTTCTTTTAGTGACAGTAATTGCAGTGATAGCGTACCGTATTGTAATATTACATTTGCTTACTTTTTCCAGTTTCCGTCACGATAAATTTATTTAGTAACTACACTTAATTTTCCTTGTGCGACATTTTCCCTGAAACTACTGTATATGCTCATAAAAATAACACTAAAATCTTGTTTCAAAAAAGTGTGTGTTTTTTTCTAATTTCAGGTGATTATACATATGTGCAACATAAAAAAAATGTGCAGTTTTTTCCATGTTATTTAATATTCCTATATTAAACAAGAAGAAGAGCTAAAAATAACAAAACGGAGAATCAAACCTAAAATTACTTTTTCTATATGAATATTATGACAGCAAATAAGGGTAAAGAGGAAGTTCACTTTACAATAACAAAAAGTAAAACAAGAAAAACACTGTTGAAAATTTTGCAAAAAGTGCTAGTGTAACAAAAAAGCATAAGAAAAAACTAAAGTGTCATATAACTGATATATGCATTTCATTAAAGTTTATGAAACCAAGTCGAGTTGAATAAAATGCAAGGGTAAAAAGAAGCAAAAAAAAAAATTGCTTTTTTTTATTTTCAGATTTTTTATAAATCTTGACATAAAATTATTCATATTTAGTATTCAAGTAAACACAGTAAAAAAAAATTTTTTTTTTATCAAATCGCACTTGACTTGACTTGATTTCTTTTATAGTTAAAGAAATGAAGCTACATACTTTAAGGAATCAACAGAGACATTTTTAGGGTATAATTTTGCGATTTCAAAAATTGCGGTAATATGGTTTTCAAACGTAATTATTCATCAAATACAAATCGCAAGCTAAGGTGTCGATTAATATTGCAAATTTGTATTTTGTAATAAGACTATTATAATATTACGACAAAATGCTAATAATTTTACATACAATAATACGATATAACTAAACAATTCAGCAACTACCATTTGCAAACTAAATTTCATAATCAGACATAAAAATTATTGCCAGAAAATGTTGGCTATATAATTATATGTAGCTTGCAACCAGGGTCATGGCAATTGTATTTGGTAATAAAATCATAAACTTTAAACATAATTGAAATATTTTGAAAAATTCAAATTGTTTAATTGTACACTTTTGAGCTCAAAATTACATTTTTTTTAAATGTTATAAACAAAGTAATAATTTTTGTATGCTATCATTTTTCATTGTATTGTTCACATGGATAGTAAATGTAATGAAAAATTTTATGTATGTATGTATGCATTTATATAAGGATTAAAATAAAAATTTCATGATTTCGTAATTGCAGTAAAACTGTATTTTTGCACGAATTCAACAACCAAAACTCTTAAACTGAACCGTTTTAATTAATACCTTTGATTGGTTATTTGGTTTACATAGCCAGTGCAGCAAGTCCACCGAGGTCCAATTAGCACAAATTTGCCGTTTTGTTGATCAGATCATCAGTTGGTTTACAGCGATTACCAGGACGTCTTTGACCGTACGATTACAGGTAGCCTTATCTAAACCACCCGGCGCTCTTGAGGAATCTATCTAAATAGCCGATTCTAATGTTCGATCTCGTCCAGGCCATTTACAGACGGTATTTATACCGTATTACTGCATTTTTGAAGTCACGGAATGTTATATAATATGTATATGCATATACATACATATGTATTAGATGTGTGATATGTGTTAATCTAAATATTTGGCGTTTAATCTAAAAATTAAATGGATTCAGTTGCAAACTAAATTATTTTGTAACTTGTTCTCATATTTTAAAAGCTTTTATATGTACATACAAATGCATATGTACATATATTTTTGTTTACATAACTAAATATAATATTAATATAATATTACAATATAATATCAATATAATATTAAACACAGTAAAACATAAACCACTGTTATACAATAATTACAGTAATATTGATTATATAAATTTAGAACCGTCAAATTTAATTTATGCCGAATTAATTTATATTCTAGAGGTTTTTATAATTCCATATTATTTTTGTTTGTTTAATACACATGTACATACATACATATGTACATATGTGCATATTTCGGTTCTTAAACATTCAATGACATTCAGTGTTCCCACTCAATAAAAACAAAATGTATCCAATTTCGAGAAAAAAATGTATCCAAAATGTATCCAGCCTCCTAAAGTAGAATTATTATACTAAATCGTCTTATTTTATACAAATAAACTCGTAAATAATATTAATTTGCTTTATTCAACAATGTGAGTTTCGTTATTTATAGTAAATTCTTTTAGAAATCACACGCAATTTCTACTACATTTTAAAATTTAAGGTCAGAAAATATATGTTCTGTAGCTGTTGAACTATGCGGTAAAAATGATTCAGCATGAAACGGGCAAATTTTATTTAGTCAGCAAATTAAGTTTTTTGGAAGATAAAGCACTTAAAAGTTACAGCACTTTAAAAGTTTTCTAATATTTATTTAGTGTTCGAGAAAGAAATGTATTCATATTTCAGCAAAATTTTAAAATGTAGCCAATTTCGACATTTTAGCAGATTTGAGTATCTTTGTATCCAAGCTAAATTTTAAAGCAAAAATGTATCCAAATGGATACAATTGTATCCAAGTGGGAACGCTGATGACATTTTAATAATTATTGCTTTCATTTTTGAGTTCTAATAACATAACTTATCTTTAAAATTATAAAAATTGTTAAGAATAAACTAAGAGTCTTTTACACCATTGTGCAGTTAAACGCTTTTGAAACGTTATACAATATGCATATACCTTGTCATTATATATATGTTTTTTAAATTATTATTCTCATTTATTCATCATCGTAATTCATAAAGATGCTGTGACTGATACAGATATTTTACTTTATCCTTTTACTTTAAACTTTTTGCCTTTTAAATTGTTTTTCTTTTGCTTTTTTTTGTTGCTACTACTATGGTGTTACTTAGTTAAAAATTTGCTCACGAGTCTTTTTAAAATATTTTATCCTGGGGTGGAATAAATTACGTTTTGCAAATAAAATAATAAAATAAAAAAAAAGTTGAAATGTATAAGATAACGACAAAAAAAACAAGCAGAATTGCATCTAGTAATAAGTTCCGGTTTCTAAAGTATCCAGGAAGATAGAAGTTATTACATAACTAATTATACGATTTCAAATATTTCTCGACCATTTCATATTTTCAGTGTGTTTAATTCGAATCTTTTATATTAACTCATATTTACTCGTATTTTTTTATTAACATGTTCCAATCCTTTGTCAAACCAATCATTACATGCGAACTTTATGGATTCATATTTGTATTTATAACATGTAATTCACTGGCAATTAAATTAGAGCATTTTACATGAATAGCTCTGCTACACCAAAAACGATTGCAACATAAAACTCTCACTACTCTTTATTAGTTTATTACAGTTTTTTTCTAAACAAATTACATTAATTTTAAAACAACATCATTTATATAAGTACAGCTTTTTACATAGCAATGAATTTTAATTTAATTTAATTAAGAAACAAGTTAATGAAGTCTTCTAATTTCAATAATAGGAATGAAATTGATATTCATGAATTCTCTTTAATACTTTGCTTCCGTAAAAAGTTATTGTATCAAATACACAATTAAGTTTTTATACATTAAAATGCCAAAACAAAACCACGCTATTGTCACAAACTCTCCCTCACTATTTATCTGATGTCGTTATAAAAACAAATTTTTAATTTTAAACAAATCATTCTAGGTGCCTTACTCATATTGTTAGGGATATATTATTTTATTTTAATAAAAACCATTTTTATTTAATATTAAAAATTAATTTTTTATATTTATTTTATAATAATATAAGGTATACATAAAATTAAAATGATTTTTAACTAAATAATTTGAATTTTTTTTTTTAATATTTGTATTTTCTCATATTTTAATATAAATGAAACAATAAAAAACATAAATATATTACGTAATTTATTCCATTTAAAATTTCAAGTAAACGTATGTATGTATGTACCTTTAAATAATTATTTTAAAATAATGTTTAATTAATTCATTTAACACATAAAAATGTTAAAAAAAGGCAAATTTTAGTTTTAAAACTCTCTTTGCTTGTCCACTATCAACTACACTAAGTCCTCGAGATATGACATATTCTAATACGGCATTTCGAATTACGACATGATATAAATTCTGACCTACTTTATTCTGCTTGCAACATTGTTCCTGATACATTAATTTTTTTTAATTTTTTTGGACAGATTTTACTGATTTTTGAATAAGTCTATACCAAATTTAGTTATACGACAAGTCTAAAGCACATACTTCAATAATGAATTCTTTTTAGTTGGAAACATTAGTCAGTAGTTAAAAATACGAATTGAAGTTATGTACATATCAAATTAATCAGACTTTATTTTATTTACTATTGTTACAAAATTGAATTTTTTGGTTCTTTGTCACTTTTTAAAAGAAAAAAGAGGTGATTTTTAATACAAAATAGTTTGCCTAGTTAACTCTTTGTTTCCATACATTTTTTTTCTTCCTCAAGCGATAATTCGAGTTACGACATAAATTTCTGGAACTAAAAATATCGCATCTTGAAGACATAAGTACTTCATGATCAACTTAATTTAATTAAAAACATAATGAAAAGATTTCTTTTTATAGTAATTATATATGTATGTATGTACGGCACATTATGAATATTTCGCAGTTTTTTCTTTTTTTGATTATTTGCCCATATAAATATTTAATCGTTTTGTTAGAAAATATACAAAATTTATAATCTTTGGTAGTTTGTTTTAAAAAGTTGAAAGCAAATAAAATTTGGTTTATATGCATTAAAAAAAAATTTGTATGATATAATTTCAAAAAAATGTTAATATGAATTGAAAATGTTTAGTAAAATATTTAAATTAAAAGTATTTTATTTTTAAACAAATTTAAAAATTTACTTCACTTAGAACCTTTATTTAATTGTTAACTAAATAAAACATAATTCATTTTAGCCAATATTGACATCAACAATAGAATTTTTGTATACTTTTAATATTACCGATGTTAAAGAGATCAAAAATTTGCTACTACTGGTGGAAATAATACGCGATTTAAAAGTAATTTTTTGATTCACCACAATTATTTTTCTGTTCTAATTGCATCATAATAAAAATCAAATCTTAATCCTATAAATAAAGTAAAACCTTTTAAAAATTTATTAATTTAAAATGTTTGCAATTTTTCCAAACATTATTGTTAAATATGTATAAAAATCTACTTATTAAATTCTTATTTTTTTTTAATTAAATCAATGTTTTTAATATGCGCATATAAATGAAAATTTAAAATTTTAATAAACCAATGAAAACTCTAATTTCCTTTTGATTTTTGAATCAAATGTTATACAATATTTTTATGTTTAATATTATGTCAACTACATAATATTGTAATAGTTAATTGTAATACCATATTAAGAGTAAAAAAAAAAACTATATACGATATACATAGTGTAATTATAACTTCAAAAGATCATGTTTTATTTTATGATATGAGCCTAAATGTTTTAAAATTTTTTGTTTAATCTTAAGGATTGAATTGAATCATGAAAATTAAGAAATTATATAAAAAGGTTTTGTTATCGGTACATATCTGTTACTAGAACTTGTACATAGACCTATATAAAATTCATATTATTTACTAAACTACTCTATAACTACCTAGATAAGTGTATCTTAAAAATTTGTAGATTGTTTTTTTCCAAAAATAGATGTTTTTTTGTTTTAACTATAGATCCTTTCGAATTTTATATTATTTATTTTTGCTAAATTTAAAGATATGTACATATATAAAATATATATGTTCATATTTCATATTAAAATAAAATAAAATCAAAAAAAAAATTAATCATTTAATAATATCTAAAACTACGTTCCAAACTAAGATTAATACAAATAAAAATAAGGATTTGAAAAACTTATATTGGGAAATTTTTTATCCTTTTTTTGTATTTAACTTAATTAAAATTATTTCCATTAAAGTATACAAAAAAAAAAATTAATTAAAAGCATAACTATAAAGCATTATAGCGTGTGGACAATAAAATCAAAACAAAAAAATTAGTTAACCGCAAAATAAAAAATATCAAATCTTTAATCAGGTAATTTTAGCTTTCAGCTTTCTAGAAACCAAATATGTAAATTCAAATTTTGATCATTAGTAACCTACATTATCAGCGTCTATTTTTAGTTATAATTTCTATACAATCAATTATTTCTTCACTAGACATTTTCTCATAATGCAATAATTTTATGAAATATTCATGACGTTCTAAATTAAATCGTTCTGTTGTCAAAATATTTGATATTTTATCCAAAATCATTTTTCTCGAATCAATATTATTTTTAAATGTTTCACAGATATAATCTATAACTGAATTTGTGTTTAAACGTTCACAGACAACTGACGATAAATTTTCTTGAATCGCATGATCTAAAAATTCCTTTGGATGTTTTTCTGATAACATTTCTAATACATTAGTTTTAATTCGAACATCTTTTTCCATCACTACTGATAAATCTTTAAATACAGTTCGAACTAATTTGTTGGTTAGAAAATCTTTATTATTTTCTCTTCCCTCTCTATATTTTTCATAAATCTCATCAAAAGCATATTTTTCTACTACATATTTTAAAACAGCATTTTCATCAGTGAAATATATAGAAGGTGATGGTGTTATCATTCTTGGTTCATCGTCATCTTCATCAATTACTATTCTATCACGATTTTGTTGTATATTGGTTGTACTATCAGCAGTTGCATTAAATTTAAGCGAATCCATTTGAACAGAGGTTGCAGGTACATTATTTATTGTTTCATCAGTTACCATTTGCTTTGACGAATCACATTCTTGAAGTTCTGAAGTTAAAGCAGAGCTTGATGGTAACAATTGATCTTTTGAAGACAATTTTTCGATGTTATTGATCGAATTTGCCACTTCAATTGTATCAATTTCGTTTTCGATTGATTTTCTTGGTATTTCAATCATTCTAACATTTGACAATTGCTGTGGTGAATCATTAAATCTAGCCAATTCAAGCATGCTATCTATTCGATTTTTACGTTTCAGAGAATGCTTCATTGAATTGTTCGTTGGTGTACTAGTACGCTCCTGATGCATTCTGTTTTATATAAAATAATTAAATTCATTTTTTATAAAATTATTAAAAATTTGCTTACTTATTAGGTCGCATTTGAGTCGGTTTATCTTCTTCGCTATGTTTAACATACTCTTTTGTTACAGATACTGGTGGATCATGAAAACTAACCCGTTTACGTTTATAAGCTGGCGAATCGTAATCCTCTAAACTTTCTTTACGAAATTTCCGTTTTAATATACTGGCTGAAGGGCTAGCATATGGAGATGGAAGGGTTTTGGAAAAAGTTAAGAGATCATGTGCTG
This sequence comes from Condylostylus longicornis, assembly GCF_029603195.1. Classification (NCBI taxonomy): domain Eukaryota; kingdom Metazoa; phylum Arthropoda; class Insecta; order Diptera; family Dolichopodidae; genus Condylostylus; species Condylostylus longicornis. The sequence continues at coordinate 226,101 of NW_026578011.1, forward strand.
CTTGTGGTGTTGGTGGAGCTGTTGTACCATTATTATTTTCAAAAGATTTTTTAGGTGGGCTTGGTGGAGTTGGTAAGCTATTATGATGAGAATTTTGTTCTTGTAGAATAGAACCTTCTTCGCTTTTAGGAGTTCTAAATGGAGAAGAACTGAAACGAGTTGATGTATCAATTTTACGGTTTCTTATCATATTAATCAATTGTGCACCGCGTCCGGTTAAGCCAGATTGATTTTTTGATTTTAGAGCAGGACTAGCGGAATTATTGGTGTTTTTACGATCCGGTGGAGAATTCAAAGATGCTGGTTTAGTTGATTTTTTAATTGGGGAAGTTTGTTTTATAATATCAGATCCAATTTTAGCATGTTCATTCAAAGATTTTAAATCATCAAATAATCGATCAGCATGGGAATCTGCAACTTTAGAATTTGTTTCAATTTTATCGTTATCGATGGGAATGGGGGATATGTTAAGAGTATTATTCATGAATTCAGCATTTTTTTCTTCAAAGTCTCCACATTCAGGGGATGCAATGATGCTTTGATTCAATACTTTTTTAAGTGAGTTATTAAAAGGTTTTATTGGTGAATATGCTGGTGATTCTATAAGCCTATCTTCATTATATTTATAAATGTCACTATCACGTTTTGGGGTAGAAGGGCTTTGTGGTGTATTTCCTTTTTCTTGAACTGAAGAATTTAAAAGTTCTGCATTTGGTTCAGTGTCCACCTCACTGGGGTTTTTCTTTGCCCAACCGGGTAACTTTCGGGGGTTGCGAGATCGGATTTGGGTTTCTGTTTTTGTCATTTCTGCATTCAAATCACATTCAGTATTTGGTTGTGTTTCTATCCCAGTTATAATTTTCGATAATTGCGGTGACTTTCTTGGGCTAGACCTAGTAACGATATTTTTGGAATTCTCTCCATTACAAACTTCGTTCAATAATTTTTGCATTTTAGGAGAAGCTTCAGCCGCAGCAATAAGTTTTTCAACTAAACCGCTTCGTGACGTTTTGTCAACCGCAGGAGATTGCGTTAACGATGGGAAAATTATGGAGTCAGTATTATTTCCATCCATATCTGCACTATTATTAATACTCCGAACAACTTTATCCTTGGATGTATTTTCTATAACTGTTTCATAAACAAGACGCTTTCTTGGTGATTTTCTGGAAAGTTCTCTCTCTTGTGATTCTTCTGATGAAGTGTTTTTTAAAAGGCGGCTACTTTGTTCTTCTTTTCTAGTTATAGGAACGATTTTCTCAGATTGAAGAAATTCAGTATTTAATTCGGTGTCCATTTCAGAAATTTTTTTATTTTCGATTGAAATATTTTTGTTGTCATTATAGTCTATGTTTCTCAATACGTTTGCTTTTCCTAAACATATCATAAAGTTATTTTTAGAGTAACAGTATGTTGTAAAAGTTTGTATCTTACCTTCTGCGGTTGTATTAGCAAAAACATCTTCGTTTAAATTTTTGTCATGTTTATTTAATGTTTCAACATTGCCTAAATTATTTTTAAGAGGACTTTGACAAGTAGTGGTCATATTAATTGATGATTTTCTTGGTCGGCGAGCAAGTATAGATTCAGACCTTTGAGATGGTTCTATGAATTCATCCTCTGAACTTACACTTACGGAAGAGTTCTGAAGGATTTCTACTTTGGAGTTTTTTTGAGCTAATATTGTGTTAAGATTAAAATCTCCTTTTGACTTGTTATTTTCATGGCTTTTAATTTTTTCATTCTTCTCTTCAGTGAGAGTCTCGTTTTCATTCAATTTATTTTTTGGGGACAAATTATCTTCCGTATTTTTATCAATTAACGATTTTCTATTTCTTACATTTCGTTTTTCTGCTTTTTTTTTATCATTTATTTTCCTTGACGTAATACCTCCCTCATTTTTCTTCGGATTTGCCGACTTTCTAGTTCTTTCTTTTGCGAATTGACTTTTTAGCAATTTTTTTCCTTCTACAGTATCAATACGCAAAGACTTTATGTTGCATAAGATGAGATATCTCTTTTTTTCATCTTGCACGTCAACATTCATCGATTTTAGTAGAGCTTCATCTTCTTTTGTTATTTTGTATTTTTTTGGATCTACACTCTTGCTTCTGTTAGAATTTTGTTTCGGAGATATTTTTTTTTCTTTCTCATCAGAGTCTTTAACCATTTTTTCAACATTATCGCTTTCAGAACTGTTGGAATTAACACTTTTATTGGCTTTTAATGGGGATATTTTTTCTTCTCTTAACTTTTTCAATGGGCTTTTGACAGGAGACGAGATTGAGTTGGTTTTTTCTTTTGGTTTCTTAAATGGACTTTTTTCTGTTAAATTTTGGTTTAGATATTGGTTTCCTTTTTCTTCTGGGGGGTTTTTCATTTCCTTCGATTGCGTATCTGATGCTGTCGTTTTTGGACTACTAATAATGAGTTGATCTTTGCCTCTAGGAATAACAATTTTGTTTGGAGTCCAAGGTTTAATTGATGAAGAATCTTGCGAATGTGAATCGGAGTTCATATCATTATATAGAGCTGGAATATTATCCTTTTTCTCTTTCATTTTTTCTTTCTGATGTTCTGTTAAACGTTCTGGATTTAAAGCCCATACTGAAGGAATAATTACAAATTCATCTGATTTCAAAGCAGAACGAAATTCTTTTAGATATTTCTTATCTAACGATTCTCTTTTCAGTAATTCGATTACTGTTTTCTTATATAATTCAAAACAGTTCTTTGTAATGTACCTTAGTTTGTCCGCCTGTCCTAATGTCGTTGTAATAGATTTTAACTCTTCAAAAATTAAAATAATTTGAATATCCTTTAAGTCAGATATGTAACCTAGAAAATTTTCTATGATTTTATTATAGCTACAATTTTTCGGAGGGGTTTTGGACAAAACTGTCTTCAAAAGATCCAAAGTTTCTGTAGGTTTTGAATTTTTCTCTGTACAAAAAAAAGAAACAAATTAAATTTGAGATATTAACCAAATATCTTAATTTTACCAAAATTCTTGTCCATGCACTCAATATAACAACTGAAAACATCATCAAAATGTGGAATTGTATCCTTCCTTTCACTCAACATTCTCATCGATGGTATGATTTGTTTTATAAAATTACTTCTCCCTTGCGCATTAGCACTACATAACATAACTTTCTTCCATAATACGAAAAATGAATTATCAATTATTTTCTCTACAGCCTTTTGCTTGGTTTCCTGAATCCACCCACACTTTTTAAGTGGCCAGACTACCCATTTATTAACTACTTCAAATTTACTTTGTAATCTGAACTCAAACAATTTGCTGTTCATGTAATCACATAAAACAACTGAGAAAGCTTTCCATATTGAAATTTTAATAGCAAAGTTGGTAAAATCATTTAACTGATCTGTGGTTAATATATATTCTATTAAATCCTTTTTTAATTCCCAAAATTTTGTCAAATTTTTATATTTTTCTAAATTGTAAACATTTTTAGTTATAGGTTCAAAAATAATTTCTGAAAAATAATTTTCCTCGTTTAATAATAAAATATCAGTAATGCAAGTGACTATTTCGAAAATTTGTACATAATTTGCAGTATTGTTATTAATGTCATATAAATAATTATAATGTGTTCCGAATACTTGTACCATATCTAAAATATTAGATTTCATAAGTAATTCTGGATTTTCTTTATCAGTATCAATAAGTTGTTGTATAACTGAACAGCATTCTTTATAAATTTCGGGGTTTCTTGACTGGATTACATGGTGTACCAATCCATGCCACAATAAATCGAACAATTTTTTCCGAGCTTTACCTTGTCCAACTGCAATTGAAATAATTTAAACAAATTATAAAAATAGTATTATTTTTAAATAAAAACAAGAGGGTATACCAATTATTAAAGAAGCTTCAAAACAGGATCGAATAATAGCTTTCCAATTAGTTTGCATTATCATTTCGGATATTACAGCCTCTTTCGGTTTCTCGAGATTATTGTACTCTAATTGTACTTCAATTTCCTTATTGTTAGGATTGAGCATAGCGATCAAAACATAAATTGTAATTTCCTTCATTTTTGGATATTGTTTAAGTGTTGAATATCCATTTATTGAATTTCCAAAACAAAATTGCAAAAATGGAGCAAAAACCAATTCTTGGTGCAACTCTAAACTGTTGTTGTAATTTGAATCTGCATTTATTGTATGACTTTCACTTAATTTTACTAAAAAATACCAATATGCTTCAAATTTAGTTTCAGCGGCATATAAGGTTTTAGCTTGAGATGATCGGAATGGTATATTAACCAGTTTAACACGTTTTGTTGGTATTAGTTCATTGTATTTAAAAAACATTTTTACTAAGGCTTTCCAGCATATAAAAGCTTGGGCACGAACTTCTAAATTTGGAGACTTGAAGCTTTGCTCGACTATAGCTAAATATTTATTAATTATAAGTACACTTCGTATGATGTCCTGATCAAGGACCTGTATTAATAGGCACCATATTTTGTACCAGTTAACATTATTGGATGAATCACGAACTTTACTGATGTGCTGTGTGTATTCCTCAACAATTCTGTCACGAATGATGGGCCATTCGGAACTTGTTTGATACGCAGAAGGCTCTATTTTAGATAAGATTTTTTCAATGGCATTTATGGCACCACACTGTATAGCTGAATCATTATCAACTACTAATGATAGTATATCAATGAAGAAAAATCGAACTTGTTCATTTGTTAAAAATGTTATGGTAGTATCTTCAGACACAGTTATAAAATTCAAACGCTCCAATACCTAAACAAATATTTTTGTCAGTAGATATTTTTTAGATTTGTATAGTAGGTACTACCTATTTACATACATAATTAAAATATTTTCAATAATTCAAATTTGATTAGTATTGATAATAAGTATTAGCAAAATAATTGTATTTCCCATTTTTAAACTTCATTCAATTGATTAAATCTTATGACTACTTACTTCTTTTATCAAATGTCTTTGCTTTAGTCTTACAACATCTTTGGATGTTTCAAGAACATCTTGATATTCTTTCACTAAACCAACCATCTTTTGGTCTTATGCATGTAATATTTCTTGACCTCAACACTGGTACCTTTATTTAATTACACATATACACAAATGCAATTAAATGTTAATTAAGTGTGTCAAAGGCCTTTCAACTTTTTGATTTGATTTCTTTATAACCTTAAATAAAAATACTATAAAAGAACACATAATAATAGAATTAAGAAATTAATCACCTCGAATAATTTTTCATATTTTTCTTTCAAATATAGATTTATATCTACATATATTTTCCTCCTTTATATCTACATATATCTTCAAAATAATGTTGGGAGTCTCAAAAATTCAATTTATTCTGCTTAACAAAGATTTACGAAAATCTTTTTCTGTTTTTAATACTTTTAGAAGTTATTTCTAATTTATTTATATTTTGGAAAAATTTTATATATATTTAAAATAAATTAATGAAAGTTACTTTTATCAAAAAATATGCTTTCTCTAATAAGCGCGATAAATACTTTGAGCGCCAAAAATACTGAAGTTGTCATTTTTTATTAAAAAAAAAAAATAAACAAAGATATCAGGGCTGCAATGAGAATATTAAATTGGTACAGTTCAGAAGTTGATCGAAGCGCTACTGCGGCGAAAAAACGAATAAATAAATAGCTTAATACAAAGTAGAAATAATTATTGCTTTGTATTATTTTCTTCAACACTTGATTAAAAAAATATTTTATGAGTGAAACGTTAATTGAGTTATATGTAAGAAAAATTTAACCTAAAACTTGAAGATATCGCAAATACATATTTCAATTTGTTTTTCTGGTTCTCATGATAATGTTGCATTTTCTCTATGCAAGATGATCTCTAAGATTCGGTATAAACTTAGATAATAAAATTTCAGAATTACAATAACAAAGTGAAAAAATTTACGATCACTTCTCACAAAATATAAAAAATTCAGCCGTTTGATTTGAATGGGCTGAATGATATTTCTGTGGGAAGTGACTGTGAATTCTCTAATCATTCGGGTTTTAGAAATAAAAAGTTTGGTTTTTTTTGGATACCTGCCCATGATCATAACAAAAAATGATCGATCCAAAAAATGATCGATCCAAAAAATGAAAGTTTTGTAAGTAAGTAGGTACCTGGGAATGTTTGTACACGATCATTAATTTTTGATCAAAACTTTTATGAATTGATTTTATGTCAGGCAATAAAAGTTCATTTAACAACTATAAACAATAAAAAGAAGCAATAACTTTATTTTAAGAACCAGTAAATTATAATATTCCTAATTTTAATTTATTTCACTATTATTGGGTGCTGTTTTAATAGCCAAAACTTGAGTATAAACGTAAATAAATCAAAATGAGTAAAAAAAATTAATCAACTGGATCAAACATAAGTGCGATAAGAATGCCAAATACAAAACTGTATTATAATTATAAAGATAGTTAGTTACATCTACATACATACAGGCATATATGCAACATAATGTTTGTATATCATTAAACTTATTTGTGAAAAAATGTAATAAAAATTTGGTGCAAAAACAAAGGGTATATAAATCTAGAATCGCAAATCAATTATCATTTAACTTCTTAGTTATTTGGTAGAATAGTTGCTTTTTTAAAAATAAATAATTTATTTATTATCATGAAGCTCTTTGTAAGGATTATTTAATTTATTTTATAGTATTGTGTATATATTCATATATACATATGTATATAGTAGTGTACTTTTATGCATAAATTTATAATTTAACCCCAAACTCAATAAACAAAAATACTTACTATAGAATAATTGTGATTATAGTGGAAATTTATAAATTAAAATGTTCTTCTAGATGAATAAGTAAATTAAAATTAGTCTGAAATAGTGCAAAACAATAAGTAAAAAATTATTCTTGTTCTAAAAATTATTGTAATCTTAATAATAAATATTAAAAAGTGCAAAAGAAAATCACGAAAAGATATTACAAATAATAGTTGGACTAGGCACCCACGCGAGACTTAAAGAATATTACACCAAAATTATTATAAAATAACATCTAAATTAGGATTTGTGAATCAAAAATTTATATTCAATATAAGATTGATATATAAAAGTTTCTTTAGAAATAAGTGTTTGGAAGTTTCATATATCATTTAATCATTGTCTTTTGTGGGTCGCAATATACATATATATATATATATTGCATTATTCCAATATATGATATTTAAATATGTAGATAAAAAAGAAAATACGCGCTTTTAGCTCAATGTATAGATCTAAAACAAACTTGACTACTTCTTATTAAATTATTTTCATATACATATCTACATATGTTACCGAATTAGTTCAATGTATCTAAAACACGATATTTAATCTAAAATAGTTAATTCTCCAAAAAGGTATTTGCCCCAACTAACATTTATATTTAAATTTTTTATTTTAATTGCAGATTGTATTAGCTATTATAGCTATTGCTGCAGCTCGATCACATGTAAGAAATCAATTACCTGCTGATAATGGTGACATTCTTTCAAAATCATATGATTTAAAAGACGATGGTTCCTATGGATGGGAATATGAAACCGCAAATGGGATTAGCGCGTCAGAAAATGGTGTAGGTGGACAATATGCTAAAGGTACTGTTGAATGGACTAGCCCTGAAGGTGAACATATTATTCTTCAATATACTGCTGATGAAAATGGTTATCAACCATCTGGATCACATGTACCACAAGCTCCAGAGTATATAGCACGTGCATTAGCATGGATTAGAGCTCATCCATCAGTTTATAGAAATTAATTTGTAATTTTTTATTATTAATCCAATTCTTTTATTCTAACAAAATATAAACGACAAAAATAACAAATTAAGTTTTTGTATACTCAAATTCTTTTAAAATGTTTCTAATTAAACCATAAGAATTAAACAATTTCCATGTATTGTTACTCATCCACTTTGGAAGTTAAATAAAAATGGAACATACTAATTCAAAATTCAAATTCTATCATGACTTTAATAATTTTTATTTACTTTCAATTATAAATTTGCATAATATCGTCTTGTTTGAATAAAAGGCATAATATGCGCGTAAATAGTAACAATGTTTAATATTTAGTTTTTATAGGATTTTTAACTAAGATTCATCATAAATTGTGAAAAGAATAACAAAGAATATAGAATTTAATATTGCAATATTTAGAATAAAAATAATGAGTTTTGAATTTTACCGTAAGTTTCTATTTATATTATGTAAACATGAAACATATTCGTACTCATTTCGACAAACAAATTCGACGAAATATAAGAATCTTTATTAATTATCTGTTACAATGAAAATATGTTTATTATGTAAAATTAAAAATTTTTGCTATCTGTGGAGTCAAATAATGCCCGAATATTATGAGAATATTCATCATCATCTCAGCTAAACAGTCCGACGGGAACCATTGCTTCTGCTACTACTACATGTCATTGATCTCTCTGTTTTGCAAGACTGTACCAATCAGAGATGTTCATTATTATTGGATGTGTTCAACATCTTCAATTTATCTTTATCTTGGTCTACCGCACCTTCTATACCTTTCAGGAACCGTTTTAAAAACTTTTTTTTACAATCCTTGCATCGTCCATTCTTATTAGATGTCTCAGCCATCTATTATATGTACACTGTAAGTTTAAATAATATTCTTCCTTATATAATCTGGAATTTTGAAAATTATAAATTTTTTCTGCCTCTGTACTCTGGTTAAATTGAGAGGTTTCGTTCGCTTTAGGCTAAGTCGAGAGGCCTCGATATTTACATGCTGTCCCAAAAGCACCGTCTGTTTCATGGCGCTTTACCCTATTTCTTCATTTACTTGGAGGCCAACCAGATTCCTAAAAATATCACTATTGCGCACTTATACAAGGGAGATCCACCTTAAATAAAAATATTATAAAAAGACATATAGAAATAATAGAATTAAGAAATGAATCACCTAATAATTTTTCATATTTTTCTCTCAATTTATATATAAAGATTTATACCTACATATATTTTGTTATTATCTTGCAAATGATGCTGAAGTCTACCACAAAGGACATTACTATATTATGAAGCAGCTTGTTCCGAAAAGTTTGTAAGTATTTGCTTGATATACGTTATGTCAATATAAACCTAATTATTTGGTGTATATTAATGTTTTGTTGTATGTTGCCAATTTAGACCCATGCTCTAGGAACCCAGAGTCTATATGTTTTCTAATCCTATTTTTTTCTTGTTGACACGCTCTTTTCATCTGAGTTTGACAACCGAAGTCATTTCTTGGTACTTTGCTTTATTTTAGATTTTACTCTATTCAAATTTAATTGTGATGGGCTTACGAAATTTTTGTTTATGAAACTTACTTTCGTTTATCTTTATCTTTTATTTATTTGTCTATATATTTACTTATATTATTATAATTGCATATATATTATTAAATTATATTATTATAAAATTTTTTGTTGATTTTTCAACATTAGGTCACACTGCCAATATTCCTGCATCGTCGGGAAATGTAGCTACAGTAACACGTATAATATTGGACCCATAGGTCAACGCAGTGTTCTTCAGAATATTGTCACGTGGAATATATTAGGTCCTACTTAAATCGAAAAAGTGTTTCAGACAAATATGATTCAAATATCTGGACGAATTGTAAAGATACCTAATTCAATTATTCCATTATTTTTATGTGAGTACATTAATTATTATATAATATATTTAAGAACCAGTTTGTTTTGATTGATGATGAGGGGAAACATTAAATTTTTTTAGATATTTTTAAATTCATCATATAGTTTACAAAAATTTTTAACTAAATTTCTGTAAAGCACAAGCAATTATTTATAATACTTTAAAAACGAATGACTTCAGTGAAAAACTTTGTGTTAATTAACAATATTAACATGTTATTATCGTTGTTTCGCTCAACAAACGAAAGATATAAATTTTAAAAGCGTTGCAATTTTATTACAGTTTGATTAAATGTTTTCATGTAGGTACTTGACTTTAATATTAACGAAATAGTTTATGTATTAATTTATAGATGAGAGTAATTTATGAAATAAAATTTTAAAAATATCTACGTATATGGAATAACTTTAAAAGTCAGAATAAAAAATATCAGAAAAATTACTTTAAAAGTTATTAGGAATGAAATAAAAATATATTATTTGGTTTTATTTAGGCATTAAAATAACGAAAGATTGTAATAAATGTTGTTTTATGGTAATGGAATTGACTATTATTATGGTAATATTAATTTACTTGTTTTTAATTATCACTTTTCTTTAGATATTAAATATCAAATTGTATTTTAAAAATATTAGATACCCTTTGCCTATTCAATGTCAAGTTGTTGTTTTCTAATCCTCTCCACAATATCATCTGCAGTAACTTAATAACCCAGGTAACGGAATTCAAACACATTGTGGTTGCTTACTTTCCCAGGCATAATTTTTGTTGCATTTACACTTACACACTTAATTTTGTTTGTCATCTGCATATTCCACATCTTACAAACTATTTGTGCTAGTTCAGAGATTAGTCAAGTCTCTACGTTGAAGTATTTTCTGCTCTGCCTGTTCATATAATGCTTTATTTTTATTATTTTTTGAGGAATTTTCCTTGTTAAAAAATACCATAATGATGCTCTTTTTGTCTGAGGCTTGTGATTGTTTTGCTTTTTATTGTGGATATTAGATTATGCAAGTGAAACACTTTGATAGCAGAGTTAAGTACTTATAATAGCTAGATATTTTTCTGTGCGAAAAATCGTATTGAGTACTTTATAAATTTTATTTGAACTTACTTTAAAGAGTTCATATCGTGTTCCGTAAATATTTTCCGCCTCATTTTCCCTTATGGGATCAATAATTTCTCTTTTACTTGGTGGCTTTTACTGTTTACTCTGTTAGCGTTATTGTTGTAGTTTTTTGTAATTGTTGCTTTATCTAAAGTATTCCTGCCATATCTGCAGAGTAGCGAGCTTTCTCTTCCTGATTAGTCGAATTCGCTCCTTGGATTAATAAACACATACATATATTAAAATTTAAATTAAATATTTTTATGTATCAAATAAAGCTATACATTACCTTCATTTTTCTTTGAAATACAATAAAAATTTTATAAATTTAGAAATTCATTGCAAATCTTGTTTAAAAATAAAACTTGAAAGAAAAAAAATTTGTTTCTTTTTCAAATATCAATCATTATTTTGATGACCTTTCTGCAATCTGGTCATAAAGCAAAATTATCTTTCTCTATTTGTATATCGAACCTTTGAAAACTAATTCAATTTGCATAAATTATCATTTGCATATTTTTTTTCTCTTATAATCCTCTATACTACCATTGTCGATACAATCATTGTTCGTTCACAATGCATTTTATTTCGATATTTTGTTAAACTAGTTCAAAATCGAAAAAAAATTATAAGAGTACAATAGAATCGACACAAAAAATTAATAAATTGGTGTTAAAATAAAATTTTTTTCTTAATTTTTAATATTAAATTTTATTTTCTTTTCATACATTTATATATGTATATACAAATATATATATAAATATTTTACAAATTTTAGATATATTTATTAACATATATTTAAAATAAATTGTCTTGTTTGGTGGTCGTAAGCTTTATAGTGCAGTAGAATAATTTCAAAATTAGATTACGTAAGCGTTCAATATACTGAATGAAATGCATTTTCTTTCCGTTTTTCGTTTTAAAAATTAATAAAATAATTTATTCTAAATTTTATTTGGCAGTTATTTTAAATTAGAAAAAAGAACACTACAAATGTATTACATATTTTTCCATGAGAATTTTCTTGTTTTTTTTTTAGTTTAACTAATAATTTTGATATTCAGGATTTGGATGAGTTCTAATCCATTCTAATGCACGTGTAATATATTCTGGAACTTGTGGTACATGTGATCCCGATGGTTGATAACCATTTTCATCAGCAGTATATTGTAAAATGATATGTTCACCTTCAGGGCTAGTCCATTCAGCAGCACCTTTAGCGTATTGCCCACCGACACCATTTTCAGATGCACTAATACCATTAGCGGTTTCATATTCCCATGCATATGAACCGTCTGGACTTAAATCATATGATTTTGTTAATATACCGGAATCATCACCAGCTGCAGCTGCATGTGCTGCAGCAGATTTAGCTAATGGTGAGGCACGTGGTGCTGGCACTGGACGTGCCTGTGCACGAGCTTGTGGTCGTTGTTGTTGGCGTCCAACTGGTTGTCTACCAGCAGCTGTAGCAATAACAAAAATCGTACAAAGGACAACCTTTTTTTTTTAAAAAAAAAAAAACATCAAAATTAAAATTATTTATTCTTTTGACCAAATTTTTTTAAGTATTATAAATATTAAAAAAAATAATTTACAAGAAAATTATAGATGGTTTTTCGTATTTTATAATATTTACGCTTGACGGATCAATAAATTTTAAAAATTTTAAGTTTAAGAAAATTTCTTAGGAAATTTTGAAATTTGAAAATATCCCGATGAATATATGCCATTTTCGAAACTCAGTGTTATTTATAATAAGGCATAATTCTTTTATTATGTTTTTTTTCCTTTTTTAAGTACATAGTTATTAATTTTTATAAATCACATTTTTGTGATTTATTGCACTTAATCCTTGCAAAGTAACGTTATCCTTGTTATGTATTAACTAGGTTATTATGTATTTTTTTAAATTGTAGTAATCTAACATTTTCTATATGTATTTTATGTTATTTTCCGATTTTTTCATTCTTGTATTAATTAAAAATTTAACTAAAATTATATTATAGCACTGAATATGTAAAATCAAAATATCCTTACAAAGTATTTCATATTGCAAGTATGTAATTTCGACAAGAAAACAATTAAAATATATGATCAAGTGATCTTAATGGTTTCTAAACGTTTTATGATATTTTAAAAAGACAAAAATTCTTTTTATACTAAAAGTCAAAAATAAAATTTAATGAAATTGTTTTACATTATTTACTTGTGTACAACACTATATACATATTTGTACATATATTTTGAAAATGATCTCACATAAAAGTTAAAAAAAATCAATATTTTAAGAGTCCAAAAACTCCAAAATTTTAATGAACAAACAATAGCATTTTTAATGTTCATTTATTATATAAATTAATACTAACCAGGCAACTATTATTTCAATTTTACTTAATTTGGTTCAAATTCTTCAACTGTGCACAATTACTTTCATATATATTATATTCATTGATGAGAAAAATTTATCTTATTATACATACATATGTATATTTAGCAATCTTATTATATATTTACAAATACAAATAACTAAAAAACAACGAAAGTAAAAATTAAAAATTATAAAAAAAGAATAGAATAATCAATGGTAGAACCCACAATATTATGAAGGTTAAAAATTCTTTTGTTCTTCTTTGCAATTTAATATGAACATACATATGTATGAATAAGAGTAGTATAATGAAATTTTTACATAAATCTAATACACAACATGACGGTGAAGTGATCTAGAACTAGATATTCTAATCTAAAAAACAAATAGAAAATTTTATATAAATTTATTATTAAAAATTTTGGTGTCCATTCATGAAATAAAACTAAATCACCATTTTTACTGCTGGTCATTTAATTCTACTTTTCTTCTTCTTTTTTTTCACAGAAATTAATTTCAATAAATTATTAAATGATTGTTTTCTATAGATTTATTTTATTTAATTCATATACATATATATACATATATATATCTTTATTTTGAAAAATGTACTTACCCATTTAATTTTGCACAAATATATAACTAGTTCAATCATAGTATTACCAAAAATGTGCAATATATTATTTAATATAAATCTAATATGAAAAAAGTATTATATTGTTTAAAATTAGTTATTGTTTATTAAAATTAATAGTTAAACATGTCCAACATAATAATATATTGGCGTTTATTAGAACTATAATTGGTCTTTAATGTAGGTAATAAAATAAAATTTGATATGTATTATGAACGTTATATTACGTTTAGTACTAAGCTTATAACGTATTTTTCTATGCAAAAATATTGTGTAGAAGGTAAGAACCCATTTTTTAATTTTTTATCTTGTTTGGTTTATTTTAGATGTTATGATATAGTTAATGAATAAGAAATTAATTACTATTTTGTTATGTACCAATATATTTAATTGCGTTAAAACGACTATACAATAAATCACTATAAAATCTGCTGCTAGAAATTTTCCTAGAAATAAAACAACGCTTTAAGTTTACCTCAACCAATAGACCCAAAAAAAATTCGTGTGAAGTTTTGCATATACATATTTAGTTTTACATTTCATTTTAATTAATTTTGAATTTAATATTTACCCCTGATATTTTAATAATTTTGAAAACAGAAATGCCCTTAATTTAATTTAAATTGCAGTTTTACTTTCTATAAACTAAATAATAGGAAATGGGACTGAACTTGTGCCAAATGGCTATCAAACCAATATCAAAAGTCAAAACCACCCCTGACAGAAATATATGCCTAAGAGAGAGTGACAGTTCGCAGCTGACGAATTTGCACGTATTTTTATGGAAAATTTTTTTTTTCAAATTTTGAATTAGAAAAAGTTAAAATTCAATCTTTTCCTATTTTACTAGTGTTTACATTCCTAAAGTCTTGTATTGTTAAAATATTAAAAAATAGATTTAGAAACCTTCCAGGCTCTGTTAATTTTTTTAAGATTTGAATAAATGCTTCACTACAAAAAAAAATAGTATAAATTTTTTTTTTCGAAGTATTAAGCTGATTTTTGTTTCTTTCCAAATTTGAGAAAACGTACATTTAATATTAACAAGTTTGCTAATTATATGTGTAAATTAGTGCAAACAGAAAACTATTAAAGCTTGAGTTGGTCGATTAAAATTGTCATTTTACTGTCACTATGCTCACGACATAATTTTTGGATTCGGAATAGTTTAAAAATCACTTTATATTTTTGAAAATTCGGAAAAAAATTTGAAGTCACAGAGTTATTGCTAATCAAGGTGGATATTTATTTAACTTATCATATGATCGAGTTACACGATGAATACTTTACAAATAAAATTACGCTTTAATGTATATATGTGTTATATATTTTTCCATAAAATCACAAACATTTTTATTCTCATTATAGGAGTTTATGATAAAATGCAGTAAAAACATTTTCAGTGTTTATCTTATGGATTTGGGTACATCATTGTGATTGCCAATTTCTTATAATAATATCTTACTTTTTTAAGTCCATAAAGTTATGCTACAACATTCTATATATTTTATAAGAATATTTAAGGTATGATGATTCAAAAAGAAAAATAATTTTAATGTATTCAGAAAGAATTGTTTGATTAAAAGAATAAAAAATATTTATTCAGATCACAATCGTAATTGTATTAACTTCCTTCACGGTCAAACTAAACGTTATTAAAAAATTTTTAAAGAAATAAAAAATTAACCACATCAACAAGATAATCTTTTAATATGCCATATCTACAGTCGACCGAAACATTGCCCATTTAATTATTAAACATATTATCTTCGAAGAAAAACCAAGTACATTCATACATACGATATGTTTATAGGCATACATATAAAAATAATATAAATTAACTAAAATAATATATTTTTTTTATTTTTAACTTAATTAACGAGATTTAAACAAAAATCTTGATTTTTAATTAAATGAAATAATAATTAAAATGAAATCAAATACATTATAAAACAAAACAAAAAAAACAACGATACATTCCAATACGAATTATAGCAAGACATGATAATGACCCAATAATAATTTCGATAAACAATAAAGATTGAGAATCGCTGAATAAAATCATTAATGTAAATTTTGGAATACTAATTATTATATTGTTATGTTGGTTAAAAATTCTACATAAGTTTTAATGTTTAACTTTTTGCTGTTTTCTTTTTTTTTCTTTGAAAAACTATCGTGAGAAATACCTACTTAAACATTAACACTGCACAATATAAAAAATTTGTAATATCGAATTCCATTATGCAACATTGGTCATTAAACGTCACAATCGCAAACAACCTAATATGAAATGACTAAGAAACTATCTATTTACGGTGTGAAATTAATACGTTAATTAAATCAAAATGAAAGATATAAAATATTAATACAAAGAAAATTGTAAAGTTCATTTACATTAAAATATAGAAATAATTAAAAAAATATAATAAATTTAAATATAATATGTGTATTTATAGATAAATCTATTATTACACGTTGTCAATGCACGTGAAATGTTGTGTTGAGTGTAGCATAATTTATTCAAAATTAAGATAATCAAAGAGTATCATGCTAGTATTACAGTATTGGATTGACAGGTCGCGCTAGCGACTTTGAAGCTATATCCAGCAAGTTGTAAAATTGCATAATTACAATAGGTTACAAACAAGTAACTGAAAAAATCTAGCAGCAATGTTAAGAAATTTTCCTTAGGAAGTTAGCGATAAAATAATAATAAGGAAAAAGAAATTAATTTTTTCTGACAAATCAACACTACAATATATACTGAATAGATTATTTTTCTTCTTTTTTTAGTCTAGGTCTCTTCACGAAACAAAAATTATAAAATACCTCTGTGAAATTTCAATTCCCGACTTTTTATACAATTCGTTTACAAAGCTGTGTAGCAATCACAGAATTACAAAAACAACATTCCAATACATATAACAAGTTTACTACGCTTACATACGAATGAAAAAAAAACGGATAAGATAACTTTATTTTTATAAATTTAGTAAAAATAATAAACTTAGAGGCTAATTAAAAAAAATATTTAAAAAATAACTGCGTTATTTTTGACAACTTCAAAATACATATATGGCAACAAGAGAAAGACTTGTTAAAATATTAAATAAAAAATTATTCGTAGAAAAAAACACGTTCGTGCTGATTTGTATATCACTGATTTTTTTTTCTATCTTGGCAACGCTAATGTACAATAAAGTAGAAATTAAGTTTTTAAAATAGCGGATTTTTTACATACATACATACATACTTTCATAGTGCAGTAAAGTGAAGCGGTGAACAAATCTTTATTAATTTTGCAAATTATTGTTAAGCGGTGCACAGAATTTAATTAAAAGAAGAATATGCATTAAAATTGAGTTTTAAGATGTACTATGTCAAACATATTTTGAAGATATGTATGTTTTGAAACTAACCGATACGCTTTTCATTGCTTAAGATTATCATTGAACCGAGATCATCAATCAAATTTAACACTGAAAAATATTAGGCGAATTCCTAGGCTAAGCTGTACAATTCGATTTGAATTAGAAATTATACGAAAGGCAAAATGAACAAAAGGCACCATTTGGAAGGATAAAATTAAATATAATCGGTAAGCATCATCGTTACCTGTGTACATACACACATATTCATAAGTATGTATGTATAAAGAAGGAAGCAAAATTTATTGTAAGGTAAGAATTTAGAGGAGATTACATTGTTTGGTATGAAATATGCTGGAAGTATATACACATGAATGAATATAATTTCAGCATATGTCATAGTTTAAGTTTTGATTTCTCACAAAGTAAAATTTTGCAAAATTTAATTTCCATATTATTTTTAAAAACATGATTATTTTGAAAACATTTAAAATATTTTTATGTGGAGAATGTTTAATACCCAAAATAATGTCGATGATCTTGTTTTTAAATAGAGCTAAATTTATTGTACAGGAAATAAAAATTTTAATTGTGAAAATAAGAAAATTTTACTTTGAAAATTTTTAACTAGAATAATTTTAAATTTCTAATCAAATTTCTATAAGTCTATAAAATTATACTACTTATATTTATAATATACAAAATGTAAGTTTCAATTTATTTTTTACATTTTATCTATAGATATTCAAAAGATTCTAAACTTTAAATTAAATCAAACCAGTTCCTTCGTAGATTAAAATTATCCGATATGTTCGATAAATTATTGATAGTTTCTATAAGAGTTTTCATCTTGTTATATTTTTTTTCTATATATGTAGTTACGTTAAGTTTATAAAGACTTAATTTAAATTTATGTATATCAAAATGGCGATTTTAAAATTATTTTGAATTTTATTAAATTTTTAATAAAATGACAAAAAGTTTATGTTTCCAGATATAAAGCAGTCTGTGAAAATTGATTAATTAGATGTTATTAGATTTATTGGTTCAAGTATTAAAATGAACTTAACTAACAGGTTTAACAGAAGAATTTAAGTTAAAAAAGGAAGTGAAAGCTTAAGATTTCATAAAAAATCTAGTTTCAATTTTGTTTTAGTTTAAAAGAAAACGCGTTGAAATTTATATTTTATAGCTTAATTAACTTGGAATTCGAGTGGAATAATTATGGCATGTTTATTTTTATTATAGGCACTGCCCTGGAAAGTATAGCTATATACTTACCAATATCCTATGTACTTACATGTAGGTATACTTACCAGTATCTCATATACTTGCATATAGGTATACTTACCAGGGCAGTGTTATAAATATACGCATTTTAGTGAGAAAATATAAGAATATAGACATTTTAAAATACAGATCCTACTAATAAAATAACAACTTTCATGTTGTTATTGTATTAATAGAAATTCTTTAAAATCTTTTGTATAGGTAACTTGGTGATTAACCTACCTAAATACCTAATTAGTTTTTTTTAATTCGTTAATGCATTATCTAACTGGCATTTTTAGCATAAAATAACATTTAAGAGCTAAGTAAATAGGTGCCTATAGCTAAGTAAATATGTGTCTTTAAGTATTTTTCAAAACCAGTTTCAAATAATTTTTAAGTAGTTTTAGATCATCCTTTTACAAGCTCATAATTTGAATGAAATAATTGTAATTTGGAAGTATAATTTTAAATCCTGTATATTTTATTCATATTTTAATTTTTCCAACATTCTCCCATGTACTATTCTATTTAGTTTTTTGAATTGGTATTGTAAACGCTGTTTGTTTAGAAAAAATTGTGCCAGGAAATTGCATTTTCATCAGCATAATTACCTGTGAGTATCAATAAGTGTTACGAAAAGGTTTTATACATGTTTTGTGATGTGAAATGTTTTAAACAAGTTTTGCGAATAGAAAATAGACTGTAGAATGTTTATATTAATGTATGTATTTGTAAGAAAAATCGAAGTTAGGTGCACGTCAATGATTTAAATTAAACGTTAGAGAGTATGTGATTATTCTTCGTTTATTTCCAAGATGCTTAGAATAATCAAGTATCTAGGTACCTACTTAAGTATATTTTCTAATTTATTTGAATCCTGAGTTTGTTTTAATATTAATGCCATTAAAATTGACAATAAATATGTCTTGTAAGCAATTTAATTCAAATTCTGGTTTTTCAGTTAATGCCGTTGGGTTAAAAAAGTTCTGCTTTCTCTTTACTATAAAATCCTTGTATGTACACGTGTATGTATGTACATATATAAAAAAAAAACAAAAAAATTTCTTTACAGTAAATAAAAATAAATAATTTATTTTTTTTATCTTAATTTTTCTTTTGACAAAATTTTGATGACTATATTTTATGAGTATATAAGTTATTAAGATGATGTTTGTTTTGTTTTCTTTTCTATCGTTGGATATCGTGTGTTTTTATTAAAAATGGTTTCTTCATCTTTATTGTTATTTGTCTTTAATTTTGATATTCAGGATTTGGATGAGTTCTAATCCATTCTAATGCACGTGTAATATATTCGGGAACTTGTGGTACATGTGATCCAGATGGTTGATAACCATTTTCGTCAGCAGTGTATTGCAAAATAATATGTTCACCTTCAGGGCTAGTCCATTCAGCAGCACCTTTAGCATATTGTCCACCGGCACCATTTTCTGATTGACTGATACCATTCGCAGTTTCAAATTCCCAAGCATATGAACCGTCTTCATTTAAATCGAATGATTTTGATAAAATTCCAGAATCATCACCAGCTGCCGCAGCATGTGCGGCACCAGCTCTTGCTAATGGTGATGCTGGAGCACGAGCAGCAGCGATTGTGATGCAAGCAAATAATACAATCTACACGTAAAAATTAAAAAAAATATTAAGTTTATACCTAATTATAATGTAATGGAATATAAAATAATTGTTAATATGTAATCCTTACAGAGAATTTCATTTTAAATTTAATAATGTTGAAGTATCCTGTTTAAGTTGTGTAATCCAAAAGATTTCTGAATTGTTTCTGTTGAATAATTTAGCAAAAAATCGATATTTATACTAAAAATATTATGTACAAAAAAATATACAGGTATTCTTTCTAATCACTAATTTTTAAAAGAAGAAGAAAGGAACAAAAAAAGTGATGGTTTGTAATAATGTTTTATTATTTAATTCGTCTTCTTTTCGTTTTTCTTATTTTCTTGTACTTCCTACATTTGAAAATTGCTACTCGTATGTATGAACAAGTTTTCAGTTTATCTGAGAATTCAAAAATTTTTCATTATTTATTTTTTTTTATTGAAATTATAAAAACTAATAATGTGAGCATTTATTTTAGATTTAAAATTTATTTTGAGCTAGTAATATTAAATAAAAACTCCTAAAACTCCTAAATTCAATAAGCTTTTTTTATGTATTTTATGTCTTAAGTTGTTGAAGTCTTAGGAATGTTGATCTTAACGAGAACAAAAATTAAATTTTTTTGTTATTTCCTACTTACAAATGACTCATGGTTGTGCACATTAAAAAAAAATATTTAAATAAAAGGAGAACTTTTATTAGTATGAGAGAGATCTAGTTGAGTATCACAGTGCGGGAAATTTAGTTCCCGCACTGTGATACTCAACAAGGTGCCGGTTCTGCACCTTTTCGAAATAAGTGTATAAACGGCTAGATTTGAATCGAAATTCGTAAATAAAGTACTTTTCTGAACACACTTCGCACATACATATTATGTTGGTCAAATATTTCTTTCTTTTTATTTAACCTCCCTTCTGTGTTTAGTTATCCTCTAGTGCGTTAAATTATTGAAATGTCTATAAATCCAACATTTTAGGTTTCTAAAGTCTGTGCTGTTTTTCTCTGATAATCATATACTTTTTGTAATTTTTATGTTAGCCTGCATATTATTTAAAAAAATATATTTGAGGTGGGTATTGAAAATATACGTAAAATTGGTCTGCTAGAATAAGTAGCAACTTTTTAGAAATCTCTAACGACTGTTTTAAAAACTGATTCTGTAATATAGTCAATCATTAAGAAATATAGTCAGTCATTCATTATATTGTTGAAAAAGTCTGGTATAACTGAGCAGCTTTTGTTCGTGGTCCTAAAATGGTCCTTTCTGAAAAATTCTCGAGAAACTCTACAACTCTTGTTCAGTTAGATATTTTTTTGGGCATTCATCTCAGTTTCGAATTCTTCATATTTTAAGTTTTCTATTTTGGGAAAATTATTTCGCAGTGTCTGGGTTAAAACTTGTTCTTAATGAAAACTGTTGACAAATAAAAAAAATCTGAGGTGGTCTGCATATAATCGACCACGATGTACATATATTGTCTAGTTGAGTGAAAATGTTACAGAAAATTATGAAAATGTTTCTTATAGCTTTTAATTAACATTCCTCGAAAATTGTAAATTTGCCTCTGAAACTCTTCGCTTTAATTCATTCGAATTCTTTAAAAAGTTCCGCAGTTAGTTTCGTTAATAACCAGAATTAAAACAAGAAATTTGGTTCATTATTTCTCTTTGTATACAAAAAAAAGTAAAATCGTCTTGCAAAGAGGTTTAGTTCCCAAATCTTGGCATATTCCAAAAGTTGATCAATCCGTGACATACCCCAAAATACACTGACATATAAAATTTCATCAATGTTGGCTCAGCCGAACCTGAGATACACGCATGCACATACAGATCCATAGACCAACATCTCCCTAAAAATTGTTTAAGTAAGCTTCCCTTCTATGAAGAAGTGCGTTTTGACCGAAAACTTGAAATCCGAAATTTGGTGCCATCATAAGACCTTAGAAATGATATTAACTTCATTTTTTATAATAATTTTTAAGAACAACAATTTAGGATTGAAAAAGTGAGGTTTGATGATTATTCACAATATATTTTTACAAATACAAAGATTACCCTCATAAATAATCTACCCGTAATTTCATAAAAAAATGCGTACCTAAAAATTTAAGTATGTCAAATTTTAAATTTAACATTGCTTTCGGAAGTCGGCTATAACGAAAACTTCAAGGTTTTTCCCACTTTTTAACTACAGTCATAGAAAAAAAACAAGTAAATATATTTAATATTAAGTACACTTGAATATTTGTATATATAATTTAAAATTTATAGGGGCGAAAGCGGTAGAGTGTTGAAAATTTGTGAAGTTTTCTATTCAATGGTTTTGTTCCGCAAATAGTAGAGCTGAAAATCATTAAATAACAATTTCATGATGGGAAGCACAATGTGGGGAAACTGAATGTATAAATAATTTGGAAATGTTAAATTAAGTTTTCTAACATTGATTGCAACAAAACATTTTTCGGGTGTGCTCTTTAATTGTCTCATTTATGAAAACCAAAAATACATATAAATTCTTTTTTTATTTGCATCTCAGAAATTATGGAAATTCCGAATCTCTGAGGGTTAATTCAACTAAAATCTTCATTTTGCAGCATTCTTTTTTTCGTAGGGAAATTAACAAGATAGTTTAAATTTTGATACTCGTTGTTGAGAAGCAAAATTTTTTTTTCAATATTTTTAATTTTTACACTTTCAAAAAGAAAAAACTATAAAAATTTGTTTTTCGTATAGTAAATGAAAATAAATAATATATTTTTTTTTATTAATTTTTGTCTTGATTTTTAAGTTGCACACACACATTTAATAACTATTTATATGAGCATATAATTTAACAAAATGATGATTTTTTTTGTTTTCTTTTATGTCGTGGGGGAGGTATCTTTTGTTTTTATTATCAAAAATGGTTTCTTCATCTTTGTTGTTATTTGCTTTTAATTTTGATATTCAGGATTTGGATGAGTTCTAATCCATTCTAATGCACGTGTAATATATTCGGGAACTTGTGGTACATGTGATCCCGATGGTTGATAACCATTTTCGTCAGCAGTGTATTGTAAAATAATATGTTCACCTTCAGGGCTAGTCCATTCAGCAGCACCTTTAGCATATTGTCCACCTACACCATTTTCCGATGCACTAATTCCATTGGCAGCTTCAAATTCCCATGCATATGAACCATCTGGATTCAAATCATATGATTTTGATAAAATACCAGAATCATCACCAGCTGCCGCAGCATGTGCGGCACCAGCTCTTGCCAATGGTGATGCTGGAGCACGAGCAGCAGCGATTGTGATGCAAGCAAATAATACAATCTACACGTAAAAATTAAATAAAATATTAATTTTATAATTATAAACATATATTGGAATATAAAATAATTGCTAATATGTAATCCTTACAGAGAATTTCATTTTGATTTTAATATTGAAGTATCCTTTTCGAGTTATGTAATCCAAAAGATATCTAAGTTGCTTCTGATGAATAATCTAGCAAAAAATCAATATTTATACTAAAAATAAATATCATATACGAAACAAATATAAAACCATTATTTCTAATCACTCATTTTAAATTTGAATTAAAGTAAAAAAAGAAGAAAAAAGGAACAACAAAAACGTAGATTTGTAATAGCTTTTCAATATGTATTTAATTTATTTTTTTCTTTTTTAATAGTCTTATAAATTTTGTTGTATTTCCTATATTTGAGAATTGTTATGTGTGAACAAGTTTTCAATTTACTGAGAATTTAAAAATTTTTCATTATTTTACCATTATTTTAAAAGGTAAAAATACAAAAACTTCAATACAAATAACATTTAATGGTATGGGTTTGAAATTTATTAAGTGGTTAGATAAATTACACGCAAATAATAACATTGTTCATTAATTTTAAAAAAACACGTTTTAGGTGTTTAGGTGCTCCTTAACTAAAATTTTAAGCTATTTATTTGTTATTTAGTAAAAAAAATATAGAAGTAAAAAGCTCTAAATATTTGAGTTACATATTTTAATTTTTTCAAATTTTAAAAAGGAATTACGGTATAATTTGTAAAAAATTTTATTTTATGTTGAAAAGCAAATGAAAGTGTTAATTGAATGAGTTAAAAATTTAACAAAAATGTTTTAATTGTAATACGCTTTTCATTCTGCTGGAGCGGAAAGTGTTTTTGGACTTTTTAAATTTCAATTATTACGAAAACCTAATGAGATGAACTTACTGTGTTGTATAATACGTCAGTCACAAATTTTTGTTAATAAATTTTTCAGAAAATTTATTTTATGTATATGACCTTTGTTGGGCTTTGTTATTTTTTTCAATCAAAGATATGCATTTAATATGCAGAATTAAATATTTTTGAATATGGAGAGCTAAAATTATAACATGTGAAGGATTCTATTTGCATTGAACAAAATACATTTTTTTTTTACCTAGCTCTTATGTAACATAAAATTGTATTGTATTTAACCTAATTTGAATATTACATTTTTTACGATTGGTCGGTATTTCTGGATTAACCTAAATTTTTTCTTTTTTTTTTGTAGGTTTTTATTAACCATTGTGGTTAATCCATTTTGGTTAATCAATAGAATGTTGAAGAGATTGGCTGTAATAAATAGGAAAAAAAGAAATCGATGAATTTTGAATTATACACTATTGTACTTTTGTGAGAAATCTCTAAAAATATCATATTGCATTGGAATGAAAATAAAAAAAAAAAAACAAAGAATAATGTAGTGAAGATACCGCAAATTAGTTAAACTTTTGGATTGCAGAAAACTGTATTTAAAATTCAAGAATGAGGCGTACATAGTGTCTTTAACTTATGAACATCGAACCAATTTTATAAGTAAGCAGCTTTCAACAACTCAACATTTGAAACCAAGTAAGTTTTCTTTTAACATATTTGAATAACTTAAGATTAACATGTTATTAAAATATTCAATTAATACTTTCAAACTTTTAAGAAATTCTTCTTTTAATTTTTTGAAACATAATATCCAAACATTTGAACAAATATTTTTGAAAATTGCCTCAAGTGAGTGATTATCCTTTAAGAAAATGTATAAATCTTATTGAAATGTCAACGCAAAATTCATATAATTTGGTATGAATAAAACTTAATTTTAATTAGAAGTAATTCAGTTAAAAGCTTGAGCAATTTTCAACTAAAAACCAACATTTTGTTAGGATATACTACATATGGCACCACCTAACTAAAACGAGACTTTATTTTTAGTTACATTAGTATTTCAATTGATTACTTTTTATGTCGAAAAAGATAATAAAATTGATTTATATTGCTAAATGTATAGTACTGAACAAGTAGCTTAAAAAGCCTTTTATTATGCAATAAATTTTATAAATTTGCGTAAATTTTGTTTCGGATTTTTTTATGCAGCTTTATTTAGAAAAAAATTTATTTCAGTGAAATGTATATATAAAAATGGGGCCCGCCATATATAATAAAATATTCTTTTTTTTATTGTTTTTTAAGTGTTCATTTATACTTTTAGTGTCTTTAAAAGCTTGTGAATCTTATCGATTAAATTTGATTTTGAATTCATAAAATTTTTTTTTCTCTTCCATTTTGTCAAATTGATGAAACGATAAACTAAACTTAATATTTATAATTTTAGGAAATAATAAAATAACACAAAACGTGAGAAGTGTTAGCCCATCAACTCTGTGGTACCGAAAGGAATTTCTTTTTTTCTCTGTATTGTTTTTCTATGAAACGAAACATTTTTCGTAAAATTTGTTTTTTGAAAATCCGAATTAAGAACTGGATCGGTTGACTGACGTGGACAGTGCAACAGATCTACAGTATCGGAATCAGAGCACAAATGTATCGTTTTGTAACCAGCACCCTGTGATCACCAGCTCGTTATTCAACATTTTATTACAGGTGATCTATTCAAGTCACCATATTCTTTTGAGGAATCTATCTAAATCGCCGACGTTAATCTTCGAATATATTTTCTTTTGCGAAAAGAATGTTATTTTTTAGAAATCAATATTGTGTAAAATTAAAACAATTTTTGATTTATTTCAGATATTTATAAGTTTGAAAGTTATATTCTCGAACTTTTTGAATACTTGGACCTGTACTGTACATGATAACATTTTATTGAAATTTCGTTATTATAAATGAAGTAAAAACTTTATAATACCCTCTGAAAATAGTTTAATTATGATCAAATATGGAAAAATTTTATTGAACCTGCAAGATCGTAAAAAAATTTTTTTTCGTCATAAAAATTGTAATATTCTCTGACTGCTGACTACTTCCTATATTTTAAAAATATGTTAAATTTAATAAAAAAATAAAATCTAATATACGATTTTTAAAATAAAAGTACACCTAAGTTTCTGTATTTTAGTATAATTAAAATAATTATATTTATACATATATTGACAAAATGAATATAAATATTAATTATTATGAGTTTTTAATGTTATAGTAAAAGATTTTTTTTAAATAATTGTTACTGTTGAATAATCAATCAGTTTTCATTAAACTTTCCCTATTATTAGATTTCATTATTCGTCATCCTTTAGAATTATATTTTAATGGAATTAAAACACTGTTATTATATAGCTTAATTAGCAAAGCAGTTGAAAAAATATAATATTCATGTAATATTATGTATTAGATTGCAGGTTCTACACTAAATGCAACAAGTGAATTGCAAATTTAATGTATGATAAATATTTTAGAAGGGCTGTATTTAATTGACTGCTATTATTTCAAGATTGTCTGTATCTTATTAATGTATTTTAATTATCATCATACTATACAAACTTATCAATGAATATAGGTGATTTTTGTTTATCATGTTTTTTTTTATTTTGAAACTTTGTTTAAGATTTTGTAAATTGGGTATGGAATATAAAAATGTAAAGACATTACGTTTTTATATTCCATACCCAATTATATTAAAATTTTAAAGTTTAACTAATATCCAAAATATAAATACATTTTTATATTTTTTTTTCAAATCGATTAAAATATATATTTAATTAATACTGATATTTTATTAGTCAACTTTTTTTAAATATCGATATAATAATTAAGATAAAAAATTAATTCGGGAACACGACAACTTTTAAATTCTTTTACAGCCATATTTTTTAAAACATTAAGTTAAAACATAAATTTTTTGTTTCATAGATTTTAATTTCAAGTAAGTATTATAAAAGTTTTTTTTTATTATAATATTATAAAACTAAAAAGAAACCTTTTTAGAGCGTCAAAATGTACGGGAAAATCATTTATTAATATAAAATTTTATTTTAACGATTTGAGGATTCTTAACGGATAGTTCTTAACGGATAGTGAATTTGTTGATTGAAACTATTAAAA
This sequence comes from Condylostylus longicornis, assembly GCF_029603195.1. Lineage (NCBI taxonomy): Eukaryota > Metazoa > Arthropoda > Insecta > Diptera > Dolichopodidae > Condylostylus > Condylostylus longicornis. The sequence continues at coordinate 253,602 of NW_026578011.1, forward strand.
ATGACATCATTGATATAAAAAAAAGTAAATTAAAATCATTAATTTTGTTATTCTCGCTTTTAGTCAGATGAAGCATAAAAAAAAGCATGAAAGCACATTTTTTGTTTTACTTCTTTTTTTTTTTTTTTTTTTAAAGACATCAGCCCCTTCACACCTATCAGACAATAAATTCTGTAAAATAATAAATTATAGCGTTCCATTACTTTACAACATTTATAACAAAATTATTAACTACACATTCAAATTTCAAATTTTATATCTCCCGGATAAATGTGCAACCCCTCTTAACAGCTCGTTTACACAGACCGGTCTAGTTGGGAATATATACACTTGTATTGTGGTACATTTAGAGTATTATATACATACATATCTCAAAATGGAAATCAGCACATAAGAGCTGATGATAATCTACAACAATAACCTTATCGTAGATTAACATATTTTAATTAAAATTAATTATTTAGATCTAAATATGCATGTTTTGGTATATAAGTTTAATTTCATTAAAATATTTTAATGTAATTTATATTTTTTAAATTAGGTCTCCTGTTGTTCTTAAAACTCTATTTGAAATTAATTTCCATATGTGTACAACTACAAAATTTGAATAAATACATTTCATTCAATTAATGATCATAAGTATGTAATTTTTGATCCACTTATTAATGAATAAAATTTTAATAAATTGTACCATAAACGCTAATATAATACAACAAAGAGTTAATTTATTTTAAAGTAACCTTTAAAAATAGATTTTTTGTACAAAAATGCGATTATATAATTTACGAAAATAGAAGCGGTCATAAAGCATCCAAATTTCATGCTGTGTCAAATTTTTGAAAGAATTATGACGCTTTATTGTCTTGATTGTTTTTTTCGTTTCAATACATACATACATATTATGTTTCCGTCCAAAAACAAGAAATTTCAAATAAATTATAAATTTATTCTACCCGTTTGTTTTGAAAAATAAAAAAAAGATATAACTTTTCATGGGTACTTAAAATTTTTTTTTAATGTAAATACTTCAAATTGGTATTTAAGCAGTTATTCATATTATACACAATTTTTTGAATCATTTTTATACTTTTTTGTATGTAAATTTAAAATAAAGTTAAACAAAAGAGAAAAAGTGTAAATCCTGTCGGGAAATTATATAATTTATTAATGTGAATTCTCCCTAAATATGTTAAAAGCTCTATTTCCTTCTCCTTAGATGTATTATTATTCAGAAAACAATTTTTTTATGAGATAAAGTTCAGCAACTCAAAATTAATTATATTGTTTTTAATTTTTTTTTGAATAATTGTATAAATGTAAATATATACATGTACAACAGAATCTAATAAATTATTTAATCATAGTTGAAATTGAAAAGAAAAAATTTAAAAAAGAATTAAAAGAATTTTATAATTTCAGCGTGTTAAAATGTTATTAAGGGGAACTTATATTTATCTTAATCGTTATTGTTTTGACGAATTGTTATTGAAAACTAATTTGGTAGCTTTTGTCTATGCTTCATTTAGTTAATTAGGGTAACAATAATGAATCATCTTCCTCTTTATTAATTTCTGTTATTTAATTTGCTTTGGGAATAGCATAATAAAACGCTCTTTAATCAGTTTTCAAAATATGGTAAATATTATATTAATTGATATATGTATATTATATGTGTGTATGGTATGACAAAAAGAAATTAGCTGATGTCCAATCAAAATAAATGTTGTCGAATAGAAAATAATTACAAATTATTTAAAAAGCTGACTATATACATACTTTAGCTTTAGGGTATTATAGAAAAAACTAACACTTTAAATTTGTTGTATCGCATAATAATGTTGAACTTGTTATGTTGTTTTATATGATGTTTTGTAAAGCCGAAAACAAAATTTTCCTGCTGGCCTATTCCAGCAGAATAAAAGAGTTGAAATCGTTTTATTTTAATTCCTCCCGAATATTTTTGAAAATTATTAAGATAATCTTGAAGGTAATCTCTTTTTTATTCTAGTAACGTTTAAATTTAGTTAAGTATTAAACTTAACTGCAAAAAGATCTTTATGAGTTATATATTTATGCATCTTAAATAAAGCTGATTTAAATGCGTTTCATTGATAAAAAGAAATATTGAAATAATTTTGCAAACTGGTATTCTTGTTCCTCATAAAATTTCTAATAAAAATTATCGTGAAACATCATCAAATCACAAAATCATTTTACTTTAGGAAATTGCAATTAAATATTAATTAACATTTTTTTATACTTAATTATAAAACTATAATGCATTATGCAAAATACATTTGTTATATTAATAATTTTAACATAGTAAAAGTTGTGTGGAAAACGTAATTATATTTTAAATTAGGCCTGTAATCTATGAGATAAATTTTTTTTTTTAAAAAATTTATGAATAATTAAAAAAGGGTATAATATACGAATGTTTTAATATAATAAGTTAAATATAAAATAAATTTCACCATTATCTTATGGTCTTTCCAGAAGAGAGGATAGGCTAGATTAAACTAAGCTGGGATCGTACAGGAAACCGAGGATGAACCCCTATCAAAAGTCTTTGATGTCAGTTCGCACCATAGATTACTTAAAAGTTTGGGTGTACTTACTATTGTTTTTTAGGTAGAAATATATTTGCTGCTCTTTTGAATGAAGAAATGTCTACTTAACTATTAAGCGCAATATTTTAACTAAGCGCAAAGCGAAAACAGGATTCGTTTGTCTTGAACTATTCTGTGATCTATAATGGTGCCCATTCTATAGTATGAAGCAGTTGTAAGTGGCGGTTGACCATTGGGATCTAAGTTATGATATGCATAAATTGGAACTGTTAACGGCCACGATAGTGTAGGACGGGCCGGACGAGAGAGAACTTGTACTACTTTGATATTTCGTAAGTTCTCTTGCTCGGATGAAGTATCACATTAAGAATTAATGGCTACAGAAAGCGGACCGCTGATCTATCAAACTACTTTAAGTTCAATAATTGCTTTGATATATTATAATTATTTACTTTATATTTTCTATAGCAATTTTGTAGCATATAGCAGCTATATTAAAAGAAAATATTTTTTATATCAACTTTCAATAACACAAAAGTAATTTTGAAATTATAACACATATCATAATCGATTGAGTAAAATTAAAAAACCATTTTAATATTTGATACAATCTAATTACCATGAAATCAAAGAATTGTATCAATATTCTTTATCTTATATTAAAAAAGTATAAAAATTAAAAAAGAAAAACAAAGCAATTTATTTTATGATCTTTAATCTCATCCGGAATCTGAACATTATTTAATTGTTCAGATATCACACGTTAAAAAAGAACAAAAAAATTAAAATTATTATTATGACAAAATATTTATTGTTTGAAAAAAAAAATTTGAAACGTTTTTCGAAAATCATGAAAGAAATTGTTAATTTACCATTCATTTTCTTGTTGTCTTGTTGCGAATAAAGAAAATTATAATAAATAAATCAAAAATATTTTAATAGCTTGTTTATGCAAACTAGAAGCTTAAATATAATACAGATATGTACAAATCATTTCCATTGTAACATTAATATTTATAAAAAACCAAAAAAAAAAAAAATAATAATTTATAAAATTTAAAAAATCGAATTAATTTAATCTTAGATAGATCGCTTTAGTAGGACCAAATCTAGAAATACAAGTTGTCATACAAAAAAAAATTCATAAAGAGAATATTAAAATTAGCTTTACACCTTCCAAATTTTGGTTATTGCTGGCTTTGACTGTATCTTCTTCTTTATAAATAATATATTTTGTTTTGTTGATTTTTATACAAATTATTTATAACTTTTATAATAAAAATCTAGATCAAAAAATTTAGATTATTACCTTATATAGGTGGTTGAATATTTGGTTGAATTTATGACGAAATTAATGTACATTACATAATATATAAAAAAAAAATAATCAAAATTAGTTTCTTTTAAGATAATAAAGGCGAACTTGATTCTATTTAATATATATTTAAATAGGTATTATGCAAGGTCTACAATAATATATAAGTCTAGACTAAACTATAATTTTTGTGTTTATACACTTTACTATAATACCAACCAATTGAATTCAAAAGTCTTGAATTGTAGACATTTTTAATATTAAATTAATATATGTATGTTTTTATTAGTAAAGCATAAAGAAAATTGAAATACTAAATTCTTAATTTCGAGGTATGGCTTTCCATTACTTAATAACAATAGTAAAAATCTTAATAATTTTCCAAAGAACTCATAGAGCAGAACTAAAACAAATAGATATAAAATTTTTAATATGAATAAGTAAGTAATTATTAATCAATTTTGAAAAGCTGGATGAACGCAAGTAGTTAAGAACTGTTCAGATTACCATTAAGCTTTATTTACATTATATAATTTTTAAAATAGGACTAGTTTTATTTGAAAGTATATAATCTAAATTATTGAATAAATTAAAAGTAAAACTATTGATTTCATTATCTTTTTATGATTATATTTCACAAATCATAAATAATAAAATAAAAAAAAAATCTACTCACATTTATATTATCTTAAATTTATGAGTTTTACCACTTTATAGAACGCAGTTCTAATTTCAAATTTACTCATTTTTCAAATCTTATCATTTTTAATGAAATATAGTGGATTTTTTAAATATAATATTAAAATTATAATCTTTGTCACTGTTAATTGTGAGAAATAAAAATAATATGTATAAGATTTAAGATTTAATTTAACTTTGTTAAAATATTACATAACGTATATAACTAATTTTATTATAATACTGGTATATTTATTTAAATTATTATATCGTATTAGTGTATATTATATTAGTGTATTTTTAAATCCCATATATTATTCAATTATATTCTTTGTAATTGGTGCTGTTTAGTTTTAAGTTAGGAATTGCAATTTTCAACTAAACCGTAGTAGTAATAATAATATATAATAGTAGTAATAATTATAAGTAGTATATATAATAATATATATAGTTTTACAATGTTATTACAGAAATTTTAAAAATATATGGATATTTATATGCATAAATTGTAAACTTCAACTTGAATGAAAACTATTACAGTTAATTACATATTTAATGTAATTAACTTTTTTAAGTCAATAATATGTAGGTGTTAACATTTATAATGTTATAATTTTAGTGCCAGTTTTCGAATAATAATGTTTATCTCAAATTTTAAGAAACTCATAGTTTACTTAAGCATATTATTAAATTTATATTTATATATATTAAATTTAAGAAGTTTTTAAATAAAGTTTGATGTGAAAAGTCGAAGTCAGTTCTAAAATTTAAGATTGGATTCTTATTTTTTTCAAATGGAAATTAATTGATTCTGGTCATATACGTACAATATATTTGAAATTGATAAAATTTGTAAATTTACATACATTTGGGGTCATAAAATATTTTCTTGTTCTATTTTTATGGATAAACATTAAATGAATGATAAATTCTTTTTAACAGCTAATAAATATAAAAAAAATATCTTAATTTTAAATTTGATCATCTAATTCTAAACTTAAAATTTTATGAGAAAAAATTTAATTTTTACACTAAAGTAATAATTTGTTCTTAGATATTTAAATTTTTTAAATAAATCAATCAAGTGGGAAATTAAAATTGATTTTTCCCATAAAATTAAGCATGTTGTTACTGAATGGTCTCGTTCAACTTGAAAAACTTATTTGATATTCATTATTATTATTTGGTCATAAATAATTTAACAAAATTTCGCAACAACTAATGTAATTTAACATTATACCTTGTAGGTTTTAAGAAAAGCAAACAAAAAGTATCAGAAAAATTAAAAAAAACTTTATCATCTCACTTACAAATTTGACCGCAAAACACAGTTGAATACAAAGAAAAAACAGTGATGGAAAGAGAAAGAAAATATAAATTTAATTCCACTATCAGATAAATTAAACGCTCACCATAAAAGAGTTTCGTTAGTTTTTTCATGATATTTTATGAAAAGAAAATTTGATGATACTTTTTGGAAGTGAATAAGAGTTACAGAAAGCATCGGAATAGGAAATAGAAAAAATTTTTCTTTATTTCTTTTTTAGTTTTTGTTATGTTTTAGTTCCAATAATAAGCGAAAAAATATATTTCAAAAATGAATTTAATTTAATTTAAAAAAGAAGAAATATAAAAATCGAAATCGAAATTTGATTTGTATCGCATATGTTTTTTGTATATAAATACAGATTTTTTTATAAAAATATTCATCAGACGCAGTTCAGATATCTTGGATTACATAACAAACAAAAGAAACTACACGAATTTATTATCAAAATGAAATTCTTTGTAAGGATTAAAAATTTCGTTTTATATATAATAAAATACTTTTTATTCCTTGGATTAATAATTACTCGAACTCAATATTTTAACATAACACTTATATTTTAGATCGCTTTATTCGCATGCATTGCTATTGTTGCTGCACGTGCTCCTCAATCACCATTACAAAAAGCTGGAGCAGCACGTTTAGCTGCAGCTGGTGATGATTCTGGTATTTTAGCACAATCATATGATATTAATCCAGACGGTTCATATGCATGGGAATATGAAACCGCTAATGGTATTAGTGCATCAGAAAATGGTGTAGGTGGACAATATGCTAAAGGTGCTGCTGAATGGACTAGCCCTGAAGGTGAACATATCATTTTACAATATACCGCCGATGAAAATGGTTATCAGCCATCTGGATCACATGTACCTCAAATTCCGGAATATATTACACGTGCATTAGAATGGATTAGAACTCACCCATCACAATAATAATAATATGTGAAAAAGACTTTGCAAAAACTGTTTTAAAAAAATAAGAAAAGAGGGCAAAGCTCCTTTTAGTTATTATTATTTTGTTATAAATTTTTATTAAACATACATTATTATGAATTGTGAACTTCTAAAGAAAAAAAAATTAGAAAATATCAAAAAAAAACAAATAAATTATTTATTTCAAAAAAATTAATCTGACGCTTTTCCTCCAATTTTCAGAGTGTAATAATTAAAACTAAGCAATTTAGCAATTTGTCACGGTTTTATCAAAAATGAAAGATATAAGCTTTCAACACAGCAAAAACTTTGACCTATGTCAAAGAACCTATTGGACGATAGAGTCAAGTAGAGGTGACCAGATCAACTTGAAAACTATAAGAACATAGTTGGATTAAAAATATAAAGTTGAATTATTAAATTTTTAAAATTGATTTGCCAGATATTTAGGTGTTTATCTAAAAACTTGACAGTTTGTACTGAATTAATTTAATTGATTTATTTGGTCTCTTTCTCATCCAATATTCATCAGTGTTCGACATAAAAACAAAACGTATTATATATATTAAACATTAGAAAAGCTACTTTTAGCAATTAAAATATTTGGTTAAATAAGTTTTTATTGATCCTATGCTAATTATTGAAACTAATTTAACCTCATCATATTATGACAGTTTTTATTTGGTTTAATGTTATGTATTAATTATTTTGAGAGTTGAAATCACCTTGAATAATTTGAAGAATACAATAAATGATATTTTGAAAATTTTAATCAAAATTTATGTTATTTGAAAAACACACTAACATTATAAATAACATATTACGAATCAATATTACAATTCTGTTTTAAAAGCGCCAGCACTTTTAATAACATACCATATAATACATTCGAAATTTAAAAAAATTTTTTACATTTTTGGGAGTGCATTTTGAATGGTATAACAATGATGAAGTCACAATAACAAAAAAAAAAACTTGTTTTAAGTTCTTATAAATTATGTTGACTATAGAATTACATAATAAGAGAACTACGACGATTTTGAAGTATTTTATATATACAGCAATCCCTCCTGTAACGTAACATCTTACTATCTAATTTCGATATAATTATGTAAATTTTATTTTTCCTACCTATTTTCACTTAATGTAATTTTTACCTCGTTTTACGTAATTTTAAAATAATTTAATATGCAATAATCTATTTTTTTTTTCATTTAAATTTCTTTCTTTACCAACAGACAACTTACTAGTTTAGGCAAATATCAAGTACATACATACATATGTATGTATATACATTTTAGTCATATTAGTTTAGTTGGACCTCCTATAATGTAATTTCACTTAACGTAAAAATTTTTCGGTCCCAAAAATTACGTTATAGGAGGGATTGCTGTATATATATGTAGGTACCTCTTATTCGCGATATGGAAATTTAGTAATTGTTATACCGAAATTAAATATTAGCATATAATTGTGAGTTATTATTAATTACACATTATATTTTTTAATACAATTGTTTTATTAATTATTTTTAGTAGTAATGATTTATGCAAGAGAAAAAGTATTTCTTTTTCATTTTATATCCTAATATTTTTGTAAGATATTCCAGAGTATTATGTTCTTAAATTATGTTTCGAAATTTCTAAATTTGGATTCATATTTTGATTTTGAAATTAAATTACTTTAGGACAGTTCATATGTGTGTATATATATGTATATGTATAATACATATTCTTTAACATTGCAAATTTTTCTTTCTTAATTTTTTTTAACTTTATCTTATGAATTGTATAGGTTTACTTTTTAAATAATATGTGTCAAATTTTATATGTACGCGTATGTATATTACATTTGTATATATAATACTTTAAAACCTTGAAAATTATTTTAAAGAAATTAACTTTATTTTCTGTTTTCATGTTGAAATTATTGAATATTAATTTGGTAAATAAAAAATTAAATCGAATTATCCATTCGTGATTATTTTTAAGACTTGTCATACAACTTAGACAACAAAAAAAAAAAATTTGTACTTATTAAAGATTAAATGAATGAGATCTATGGGATCTTCATGTCAAATTATTAATTATTGCAAACAAATCCATAAAAGTAATAAAAACTACTACTTTTGTTTTTGAAACAAAAGAAAAAACAGAAAAAGTGCTAATAGGAAAACGTGAAATTTAACAAAAAGTTTTAAAAAAACTAAACAAAATAAAAAAGGTATAATACTTTTCTGTTAATTATTTAATTATAAAAAAACGTAACTTTTTTTCTTACAAGGTAATTTCATTGATGATCAATTTATCAATGAAGGTAAAAATTAATAGAAAAGTTACTGTTAACATAAAATACAATAAAAAAAAAAAATTAAAATTGAAAACAAAAAAAGATCATCTAAATTAATTAAATTTTAAACAGAAAAAAAAAATTGGGAAATTAGTTATTTTTGTTTTAAATGATGGCTTGTAAGTTATGTTAACACTTTGATGACCGATAACCTGTTGATTAATTTATTGTAGGTAGGATTTTTGTTTATTTACCGCTACACAATTTTAAATTTTCTTTTGTATATTTATATTTATGAAAGTTGTATTAAAAGCGCGTTATATCAGGATTAGCATTTTTCTTTTAGCAGTAAAGAAAAGTTGAGATACATTAACGTATGTTTATGGATATTCATTGTTTTATATATCTTGTTTATTACAATAAGTTTGTCTGTGAAAACCTACAAACATAAGAGACATAAAAGTGTTTATTAAAAAGCATTCGCATAATTTGAAATTCAAAATTATATGGTGGGTCTTTTGATAATGCAATATGCTTTAGAACTTAATTAGTATTTTCTAATTTATTTTCTAAAACTATTATTCAAATTTCATTAAATATTCAAATTTCATCAATAAAAGTGAATTACAAATTATGAGAATTGACATTAATCCTAGCAGCAAATATATCAACAAATCAAATTCATAATTTTAATAAATCATTTTCGAGTTAACAATGTGTTAAAAATGAATCGCAAGTGTATTCAACTTTTGTTTAAAAATTGCGTTTTAAGGAAACGGTTGTTTACTATAGAAAATAAAAGAAAAGAAACTAAACAATAAAAGTTATGTAAAAACTTTTAAAAATTAAAACTGGTCTCAATATTTCGAAAGAGTTATAATTAAATATTAAATATCTGTCCAATAATTCATCTGTATAACAATACAAAATTATAATAATTGTGAATCACATTTAGGATAATAAAATGAACACACGTCCATGTGTATATGTATACAAAAATTCTATTGTGTTTGATTTGGTGATTTGTGGCTTGATAATGGTGGTCGAAAGGTGCGATAATCTGCTTTAAATTTTCTTGTCTTACGCGTCTCTCTCTCGTTTCCATTTTCTATAACATTTTTTTTATATTTTATAACATTGTTGTTACTCTTCTAGTAGTTGGTTCTTTTTATCTATTAAAATATTAGCTTTTCTTAACCAGTTAATTTTTTTTATTATCATAAATTAATAATAATAATTTGAGCATAAATTTTTTAATGGAATTAGTCTCATCTGCTTTTAATTTTTATTGTTATTATTATTATTTTCTTGAATTAAAATATTCTTTTGGACAATCTAATAAAAATTTTTAATTTGCAAAAATTAATAATAGTACCTATGAGACGAAATTCAGAAAATTACAACAAAAAAAAAGAAAAAAAAGGCGAAGACAAAAATTATAACAGAAACTTGTTCGATCCAATCTAATATTAGGAAATCGAAATTAATAATCATTTTTTGGTATAGAAGAAGGAAAAAAAATTTCTAGATTTTTAAAATTTTTCTAGATTTGTATAAATATCGAATTCACCTGGTCGAAAATTATCAGATTCAATTTTGAAGATCTAAAGTGATCATTACTTGGGACTTTACCAAAAAATTTTGTGTTGTGTTCATAAATTTCATTAAAAATAAATTAAAATGAAATTCTTAGTAAGGACATTTTTTAATTTTGTTCTTTTTAAATTTAAAATGATTTTTTTGTAGAATAATTAGTTAAATTAAAAAAAATCGTGCTGAAAATAGAATGTGATTAAAAAAGTTTAAAATTTCAATTATTAATTTTTGATTTTTGCTTTTACATTAAAGATTGTATTATGTGCTTGCGTTGCTATTGCTGCTGCTCGTGCTCCAGCATCACCATTAGCATCAAAAGCTGCTGCAAGTGCAGCTGCAGCTGGTGATGATTCTGGTATTTTATCAAAATCATTTGATTTAAATGAAGATGGTTCATATGGATGGGAATTTGAAGCTGCCAATGGTATCAGTCAATCAGAAAATGGTAAAGGTGGTGAATTTGCTAAAGGTGCTGCTGAATGGACTAGCCCTGAAGGCGAACATATTGTTCTTCAATATACTGCCGATGAAAACGGTTATCAACCATCTGGATCACATGTTCCACAAATCCCAGAATATATTGTACGTGCTTTAGAATGGATTAAAGCTCATCCATCAGCTGAACAATAAATAATTTTAATAAAATTAAAGGAATTGTGATAATGGAAAATTTCTTATCTTAGAAGTTTTTTATTTTGCGGTTTCTTTTTTTTTTTAATTAGAATTGGATAATTATGTTTAATATATCATAATTGTTATAATTTATTAAGTCTCAAGTAAGAAACTAGTCTTTATAATAAACTGAAACAAAAAAAACAAAAATGTGTTAAATAAGAAAAACAGAAAATAAATAGATTATTTATTTTGTGTATTACAAAAATTCAATTGTTTTAATTTTATTTCGAATAAATATTTTTGATAAAACATGAATTTATTAGATTTTAAAGAGCATCGATCTCTCGGGAGGTCTGCACACTAATTTTTCACAAGGTATCTGAGCGATAGGTACTTTAACGAGGAGAAGGAGAGGAGGGTGAGTTGTAGTCTTTGTGTTCAGCTTTGGCACTGGTAAGGTGCACATTCGTTTTCTTGTAACCATATCACTGGTATCATATACTTTTTTTAATTTATGTTTTTTCTACTTTTTTCCTTTGTTTCTATGTCCATTTTTTAAGTTTTTTCCTATATGTACTTATTTTTCATTATATAATTTCTTTTTATGCGTACAAATTAACAATATAATAAAAAAAAAAATATAAAGAAAACGAAAATTTATGATAACTTATTAGGTCATAAAATTTTTTGATTTTTAGGTAAAATTCTCAAGGTTATTCTTTTGTTAGACAAACATCAAAAATTCTGCAAATTAATTTTTCTTTTTTTTCTTTTATACAAACCAAAAAAATTTTTTATTTCTAAATAAAAAAAATTAACACATATGTACATATGTAGCTAATTAAAATAACAAATGTTTCAATGACATGTTTTCAAAGAATAAAATATTAAATATTAGCATAAACGCATTTTTAATTTGACTTACGTATATAACATCAATACTTTCATCTTGCAATAAGTAATAAATAACGCGAGGAGAATTGATTTAGTCTAAGAAAAGGGTGTGATTATTGTGTCATCAATTAACAAAAAGTTGGTAAAAATGAGTGTGATTATTGTTCTATTCATAGAGTACATTCGGAGCAGCATGTGAATATTAGTAGAGCCCTACTACTTATAGAACTTACATTAATCTTTACGTAACAATTTACCTTAAAGTTCTGTGCCAGCACTTCCTTCATGGATTATAAACTCAAAAATACGGTGAAGCAAAACTAGTGGTTAGTCAGATTGACTGGTTTTAGGAAATTACGAGTACTCTATTAAGTTGAGCTAAACTCTGACAACGATTGGAGTCCCTTTATTTCAAAAATTTTATCATACAAAATACTTTATTATGATGAAAATTTGATATAAACATCAATAAAGATGTACTGATAATTATTCATGTGACTGGTTTTTAACTGTGAATTATAAATGATTAAAATATAGTTTGTATTTTTTTCTTTAGTTTTTTTTAATTATAGAATATGGACGAGTGATCTAATTCAAATAATCTTTAAGCTTTTATATGGCTATTTTTCATTATAATGACTTTAAAATTTGTTCTTTTATGAATACAATAAAAACTAGATACATAAATAAAATTATAATATATTTATAAATATAACGTATGTGTATATATGTATATACACATATATAACAATCATATTATAACAATCGATATTGATCCGGATTTACCGCTTCAAATTTTATGAATAAATGAATATTTTAAGAATTATTAATTAAAAATTTTTAAACTACTATTAATATTATTACATTGAAATATAACATAATACTCATATCAATATACATATATATGTATATATATACATATATATACGTATAATCAAGATAATTATAATATATTAGAATTTTAGGTGGTTAGCTGGTTTTCTATTGTGTTTTTTTGAAATTCAAGTTTCTTTATAACGTTTTATACTTAAATAAGACAAAATGGGGTGAGAATCTTATATTATGATATATTAGGTTAATTTTAATTGAATATATTAATAAATTACTGATAGAAGAAATGTGGTTAAGAATCGGAGAAGAATATTAACTTATACTTCATTTAATTATGAGTTAGAACATTAAACAAATATTATTTTTGAGATTCATTGATTGCTTTGTAATTAAATAATAAGAATGTTAGTAAAATATTTCCTAATTTTCTCTGTAAAAATGTGAGAATCATGCAAAATCAGCGAGATTTATAAGATAAGCTTTTTAAAGTTATCATCGAATTTCTCAATTATCTGCCTTTGGTCATACAATTTTATTTGTGCAATATGTCATAAAGCAAGTAAATATAAAACATATTAGGCCTTTTCATAAAAACAGTATATTGCTATATTGTATAGAGAAAACTGCGCTATGTTTATGTTCATAAACATTGCTAACCTATCACAAAAATATTTACATTATCATGGCTAGCGCAGTTAAATAAGCTGTATTTTTTTTTAAATAGTTTTTGCAGTTTTTTTAGGAATTCGTCTATGAATTTTTGTACTTAAAAGTAACAAAATTTCTTTTTGTTTCAGTTTTCTTTTTTTGTTTTTCTTAATTTTTATTTTTCCTAAAATAGAATTTTTCACTATTTGGCCCAAAATAATTAAATTTTTTTTGTAAACGACATTTTTTGTTCATGAACACAATACTGCAAATTCAAAATAGCAATAGTTTTAATACAACTGTATTAAAACTATCACACTATTGTTTTGCAGTATTGTGTTTATAAAAATGCCTATTTTATTAAAACCTATGAAAACAGTATTCTGAGAGAAATTATTTTTTTTTTAGAGCAAACATTTATTTAATAACTATGTATATAAGTATTATAAATTATTTAATGTATTTCATAAACCAAAAAAATTCTTATAATTTGATTTATTTTTCTGGTGGTGGTGGATGAGCTTTGATGTATTCTAAAGCTCTTACAATATAATCTGGTACAGCTGGTACATGTGATCCAGATGGTTGATAACCGTTTTCGTCAGCTGTATATTGAATTGAAACATGTTCACCTTCTGGACTAGTCCATTCGAAAACACCTTTTGCAAATTCACCACCTTTACCATTTTCAGATGCACTTATTCCGTTACCAGTTTCATATTCCCAACCGTATGAACCATCTTCTTTTAAATCATAATTTTTATTTAAAATTTCATTATCATCAGCCGATGTGATAGCAAAAATTGCAATAAAAACAATCTATATAAGACAAAAATAAGAAAACATATGAATTATTTTAAAAATTAACTATCCTATTAATTCTTATTAATATAATTATATTATAATAATGAAGTTTTATTGTAGTTTATTGAAAGAAATTTAGGTATTCAGCGATAAATTAAGAGAAAATTTTAAAAATGAATTTAATAAAATTTTTAAAAGTTTTTTTAATATCAAAATTGTTCTGGCACAGCCAGAAATACCCCGAATATGTATAAAAATATTTTAAATTTCTATCGGATAATCGAAAAAAAGTATGAGGTATAAATAACCCTAATCTTTGGATCGCTATATTTAATTAAAATTTTAATTGTAACACAAAAGCACTATCAATGGAATTTTTTACAAAATTTAATCCTTCAACAAAATTTCTTTGTTATATTTTTTAAATTTTATTCAAATAAATTGTTATATTTTTACAATTTTTCACAAATAATTTTCATATTTTTTGATTTTTTCACTGATTATATATAAAAATTTTTAAATATTTTTTTATTTAATCCATTTTAATAATAAAAATTCGTTTTATGTAATGTCCTTACAATAAATTTCATTTTGAAGATTTTTTAGTTTTTTTTTCGTAGATCGTAGTTAATTTGACGGTAAAATGTTAACTGATGCATTTTAGGATAAAATTTTTCATATTTATACAAGGCAAAAATTAAAATATATTGTTTATCAGGAATAAAATTTTGTAAATTAATTCTAATAAAAAAAAAGATTTGTTTGTATTGTTTTCATTTATATGGATTATATTATAAACTAGATTTTATTAAAATTAATAATATTATTAATAAAAATTATCTCCTTTATGTATGCATAATTTTTTATAAATTGTTAGAATATCAACATAATTATATTATTTTAGAATTAATAAATTTATTTATTCTTAATTTGACGTTTAAAACATTAAATCTTGAAACAATTTGAAGCAATTTGTGTATTATTTAAAATCATAAAATTTATACAAAAATATGGTACCATAAGTAACCGGAAGTAGTAACAATGAAACACAAAATATACATAATTACAATTTAATTTTTTCTATACAAGTGTTAAAAATCGCCAGACCTATTAATTTCCTAGCTGTATATTTTTACATATCAACAATTTGTTGTATGTTGCCAATTTAGGTACACAACCTATGAACCAATAGTTATGTATCTCCATTTTCGTTTTGAAATTCTAGCTTTTTCTTTTTGATATGTTCTTGTTATCTGAATTTGACATTCAAAGCCCTTTCTAGGTTTTTTACTATGATACTCTAGCACCATTTAAATTAAATTGTGGTAGGTTTTCTAAATTTTTATTTGTGAGTTTACGGATTTACTTTCATTTTTTGTCTTCTATTTATGTGTCCACTTACTTATATCACTAATACCTTTTTGTATTTTTTTTGTCGATTTTTGCCGTGTAGTTACTTGAACTATTTTTGATTAAAATACTTTTACACGGATTTAAAAAGTATCAATATCTCAAGTCTAAATAACAAGACTTCACCCAAAACTTTATCAAACGCCTGGACCACGTCCAGAAATATTGTTGAACATATTTTCCGTTCTTCTAAAGGCTTTTCTACAAAATTTGTTATTCTGTGGTCAATTGTTGCACATTTCGTTTCAAAACCAAATTGATAGTTTTGAATCCATTTTTTATTTTCTATTATCTGCATTATTATGTATATTCTCAATTTCTACATAATATTCTACGTTATGCATTGTTAAATAACGCTAACTTCCAGTTTAAAGTTGAGAATGTTATTTTTATTGTTTATAAAAACGCTCTATATTACATACATGAAAGAATATACATACATATTTACATATGTATTTATATTCTTTTATTAAGTAAACTACCGTGAAAAAATTTTAACAGCAATTTTAGCGGTTTAACTACTTTTCAAATTGATTAAAAACAAAAAGAACAAAAGACTAAAGAGCATCTTTTATTAACATTTTTTTTTACATATTTGATTTTTTTTGCAAATTTTAATAATAAATTCCATATTATTAATATTATTGAATTTTTTAATATATTTTTAATTTACAGCATACGTTTATTTTTATATAAAATTCAAGTTAAAAATAAGTGTAAAAGAAAGACAAAAATTAATATTTGTATGCATGTATGTAGGTTTTCGGTTATTTCTTCACACTTATTTTTATAATAAACCAACGTCAAAAAATGACGCAATGTTGACATAATGCTAAAGAATGTCATTCTTGTATAGTGATTGGTTTGCTTAATCAAAATAAATTAATTAATTAAATTAATTAACTAATTTTTAATAATCTTAAGTTTTTGATTTAAATTTTCTGTTATAATTAATAAAATTCTGTATTGATTTTGTTTTCAATTTTAAAAGGTTAAAATGGGTAAAATATCATAATTTTTTTAAATATTGTGTATTAATTTAGTTTTGTAAAAGTATCCTTTAACTGTGGTTTAACTTTAGCTAATTTTACTATGTAGGCGGTATTTACTATATAGCATGAAATAAAACAGTGTTTCTTTTTTATTAAGTTGTCAATGACATAATTTTAATTAATTGTGAATTTGTGAAATATAAATATATTTTGTTTAATATATTTTATAAGTATATTGTAAATTTTTTTCTGTAATATGTAAACAAGAATGTATTTTGACAATAGTTAACTTAGTACGTATATGTATAACAAAAAAAGAAGTTTGACAATTCTTGACTTGACAATTACATAATATGGTCGAATATAAGTGGAAATAATACTGAGATATAAATACGTAAGAAGAAAAACGTTTTAAATAATTACAGTGTCAAATTGATAAAAAAACACAAATACGAATGAAATTGAAGCGAATTAAATAAGGTAAGTATCTTAATAAGAATATTTGCCAGCCAAATTTTAATAACATCATTTAAAAAACAAATATGTATTTTATAAACGAAATAATGTTTAATTCCAACTTTAAGACATAAAGAAAAAAAATTAATAATCAATTGCTTTATTTCACATTAAAATATTGTATAGATTTAAACGAGTAAAAATGTCATTCAATTCTTGACAAGGTTTCATTATTTCTGCTTAGTTTGCTCCAAAATAATTAGACTTATGTATATAAAAGGAGGTTTTATTTCTGGATGGCTCGTTATTCACTTTTGCCAAGAGAATCGTGACAGTCAAATAATATCAATCTGTACGCAATAATTCAAGCAAAAACAAGTTTTTATTAAAATGCAATTATAATTCAAACTTAAATTTTCTTCGCAATAATTCTCGTGATCTTTTTTTTTTTTTTAACATAATGAATGTAAAATTCATTAAAAGATGACTTAGAAAAATAATCCAAAAAAATAAGTTGAAAAACTGGTTGTTATCTAACGTTCTTAATTCGAACAGCTAACATGCGTATTTTGGGTATATTGGAAAAAATGAAAAGTAAAATGGAGAAGAATGGAAAAATAGTAACAGTAAAAGACTCCATTTTTATTCTTTTCAATTCAAAAATTGGGATCAACCTTGAAAAAACTATTTTTTTATTTCTTTTTTTTTTTTGATTTTTAATAAATTCATATTTTGTGCTTTCCATTTTTATATATTTACATAGCCATATACATTTTTGTGATACTGATACACAGTATCAGATAAGTCCTTATGTCTAGTAGTTTAGAATTCTGAATATTATTGGTTCAAAATTAATTTCATAAGATAGCGCTTTATAATGAACTTTTGCGAAAGTATTAATTTATATTGATGAAAAGCTGTATAATTATTTATGATTTACCTATTAGGTATTTTAAATTAAATAGATACATTTAAATTTATATAGCGACCACTATGTGATGAAATTTCATCTTGGAAGAAAATGAAAACAAACTTGTTCTTCATCAGTCAAATAATGTTTTCAAAGAAAGAAAACTACTGCAGCATTTTTATATAAACCATTTTTACAATTTATGAGAGGTATTATTTTGATATCAAAATTTCACCAGTTTAAAATTTAATTCGAAATATTTTTCTTTTAAAAAACAGAATACGATCGACATCTAAAGCCGAAGAGAAGCTATCTTCATTTACATCTGTCAGGTATTTCTAGTTTTAAAAGTTAATTCACCAGTGACAAAACTTGCATAATATAGCATGCCATCGATTATGTAGCAGCCAGATCGGGTTTTTATATCCTACTTCTAATTTATATTTGCTGAATTAGTCGTGATTTATTATAGATGCTAACAATTATGGGTACTTTAGTTTATTACTTGAACTGGTTTTTGGAATTTCGAAAATTTCTTTATTAAAAGTTTAAATCTAATTTAAAAATTAATTTATTCAAAAGGAGAAAAAGAGTACAATTCCAATCTGAATTATTTTTCAAATATAAATAGGAACGAAACTAAAGATTTTAGATTAAAAACTTAGATTCGATCGTTCTAGCTGAAACATTCAATTGAAACATTCAAAATGAAATTTATCGTGAGTTAATATTTCTTTATTTAAGCAAAAGAATTGCTTTGCTTATTACACAAGAAAATAAAAAATTATTTTGGATTACATTTGCAATTCAATGTAACACAATCACGCAACATACATAAATCGGGGCTAGTGTTTATTGAATTTGAAAAAAAAATTTAAAATTTAAAAAATTATATACGTTACATATATGTATATATAAAAAAAAAATTAATTATTTCTTTTTTAGGTAATTTTTTCTGTAATTTTTAGTCTTTCTTATGCAGCTGTAAAACAAATTCCACCATCCGATAGCGTGGATATTTTAGCGAAGTCATATGATTTAAAGGATGATGGTTCATATGGTTGGGAATATGAAACTGGTAATGGAATAACTGCATCTGAAAATGGTAAAGGTGGTGAATTTGCCAAAGGTGTCTTCGAGTGGACTAGCCCAGAAGGTGAGCATATTTCAGTGCAATATACTGCCGATGAAAATGGTTATCAACCATCTGGATCACATGTACCAGCTGTACCAGATTATATTGTAAGAGCTTTAGAATGGGCTAAAGCTCATCCATATGTTGAACATTAAAATATATGTATGTAAATACTTTGTTTCTATTTTTGAATTGATTTTTAACAATTTATTGTTATAAGTGCTAAAAATTTATGTTTAATGAAAATAAAAAAATAACTAATAATTGAAAAATGTATTTTTTTACATAACTTCATAACTAATTGATAAATGTATTTTTTTTATATAAAATTGTTCACGTCATAAAAACCAATCTGATTAAAATAATTATTATTAAAACTGATTGTAATAATCAACAAGGTATATTAAGTTGGTGGACCCTTTAGTTTTAGTCGAATATCAAGTTTATTTCAATTTAGTTGTGACTGAATTTGTCAGGAGAACAATTCAACTGTTGCCATCTGTATCTTTTGTGTAAAATATTTCCACATTTTATCTTTTATTATTAAATTCATTTTATATTTTATTATTATTAATGACATCTAATATAAGCCATGTGAAATATAAGAAATATCGTAAACACGTTCCAAAATTAAATTTAAGATAATAACAATTAAATAAAGGTAATATTTCAAATTAATGGTAACGAATGAACTTTAAACAGTAAATTAAAAGTTAACTGTGTATAAAATAATTTAAAAACTTATCGTTGTTTTTCTTTTTAATTTTGATTAATAACCCTCATCAATATTATAATCGACCTTCTATTTAAGAAAAATGGGAAATGATAAACCCAAACAAAAACTTAACAAATTATTAAAAATAATACAATAAATCTCATATTACTTAATATTAAAAAAATAATGACTTAATAATATAGATACGTAGTAGGTGCTTGAAAATGTATACTATACTTATAATTTTTAAAATGATTTGTGCTACCTGTTAAAAGCATAATATTTCAAAAGAACACAATTAATTATAAATATTGAAAAAGGTAATTTTGCTAAAAACCGCTTAAAGTTCTCCGGATTTTTGTTTGGTTTTTACTTTTTTGCACTTATATAAATGTTTATAAGTGAGATAAATTACACATTTAAAGAATAGATTATTTACAAAAGTTATTGTTTAGCATTAAAATGAAATATAATGTTTATAATTAAGGAAAGATTAGGTTTTTCATATGAGAAGAATGTCAAGATCAAATATACATATCGGAGATACTTTTAAAAACCTCTTCTATCGCATGATAAATTCAAATACGATGTTTGCTAAATGTTAGAATCAATTATTAATAAGTAGATATCAGATTTATCCTACAGAGTAGCCATCAAATGAGAGGAGCACATCACCATTGGCCTAATAATGATGGTGTAGTTCCAGCAGAGTCGAGTAGCTTGAGTTTCAAGATTTTACTGAACTACAAATTGTAAAATTTAAGATTTTTCTACGTATTTTATTTGTGAAGATCGGTTCACTACCTTTGTTAGCTATATTTAAATTACATATTATGTCACAAAAATTCAAATATAAACTCACCTCCAGGATTGATGTCGGTGCTACCCCACACATTCTGATGAGCATTGGCATTACAGCCGATTATGAGTTTTGCATTCTTTTTTCTGCTGTACTCAACGGGCTTTTCTACGTCCTGTGAGGGGTGGGGCATTATTTGTTGTTGGTCTATCATATTCATTTGAATAAATCAACCCTCATTTTCTTGCTGTTCCTTGATTTGCCCCCCGCCATAATCCCATGATTCTTGTACGAAACCTATGTACTCCTTGGTGAGCCCACTGTTCAGATAACTTAATTCTTGCAACGGTATTAATAGCTATTAAAGTTTTGAGCTTTCCAACCAAAACATCAATATAATCAATATAAACATCAATATAAATTGATACAGGTTGTAAAACGCTTTGTTTGAAAAATAGTTCTTGAAAATTAAATCCATTTTCAGTTTGAGTTTTATAGGAGTCACATTAATATTCTTGTATTTCTATCAGTTATTCTAAATAGATTTCGTAAAAATTTATTTCAATAATTGAAATCATACAATAACGCAAAGATTGTTAAATTGTATTCTAAATTCTAGACAGGTTCTTCCAGCTTCGCTTTTAAAATGAACTAGAACATCCTGAAACTTAACAAATACAATGAAAATTTTAATTTTATTTGTATTCTACTTGTGGCTAGATGAATTAGTTTTTTTTTTTGGTTCATTTTTTCCACTTTATTATTTAAATTTTTATTTTATATTTTAAATAAGAAATTATGTCATTAAAATAATAAACTATTTTTAGATTTGTTTATACAACATATTCCCTCTGAGATAAAATGTGACACATTAATCGATTTTATGCTAAATACGTCGATGCTTGCGATAGATGTAACCAATTCTGTTATAATGATGTTCTTAATTTAATTGCTATTGTGAATTTCAATAAGCAAGTTCTATGAATGCAGCAGTGTTTAAATTTGATACGAAGTTTTATTGAACGGTTCTATTCAAATTTTTCAGATGATAAAGGTATGATTTTTGTTTAAGTTATTACTTATTTGTGTATATTTCATATGAATCCTTACTTAATACTTAAATTTCGAATGATGAATAAATATCAAGATAAAAATTTGCGTTATCAAACATTCTTTATTTTCTTAGACCAGAACTGATAGAGAACATCGAACCAAATATCATAAGTTGTAGAGTAGATTATTTCGATTATATTTTGTAACGTACATACATAGTAAATACAATTTTTCAACAAATATTTGAATAAAATTAAATGTTTTTTCCTAAACCAAATTAGAATAATAAACCAAATAAGTGAAGATTCAAACTAGTTTATTTCCAAAATAGTATAAAATTTTTTTTTTTACTTTTCGTTTTATTTAAAGAAATAATAATGTGAACACAGGTTTTCTTTAAATTTTCTCTTTATGATTTCTATTTATTACAATACGAGGTGTTAAAATGGTTTTTAATTATAAAAAATAAAATCAAAAATGTAAAACGTTTGTGTTTTACATCTACATATACAAATTTAAAATAAAATTTTATATATGTAGATAACAAACACAGATTGTATAAGAGTAGTAAAATCTTTAAAACTAGATTTTAAAAAATATAAATTAAAAAAAAACGTGCGAAGAGCATATAAAATAGACCGACATTTCTGGGTTTCTACATGGGAAATAGTTTTATTATTTAAATTAAAATAATATGTGATCACATTATGAAAAAATGATCATGGTCATATTGGACAAAAAACAAAAATAGAATACTTATAACAAAAAAAAAAGCTAAATAATGTTATATCGCATATTTATATATATGTAGATAGATTTGCATATTAAAATTATATTATTGTTATAATGAGCTCCATATAAATATGGATTTGCAAATTATTGTTTTTCAAGTTCTTCTTTAACTAAGTCTTAATCAAATGCTAAAAGCAAATATAAAACGAAAAGAATATTTTACATTTTTACAATTTAGGATTTATATATATACAAATTCTATTAATCTAAAAGTGGGGATAGAAAACTAAACTGTACTTGTATAATAATAAAAAAGCAGGATATTTTTTATTGTTAGGTAAATTAGATTAGAATAACAAAAAAATAAGAATAATAGTGTGATGAGTTCAAGGAAAGACAAAAATAGTTATATACAATAGGAACTTCGAAAATTTTTTATATATATATTTTTTGAGTATTTTAGACTTTTCAATTATTTTGCATAAATAAATCTATGTATAGAACTTGTTTGTTATATACGATAATCTAGTTTTTGTTTTAACTTTTTGTTTTAAGTATAGCAAAATAACTAACTATTTTACAACAAAATAGAAACCGAACCACGTCTATACACAATCAATATACATTCTCATCATGATAAATAATATTTCAAAACCATTCTATACCTATTTCTGATTATATATACATGTTTCAATATATCATAGCATAGGTAAAATAATTATGAAGATTTTAACTGTACTTTTATATAAGCATAGGTTGAAAAACCTTATAGAAATTCTTTTGTATTGTTCTTCTATAATTAATTTATTTCGAACTTAAATAATTTTAATTAAAAAATACATAATAGAACATTTATATTGGTTCAATAATAAATATACTAATATTTATTTATTTATATGTACATATTAATATGATTTTACTAAGAGGAGAATATAAAATTGAAAAAAAGTAAAAAATTAAATAAAGCGCCATCTTTTAGTAATAAATTATTGAAAATTAATTATATTTTATTGTAACCTTACATAGTTGAGTTAAGGTATTTATAAGTGGTAATACGTATAGCAATAATTTATATTATGAAAATTTTCACAGTTTTTCAATTCGATTATAAATTAATAGAGCGTTATTGATTATTAAAAGACTTCTAACTAGTTAAAAGATGCCTAATTTTAATTTTTTTTTTACAAAATGTAATTTACAAAATTTATTTTTTTTTTACAAATTCCAAGCGCATTTTTACAATGGAAATAGTGCCGTCAATTACACAATTAGTCTGATCAGTTCAGTAGATGATAGTTTCAACAAAAAAAAAATTTAAAAATTATTGATTTTATAGTCAAGTTTTCTGAAATATTAACGCAAACAACTAGCCACATACATATGTATGTTTTTACAAAAATTAGTTAAGATTGTTTTACTAAAAAGAAAAGAAAAGAAGGAAAAAAAGAATTTACTCAAAAACATAAAATTTAACAAATTATGCTTAGATCATTCATAATAATTTTCAATGCCAAAATAAAATGACTCAAAACTATCACAGCTAAAAGATTAATTAATAAAGCCAATTTTAAAACATATTTTAATCATAAAAAACCAAAGCAAATTTAAAAATATTTTAAAATAAAAATTTTCTAATTAATCAAAATAAAGATTGTCGTGTAACTAAAAACATAAAATTAACTATGAATAATTTGTTTAACGAGACAAAAAAAAGAATTGTTGAATATAACACAATAAATTTGACATACATAATTTAAATAAACTAAATGACTAACCAACATAATATATGCAAATCATATGTACATTTGTTTTTTTTTATTCTCATCGAAACGCAAATTTTTATTAACAGTGGAATTGATATTCAAATTCAAAAAAACCTACACCTTTTATTTAAAATCACTAGTAATACTAAAATTATTAGTATTAAAAGAGAAAAAGCAAATAATTTTGATCAATTTTTAAGTGTTTGGTTTTTAAATTAATTTTAAAAACTTTTCCCCCTTCTAATCAATATATTGGGTACGTATAACATGTATATATCAGTACTTAAAAGTGTCCGTTCTCACCATTCGATTTTAAACGTGTACTCTATATCTATGAATGCGCATAGCATGCGGTTAAAAGGGGTTCTTCGCTGCAGGAGTACTCGCGGTGCATCATTTAATTTCAGCATTTGGAAAGGCTGAAAATTGTTAATTTCTATGTTAGTTTAGGGAAAGAACGTGTTACATTCCTTCATACTTTACAATTTAGTTTCGATCAATTTATTATTTCGGGCCCTTTTGTCAAAGAAGTCAGCTGGTTTCATCTTCTGCACACTCCCTATTTAGCCACTTTAAAAATTCCGAATGTTGAAAATTATACTTCTCCATTTAAGAGTAACTTATGTTCGATTATGCCTAAAATATTCTTAAACCTCTGTACACGATCTTCCCTTGCCTACTTTCTACTGCTACTTCTTTCAGATGTCTTAATCTGGTAGTCTACTGAGGCCCATCGATTACATTTTTCGGTCGTTAGGAGGCAGCTTGATTATAGAAACTAATTAAATTAGTTTCTATAATCAACACTAATAGAAACATATCATTTTATTATTTATAAAAACTTAAAATTATTGAATAAAAAGTTAACTTTTTAAAATTTATTTTTGCATTCTAAATGCCTTAGTTTTATTAATGAATCGAATTTTGAATTTCTTTAATTTTTGATTTAAAATGAGTGCTTCCACATTTTATACATAAAAATTGACAAATTATGTCAATTTTTATATAAAAAAGTAATATGTCAATTTTTATGTGTAGAAGTTCATATTCATATGTATAAAAAATCTAGACTCAGCAGGATTTATAATAATAAAATGAATGAAATTATAAGCAATAAATTTTGTATAGTCCCATTTAAATGCTTATGGCAATAATATAACAGGTTTCAATTAACAAATTAGATGCATTCTCCTAATCGAAAGCTAATACAGTTATTAATAGAACTCATCTATGGTTATTATTAAATAACACATAACTGTAAATTGCAAAGATCTTATTAACTGCTGAGTTGATTGCAAAATTAAATTTCTGCTGAATATACGTAGAATGTCATATTTTCTTCTAATGAATCTACATCCACACCATCTTTTCTGATGAAATACAGTACAGTCCAAAAAATTTTTTTTAATATTTTTTGGACTTTACTGTATTTCATCAGAATAATTTCGTACATTTAAAAATATTTTTACTTTATTTTAAATTTTATTTAAATTTAAATTAGACCATATTATTTCAAATTGAAATTCTTCGTTTCTATAATTAATATGCATTTAGTTTTTTTTTTGTGGAAAATACACTAAATTCTGCTTTAAAAATCAATAAACTCACAGCGTGAAATCTAAAAATTTCAAAAAAAAATGGAGAAAAAAATTTGTTTAAATATGGGTATGTTTATATATAATACATACCTGTTTAATTAAAGTTATGTATTCACAAAATTAATATACATATTCTTAAAATCGTTAAAAAAGTGTTAAAAAGTGACTAAATTATGCTTATTATATAAAAAAAAATAAATAAACAAAAAATATAATAAAGATAGCAGAAAAAAAACAACGAATTTAAAATCGGTCAGTTTCGTTTTTCAATATAATCAAAAAGGAAGACGAAAGATAAACGGGTAAAAATAAAAGCAAATGCTTATAAAAATTAATTCAATTTCGATTTTATTCGTTTTTTTGTTTTAAATCTGAATTAATTATAATATTTGAATTAGTATTACATTCAGAATACTAATATAGTAAACTTACTACATTATGATTAATTGAGTTGACAATAAAAAATAAAATGAATTTTTTTACACGAATGAGGCGAAAACACAATTAAATGTCTACAACGAACTAGAAGGAATATGCAAAAACATAAAATTTTGGAACAGCAATGAGCATTTTTTATTTGCTGATTAGATTTTAATTAATTAATATTATAGTTATTGATTCGATTTTATTAATTTTTTATTAAAATAAAACATTATTAGAAATATTATTATTCTTATTGTTTTGAGAATCATATATCATAATTTAACAGTAAAACGTCAACACTGTATGATTTTATTGTTAGTTTATTTCTTATATAAATTGAAGTTTTAACAGCTAACTTAATCAGATAATTTTCGTTTAGTAATGAATTTGGTCATGAATTTCGCTCATATATGAAATTATTAGCATTTATATTATATACATACATTGCTTTATTTAGTAGTTATATATATTTTGATTTTGTTAAATTAAACCATGAAATATTTGTTTTTAAACTATTTCTTTCTCCAATATTTCAATATTCAAATTAATTCTAAATAAAATTAGTGTTTAAAACGAAATTTATTATAAAAATTTATTTATAAATTATGTTAATTAGAATTGAATATTTAAAAAGTCAATATAAATATAACAAATAGTATTTCTGGTTATATCTATTTTTAATATCCATATTCATATTATGTATATGGTCTATATCGATTTTAACTTCTTGGTTGGGGACGGTTTATAAGAAAAATCTATATAAATGATAAATTCCGCTTGAATATTTTAAAGTTATTTAGTTTAATGGTTTTTTTTTTTTTTGTATGGCAAATTATTAAGGTTTGTGACTACAAAATGAACGAATAGATTTTATTTAGAAGAAAAAACGAAAAAGAATAAAAATAACTGGTTTAAAAAGCAAGGTAGCGAACCAATTTTTACGCGTTGTCATTTTAAAACAGACATTAGTAGGTTATATTATATTAATTTGTTAATAAATTATTTAAGGTTCATTTACAGTTTTTTAATAAGAAAAGAATTTATTCCGAAAAATTGAAGATTTAAAAATAAAAAAGCAACATGAAAAGTTTACATTATATCCTCGTTAAAAGATCAACTGTATTCTCTTAGAAAATGTTAGCGGAAATTGAAAACGAATAGAGAGGATTTTTTTTTTATTACAGTTTTTAATAAATTTTTAATAATACATTTAATAAAATTTTGAGTAAAAATAAAAAAAAAAAACGATTTTCAGAGTTCTCACATTAACAAATTATTGTAACAATCTAAGTAAAATAGGTAAATTATTTCTTTAATTATAAAGTCAAAACTAAAAATTTTAATTTATAAAAAAAATTATAATTATAAAGAGGACAAATTAAAA
The DNA here is from genome assembly GCF_029603195.1 of Condylostylus longicornis. Lineage (NCBI taxonomy): Eukaryota > Metazoa > Arthropoda > Insecta > Diptera > Dolichopodidae > Condylostylus > Condylostylus longicornis. The sequence goes on from NW_026578011.1 coordinate 281,474, forward strand.
AAAAACATGTGAGAGTCATTGCATATAGTAAATATTTTATTACAATATCGAAAATGTTGAATATTAATTGAGTTTCTCATCCGATTGGGTAGTTGGAAGCCTTAAATTCTAAAAAACAAAAACAGTGTTATTATATATGTTGTCTGTCATGCTGTAGTTGTCTAGAAAGAACGAACGCACTCTTTTAAATCATGATACTCATTAAATGGCATAAAATATTGATCGCAAAATTATAACACAAATTTGTTAAATTTATATAACACGATTCCTTTAAATGCGGGAACCTTAAGTTGTTAAACAAATTGTGATATTCTAAATTATTAAATACATAGGAATACTATATAATATTTTATTATGATGTCAGCAAATCAAAAATGAAAACTATTTCATAATACTGAGTTAATAATCTAGATTTATGAGTTTTATGAATATATTTTGAAAACTTTTAACAAAAGAATAACAAATGAATGTTTATGAAAATATAAAACTATTGTACCGTTTTTTATTCTTTTAAAATGTAAATTGATTTAAAAATATACAATTTTATAATAATATAATAATAATTTCAATATTTAATAATTCACGTGCTCTTTTTTTTATTGCCATATTTTCGAATCACTCTAATGCATATACTATTCTCTTTTTCTTTTTCGATATTTTTATTGTTTATTAATTTCATTTTCAAATGTGTACATAACGTTTCTATTCATATATGTAGTTATATTGAAGTGACCAAACTGATGTTGTTTATTTTGCTTATTTGCGAGTACTTTAATATGCAGTTGCCGAAAATAAAAATTAATATTTTCGAATTTTTTGGAATTTGCGGTAGTAAAATTAGAACCCTCAAAGACAAAAAAGATACGCAAATCAAATGATATTGAAAAAAGATTCGATCAATGACTCCGGAAGATAGAAAATAACTTTTTAGGTAGAGTGTATACTTGTTACTCATCCAATCGTACCTATTTATCTGTTTACCGAGCCCCATTAGATGTAATGTAAATAAACTTTTTAAATATGTATACAGTATGTTGTTTATATTTTATTATAAATATAATTTTAAACGATTTTTTTATAGATCTGGCAATCTTAATTTTTGAACGGGAAACAATTAATTCTTTATTTTTTAATCAATTACATATATTATATTTATGAAATCTTAAAAAAATTTTTTTTTTTGATTATGATTGACATATAAAAAATATAAAAATGTTGATGCTTATAAAATTCAAGACTCGACAATATTACATAATACACATACATATTTAATTTTACTATACAATAACAGAATTCCAAAAAAATAAAAGCAAGCAAAATTGATTATTGTTTCTTTTCAAATTATAAAATAATAAATTTCAAAGACGACTCTAAACTTTTGAGATTTTTTAGAAAGAAGTCACCTGCTGATTTTTTGTCTTTTATATTATATAATAATACATAATATAAAGATGATAGCCTTGACAATAAAAATTAGCATCTTCTATTGTAAAACAGTAATGATTTAAAATGGTATTTAGTGTGAATATTTTTTTAAATTGTATAGCTTCCAGATTAATCTTCCTTTTCTCAATTAAATTTTATAAAATAAAAATTAAACAAAACAATTTAAAATTCAATTAAAAATAAATTTATACATATCTGAAGATGTACTTTTATATTCATTTTTCAAGTTCCCAAATTGATAGTGAAAGAAAAAAACTTGAAAATTTTGCATTTAATGAATTTTTGAACACAAAATTTTGAATTCAAGAAAAAAGTTAAAAATTAAAAAAAATATTTTTCTATTTCACATGTCAACAACGTTGTGAGCAATAGCCAGAATAATGTAATATGCATTTTATTGGACGAATTTATCGCAAAAATTCGAGATATTAAGACAACTATAGCAGGTCAACATGGGTTGACTGTCCGTAACAACGAAGAAAGAGTGATAGATACATGGCATGGTAATTGACGGAGCTTGAGAGCAGAACCAAAAGCCAATTAGATCACATTTATATGAGACAAAGTTGGAGAAACTGTCTTCTTAACTGCAGAAAGTGGAGGGAAGCCGACGTGCGCAGTGACGACGTGCAGATGTTTAAATAAAATTCGCGACTATAAGGGTTCAGAATACATCCGGAAGAAAGAAAAATATTAAAACCCAAAAACTGAACAACGTACATGTAAAGCGGGAATTTTTATCAAAAAAACAAAAACAGTTAAGGTCATATTATGACCTTAACTGAAGACGTGGGAGAAATTTAGGTCGACTTTTGCTCCACAGGCTACCTCAACAAAATGGCAACATAAAAGTTAGAATACTATACAGATAAGAAAGGTAATCTGATCACAAACATACAAGAACAACTTGTAAGATGCAGGGAACATTTCAATGAAACAAATGAATTGGACCAAAAACCCCCAAAAGGGAACCAAAAGATGACAGTAATATCGGCCACTTTTTAACTAAGCCTCCATCTCAAATAGAGTCAAGAGACTTAATCATGCGATTGAAAGACTTCAGGTGCGGACGGAATGCCCCGTGAACTGCTTAGAGCTGTTACTAGTCTGGCAGCTGCAGTTTTTGGGCCCATAATAGAGAAGTATCGTTTTAATTTTGAAGTATCGTTTTTAATTTTGCTCTTTTTAATAAGAAAGTTTCCTTGCATATAAGTATACAATTTTTTGAAACAGATACTGGGAAATCTATTCCGAACTTATTTTACTTTTAAAGTTTTTAAACTGTAACAATTTTTAAAAATAGCTCAATATTTTTATTCCTTTATTTCATTATGACGTTATGTTACGAAAATAATTTTGCAATATGAAAAATATTTTTTTTATAAAAAAATTTTATGAGTTTAAAAGTCTTGTTCTAAGGCGCCTATATAAAAATTATTACTAAAATTTGAAAACATTTAAAACCATCAATTATCGTAAACGCTTATCAACTATTTATGTTGCGTTATTTGATCTTTCAATAATTTTGTGTTTAAATGCAAATGACCATGTTTTATTACCTGTTTCTGAGCAGTAAAAATATTTTTTATCTGAATGTTATGTTGTACAATAATTTTTTTTAATTTGCATTGATAATTTCCCTTCTATTGTTAAAAAATTGGGGTCGTTTAAATTTATTAAAACAGAAACAAGATTTTTTCAAAATTAAAATAAATCAAAACAAAACGAAATTTTGGAATAATGAAAACCACAAAATAATAATATCAATTTATTATGGGGTTAAACTACAAATGTTTAATGTTTTATGAATTTTGCAAAAATTTTGACATTGTTTAGGAAAATTTAATATCTTTTTTTGCTGAATTTTATTAACATTAATTTATTTATGACGGTATTATATTATAAATTTCAATATAATATAATATTCTAAATTTAAACGTTTTATCATTTTAACTTTTTTAAAATGATTTTTTAACAGTAAAATAATCACTTAATTTGAATCAACATGCTTTTTTGTAAACAAATTTATTGCAACATTAAAAATTTAAATAACTTTTTTAATGTAGATTCCTTTTTTTTATTTAAATTTAAGGAATATTCAGTTAAAACTATATAACATATCTCAGATAGACATCCCAAGAATCTATTGTGGTAACCTGAGATCACTAAAGTACCGGCTCAAGCTCGCTCAGTCAAAACGCTCGTACCGAACCAATATTCAACAAATCAAAATGGGTCGAATCAATCATTCATCGGCATCAAAAGTATGGGAATAGTGGACTGAGGTTAAGGTGGGCAAGATAAATTTACTTTTTTAAAAAATTCTTTAGTTAAAGAATTTTAATGTAAATTTCCTTTTTTAGAACTAAAATTTATTAGAAGCTTTATCACTCCCGCTGCCATTATCACCTGGGCCTGAAGTTTTAAAAGCTGTGTCAGTTTTTTTCTTAATTAAAAAAAAATAATAAATAAAATTTTATTTGTTTTTTCTTCGAAATTTTTCTTTATTTTTCATTATTTTGTTTTTGTTAAATTGTCTTCCTTTTTTTGAAATTTTTATAATTTTTTTAATATTTTTTTTATAATTTTCTTTTTTTTTATTTATACAATGTACAATGTAGTTTTGTTTTTTTTTAAAAGCGATGCAGTCATTTTTGGTTTTTTTTGTTTATTATTTTTTATTTTATTAAATAAATGTTTTATTGTATTTGAATATTAATTTTTGTTTCTATATTATATTAATAATTATGCTTCGTTAATTATAAAATCATTAAAAAATTAACAATATTGGATATAAGTATATTTAAAATATTATAATTTGAGTAATAATAAGGATATATGTATATAATAATTCTTTAATATAAACTTAATTAAAAAAATAATCAATTTCAAATATTTTAAATAAATATTCTTGTAAAACTAAAAATATTTAATTAAAACTCATTTTCGGATATTATTTGATGGATAATATTTGAAATTTTATCATAGGTTATTTTAATTTATAAAATTATTTGTATAATTAGTGTATAAAATTTTACTATTCTTTCCGTATAAGGAATATTAATATGTATGTATGTGTTATTAAAATTTAATAAATATCCAACAATCCAATATATAAATAGTGTATATGAAAATTAAATTTATTTAAATAGAAAATTTTTTCTATACATTGAGAAAAATATCGAAGATATTTTTGTTATATCAAAAGGTATATGTACTAGTAAAAATACTAATAAGAGTAATCATTATTTATTATCAATTATAATAATAACGAACTCGGTATTTTAGTAACGATGATCTATAAAACATCTTTTATATTAATTTTGTTGTTATATAGCTCAACTGAAATGAAAAAATCTGCTTAGATTGATATACTTATTTTTAGTAGTTCAATTACAGCAGTGGTAGTTGTGTATAATATGAAATTTTACATGCAAGATCATTCTTACGTAGAGTTGTACATAAAGCCAATATGTATATATAAATACTTTTTCTAAAGTACAGCTTTACAAAAGTCTTAATTATTCAAATTATTTAATATATTTTAAAATTTTAAAACTCCTTAATTATGTAATCTCATGAATGTTGGATTTTATTAACTTGATCATAAAATATGATTAAATATAAAGAATATAATATAAATAAATTTTTCGTACATATATATTTTGAAATTTTAAGAAATTGCAATTAAGGAAATCAAAGAATAGTTTATAAAACAGTAAAATAAATCGAATTATTATATTATTTTTTGTTTATACAAAATTGGATTATTGACATATAAAATAATCTAATAAATTAATTTATATTGTGTATTTCTTACAATTTATATTACTATTATATTTACTATTTATATTACTATTTCATTATCATATAAATGTATATATGTAAATATAATATGAATTATGATTTTCTTCTTGAATATTTATTATATATCAAGTATATTAAGTATAATAATATATTTGTTGTAATACGTATAATAAATATTAAAATCATTTTAGGTAAACAATTACATGTACAGTTTGAAAACAGAATAAAAAACATAAAATATTATTTTGCGTATATATGTTTTAATCAATATATATATATATATTATTATTGTAGATATATATATATATATATATATATATATCTACAATATTGTAACAATATTATATAGTAAATATAATATTAATATTATGTATACATAAATAGTATATTTTGTTTTTATATTTTATTTAACTAGACATGTATATTGTATGTGTTTATTTTTAATGAATATATTATATAATTTTATGTAAATATATATTTATATTTTAATATACGTATCTTTATATTTCTTATTTTTTCTTATACATCACTTAGAATAAATTGTTTATTTTGTTTTACTATTGAAGCAGTTTTATAATTTTTTTGTTTTCATTTCTTTGTTAATATAATTGTTTTATTATATAATTAAGAGTACACGAATGTACATATATTAGTGTATATGTAATTTCCAGAAAATTAAAAATATTTTTTTTTATTGTAAAAAACTGTTATATTAAAAAATCATAAAGAGGCTTTTCATTTTCTTATGTAAGAGAACTTAATCAACACTTATATACATAATGTGTATTATATTTATATATATTTCATATATATAGATATATATAAATATGGTTATAATTTTATAATTTTTGTTAATAGAAATTTTAATTTTAATTACAGAAGCACCAACAATTTATATTATATATAATATATATAGAAACAGAAATAAAATATAGCATTGAATGTAATATATGTATGTATTAGAAAATGTACAAATTAATAATAGTATCAAATAATTAATGAAACCATATACATATTATTTTATTATGAACAATGTAAATTTGATTATGAAAACAAATATAAAGTTATTTATTGATTAATATAGTGTTCCATTTAAGGGGACAAATAATAAAACGCTGAACGTAAACACTATAAACGAGCGTATAACTCCGCTAGCTTATACATGGTGTAATACATTATTCCGGTAGAGGGCTTAATATTTTATATTGAAAATAATCATGAAAATTGGATCTATATAAATTTTATGATTTAGTTTTGAATCGTATGTAAAAGGATTTCCATACAAAACAAACTATTTATTTCCATTAGAGTATTGGATTGGTTACAGCCACTTTATAAATCGCTCCCTGTTTTCTAAGTCACCTATCGAAATGAGTTTGTGCACCTGGTTCTTTAAGTACTTGCTAGTTGGATATTTTGTATAGTTGTTATAATTAATTGTTTAATTTATTATGTAAAATATTTAATCAAATTCTGTTAGTCATATCACTTGAGGTGATAAGATATTATTGAAAATTATTTTTTTACGATATGTTTTTGATTTTATTGACTAGTAACTGATACAAATGAATTTGTTCCACAAATTTTAAAATCAGACACAAAATTTTTTATTAAAAATAAATAATTTTTAATCAAAAATTCTAATCTGAATCTTTTAGATCCAAATATTTGAATCTGAATCTTTAGATTCAATATTCAAATATTTTATATTTGATTAATTTGTGATTCAATTCTTGTTATTTAATTGCATATGGTTTCATTATTTATATAATAATCATTTTATATAATATATTATATGCTTTTTTATTAAAATTTGAAATTTTCGTTTTGGTTTATAAATTCATCATTAATTATTTTTAAATGTATTCTCGGTTGTTTTTGAAGTTTTTTTTAGTTTTATATAATAAGGTAATGGGGGTATATATTCAAAAATTTACTGAAAAAAATTCACTGATTTTCTTATTATGTTTTTTTGCTTTAATTTTTTAACTAATCATTTTAATATTATTTTTTTTTTTGTTATTATGTAGTTTGATTCAATTTTTGCCTAATTTTACATTTTACACAGAAATATAAAAATATTCTAAAGAATAACTTTTGCTTTTTTTATCTTTTATTTTTTTTTTTGGATTTTATTAAATTTTTATTTTGCAGCAATTTTTTTTTGTTTTGTATGATTTTAGAAAGCTACATTTCATTTAAAATATATATTTATATATGTTTTTTTGTTTATTTTATTTATAGATTTTATTTAGTGCATACATGTGCAAAAGCAAGCATCATTTTTTATTTTTTTTTCATTTGTTTTATTTATTTTTTTTTAACTATTGAAATATTACTAAAAGTTCAAATTACATTTTATAATATTTTTAATATTAAAATATTATATGAAAATAATTAAAAATTTAAATGTTAAATTTTTGTAATTTTGTTAAATAAAAATAAATGAAAAGAAAAACAAGGATTGTAAATGAAAATTAAAATAAAATTACAAAATATTTTTAAATATCTATTCTTATACAAACATGTATTGTAGATCCACCTAACTTTCAATGGAACTGTTAAAAATTTGGAAAGCTAATCAGGCAGGAGTAATGGCAAGTTTTTATTTAAAAAACAAGATGAAAACCAAGAACGAATTTATTTTTTTGATTAACAAAATACATGAATACATATGCACATAATGATTGGTACATGTCACAAACAGGGAATTGAATAATATTTAAAACTTCATATAATAAGATTCACTTTTAATTAATTTTGATTTTCTTAAGAATTTCAGTTAATTTTTACTAACAAAATGTAAAATAATCGTAAAATCACTTAAGTAAAATGAAAAAAAAGTCACTAAAAATTGTGAGAGAATTGATTTTTCAACAGAAAATATAATCAATCAAAAATAAAAAAAGAAACTATCGTTAATTATTAAATTAACTATTCGATATGTTTGTTGTATTCAAAAAGATCAAAAAGATTGTAAACCTACAAATAATTTATTGCTTGCGCTCCATTTAATGGTAATTGTAACACTCTATATAGCTTATGTCAAGAGTTTTTCTCTTAGAATAGATCAATATTGTACATATCAAGTTACTGGTAATTTAATTATATTTTAATATTAGCACTGTTAAGAAAGAAGTAATGTAAGTAAACAAGTCAATAACATAATTTTCTAATTAAAATTAAAAGATTAGGTGAAATGCAAAAGTATGCAACATAATCAAAAACTTATTTTTCAAATAAGTAAGAAAAATAAGATTTTCATATTGCGAAATCAGAGTAACATAATTAATTTCTGCAATACGATATTTCATGTTGCTATATTATTATTATTGTAGTGTATTGTTATCATGTTGTTATTTAGTAGGGAGAATATTTTTATTGTCAAACGATTAAAAGTGAATTTGTTCACAAATTCACAAACTAAAATCAAATATAATTGTAAATATAAAAATTGTCGTATTATGCAACAGTGTTGCATTGAAAGTCCTAACTAAAGCAACGCTACTTAATATTATAACGATACTTAATATCGCAACATAATATTGTAATTTTGCTGCCACGTCGAAGTCTCACCCAGTGTTATATAATATTTACTTTTTGATTTCACCCATTGTTTGAGAAATAGCAATGAGTTGCTATTTTTATTAATTTATAAAATTTTAAAAAATAATAAAAAAACTAAAAAAAAAAAGGTTGTATTTAGTTGAACAGAAATTCTTTTAATATAATAATAGCATATATATTTGTATGTTTATATAATATTATGTAATATTGATATAATTATATTTTCTTTTTTTTTTCTTTTTTGTTTTTGTATAGTTATTTTTTTTATATATAATTTATCTTAAATAATACATTTAATAATGCAATTCTACAATATTCAACAGCATAAAATTAATTTTTTGTGTTATTTTTTTTTAAATTTTTCTCTTATTTTTAGAAAATATACAATTTTTGAAATTTAATATGTTTGTTTTTTCTTTTTTTTACTAAAATTTGTTATATATTTTTATTTAAATATTTTGTTTTTTCAAAAAAATTATTTTACAGTGAGATTTTTCATGTGGGATTTTTTCATAATATTTTATTTTTAATTGTTACACATATACGTATATAAAATATACATATATGCTATATGAATATATACATATGTAGGTATATATTCCATTTCTTTTTGACATTTCTTTTTCATTATTATTATTTAATTAGTTTACAAATTTGTAATTTTAAAAGGAAAAAAAATAAATGTGTTATACATGTATTTTAGTATAATTAAATTTATATATGTAAGTATATTTGTTGTAGAGATTGTAAAAGTCGCAAAAGCCCAGCAATAAAATTCATTATATGTGAGTTTTAAAACAGTTTTTTTTCTTTGAGTGGTTTTTGTTGATAAATTTTTGTTTTTTTAATTTTGTTTGATTATTTTTTTTTTTATAATTTGAATAATTCTGTAAACAAAATAATTTTTTTTCAAAATTTATAACAAGTACCTATAAATAAATATTAAGTAACATAAGAATTAAATAAATTGCAGTTAAAATGAAAATTAAATTTAATTATTATATATTTTTTTAAAATGCTTGATTTTTTATATACTTTATTCATGAGAGTTTATTGAAATGACAATTCTGTATTTCAGTCAAAATAGAAATGACTGTTATGAAGAAATACCAGAGAGCTCATTCAACATGAAATTAATTTAACCAAATTAAACAACCAAATGATGTTTATTTATAATTTAATTATATTGAATAATATCACATTATTATTGTATTTTGCAATACATAAAAAAGAATAATACATTATTTTTTACATTTTAATTAATAATTACAAAATAAAAATTTTAATAATGGCCGGGAATCGAATTACTTTGTTTACAGAATATAGAAAAATTATGTGTGATAAAATAATAATTAAATTATGCTCGTTATATGAAATATTTCTTTTTTAGTGATATTAACTTTATTTTCTTTTTTCATTATTTGAAATAATACAATAATTATTATTATAACATCGATTACAGCTTTTCGTTTTTAATGTTTTAAATTTCTTAAAATTAATTTTAATTTTTTTTGCTTAAATATTCTTACAAATTAATTTAAAGTAATATGTGAAATGGTTTTCTTCTGTTATGTTTTCTGTTTATAATTTCTATATTATTTTACTTTTACCTAAGCTTTAATTTGGTTTTATAAGACTGTATAAATACGTACATTTTGTGTTTTTTTTTCATTTTTTCTTTAATTTTTTACGTTCATTCTTATACAATAGTTACTTTTCTTAAATAATTGTTTTATATATATAAATTTAATACGGTTTCTCTTGTTTTCTCTTATTTCTTATTTCATTTTATTATTGTTATATAATTTATATATGTTATACAAAAATTTACATGAGTTCTTTTAAATTATTCTTTCATTTGAACTCAGACTAGTTTTTATATTTTGTTTTTTTTTTCTAAACCACAATTTTTCTTTAATCGTTTTCATTTCCATCTTTTTTATTTCTTTAATTATATACGATTTCATTCTTTATTTTTGGTTCTTTAATTGTTTTTTTTAATGTAATTTGTTCAATTACTATTGTTGAAAATTCTAGATTTTTTTTATAATCTTTTTTCAATTCGGTTTTATCTTATATTATTTTTGACTATTGTTTTAGTATATAGCAAAATAAATTTGCAATTAATTTTAAAAAGAAATACATACAATATAAATATTTTTAATTATAATTTTTTTTTCTTTTTGACTCTTTTTTTTTATATTTTTTTTTTTGTTTTTTGTTTAATATTTGTTTGCTTTTAAATATCTTTTCATATTATAATTAAAAATTAATTACTTAAAAAATATTTTCAAGGCAGCGTTACATTTTACAAAGTTACATTTTAATTTTCCATGTATATATGTATATATTTTATAATATATATTCTAAAATATATGTAATAATATATATTATTTCATATTTCTATTGTTTCTTATATATCAATTACTAATACGCCTACAAATTATAAAGTATTTTGATAATAATTTTACAATAATTTTTGCTAAAATTTAAAAATCTTTAAATGAGAGAGGAATTTATATTTGTAAGATTTTTTTTTATATGAATATACAATTGAAACATTTTTTATTTTTTTTTAGAATTCTTATTTTTTTGTTAGTTATTAATAAGTGAAAGAAAGAAAGGAAGAAAAATAAAAAAAAAAGAGAAGAATTAAAGAGACGCCAGCGTCAATTTTAGGCAACTTACAATTTTAAATATAAAATCATTTTTTATTTTACATTAAAAATTTCTAAAGAAGAAAAAAAAGTAAAGTAATTTAATGAAATTTACATGAACACAATAAAAAATTGCAAAATATAATATTTAAATTTTCATCATTATTTAAAATTAAATATTATAAAAATGAACAATAAGAGGTGTGAAATGAAATAATTTAATTTTGTGTTCTGTTATGTTAAAAAATAACATGTCAAATTTTAATTCTTAAACAGTACTTGACTACTTCAGATATGTCAAAATGTTTTTTTTTGTTTTTTTTTTGTTAAAAGTACATGGCGTTAATTTTGTTTATGTATGCATTTAATAATTTATGCTGATTTAGTTTTTGTATTTATTTTTTGATTACTATAAAAGATTAGTTTAAACAAATTCTATAAATAATATGATTAATTTTTACATAAAATTTTCTAAACATTTTTTATTTTTTAAATAATTCACTAACAAGGATTAAGTAAAAATTAAAATAATTTTTCATTTATTTATAATAATATAAAAATAAGACTATTGTGAATGGTGTCAATGTCAAATTAAAACTAAATAATATGAACCTTAAGTTGGGTATGCATTGTAGAGCAGATTGTTATTTGATGGTATATGATAACACTGTAATATCATGACTTACTGACATTGTTTTTTTTTTTAAATGGCGTGATTAAAATTTATTTAAGTAAAGCCTTGATTTTCTACAGAATAATCAAAAAAATTTTGTGAAATAAATTAAATTTATAAGAAAAATAATAAATTTTTTCAATTATTTGTTTTAAATTCAACTTTAATGGAATATGAAAATTGAATTGTGGAACAAGTTCAGTATTTCGATTTTAATATTTTATTCACATTTTATTATCTAAAAGAGGGTTGTTATCATTATTCTTTAAGTTGCAATTAAAAAATTCGCAAAATGGTTTGCCGATTTAATTAGAAATATTTAAGAATAATTTTGGAAATACATACATATGTATATGAAATGAGAAATACATTAAAAATTTGACACTCAGTAGTTTTGATCACAAAGCTACTCAGTGTCAAAAATTAAACATAGAATGAGAACTTAAGTATGTAAATGTTATATACAATAAAAAAAAATATAAAACAAGTTCGCAAATAAAAGAAATTCAAACTTATTCAATTTAGCGACATATTAATTAAATTTAATTTGGATAAGTTAAATTGTGGAATGAGTGTGGCAAAATTTTATATGTTAAATAGCAATTTTTAGAAAATTTTAATTTAATCCAACAATGTTGTTAACGTATTTTATCATTTTGATGCGCTCTAAATGTTTATTTAGTTTTCATCTAAGTGATCTACTTGTTTTTTTTTCATTAAATATACAAAACTATTTTTTTTTTTTGAATATATTTGCACTACTAATATATATAATATGCATGTATAATAGTAATTACAGATACAAAATAATGAGTTTTTCAGCTATTAATTTTTTTAATTATACTTTATTTTTTTATTTATACTTTTTCTTAAAAATGGAGGGACATTATATTGTTGCATTTTTTAACTAATAATTTAGTTTAGTAGGTTTCTGTTTCATAATAATATCATAAATAATTGAAATGCTTTCGTTATAATAATTATAATCTTTTGTTTTTTTTCTTTTTAGGAATAAAAAAAGGAGAACGGAGTGTGATGCTATAATTGTTTCTAAAATGTTATTACAAAGGTTTCATACGAAATGTAAACATTAAGTAAACTGAACGATGGCTTATAATTTTCTTAAAAATTTTTGTTTATTTCTAACTTTTATTTTACAACAGTTTCATTAAAATTCAATTAAAAATTATATGTAATTTTATTGTTAGATAAAAAAAGGATTTTAAAAATAAAAGCAATTATTTAAATAGCACTTTTCCTTATCAAGAGTAATAACAGTTTTTCATTTTGATGTCAAAGTTATTTTGTTTTTATTTTGTATAAGTATAGTTAAAAATTAGAAATTTACGTATTCGATTTAATTTTCGATATTTGATATAAATTTTGACAAAGCATTTAAAATACTTTATAACATAAAAAAAAAAATAAATAAAAACGAATAATAATATTGCATAAATATTATTTATGTTCATTTGCAAGAAAAAAAAATAAATTAAAATTAAAAATGTAACATTTTAAATGATATGTTTAAATTCTTAAAATAAATCTAAGTTACAAATTCGATCAAATAAAAAATGTTGCATCTAAATAAATTAAAGCATAAGTAAATAACTTATTTTGATATAAAAGGCATTTGAAATAAGGGAAGAATTTCGAAAACAATAAAAAAAGATATAATTATATAATTGAGTTAATTATTAGAAAAATGTTATTAAATATTAATATTTTTTTTTTTTTTCATTTTATTAAGGATTTTTTTTTATATTTTTTTTCTCTAACACAATATCCTGTTTATTCCTGTGTTCAAATTTTTCTATATTTATAATTATTTAATTAATGAAATTGTATACCTTGCTTATTTAATTTTGCTTTAATTGTTTGCGTTTTTTTTTGTTATTTTTTAATTAAATACAGGTAAGTACGAATTTTACAAAGCTTTTTTGGAATTCATTTAAATTTAATACTGAGCTTATAAACAAATATTGTGAATTATTTTTTTTTTAATTAAATCGATTTTTTATATCAATTTTTTTCTTGTTTTTTTTTTTTTTGTAATTTAATTAAATATATAAATAATTTGTTTATATATAATCTGTTTATATATAAATAATTTTATACATTTATAATTTTTTTGTTTGTTTTTCTATTCTTTTTATTTGAAATTTGTAATACTTTTGTATTTAATATATATATATATATATATATATGCATTTTTTTTATTTTTCATATAAAAAAGGTTACTCTTCTTTATTGTATTTTCTTTTTTTTTGTTCCTTTGCTAAAATATCCTATTTAGTATATAAATTAATAAATTTTCATGTTGAAAAAATTATCCATTTACAATATATATTAATTTTTTATAAGAGTATATATTTTTCTCAGCATTTTCCTGTTACATACCTACATAATTTTTTATTTTATATAAGATTTTGCAAATTGATTTTTATTAAAATAACAATTTTCAATTTTAGCGATTGCTAAATTCATTAGTATGTTTTGTATGTAAATGTATGTATACAATGTAATATTCAATCTAATGCAATTAAAATATTAATTTTATTATGATATATAATGAAAATGACAATTTATTTTTTTTATCTTATTACATTCGAAATTATTTCTTTATGAAAACTTTTGAAATTTACAATGGCAATTCAGATATTTCTGATGTCAGATTCGTGGGTGACGTTAATAATTTTGATAACGATGCTGGTGATAAAGATTTTGTCATGACTTTATTTTTCAAAAATATTTGTTTACTTAAATTTTTTGACATTTCTAATGTTGTGGTTGTTGCTGATGTTGCTGTTGTTGTTGCCGTTATTGCATTTAAGATAGTGTTATCCAATTTTTGTTGCAGCTGACGTTACGGACTCTGTGAATGACCGAAATTTTTTTTATACGTTAAAGGTGATTGCAGATGTCTATGTGGAATGATTTCCCGCTCTGTAGGTAGTGGCCATAGCTCCTAGATTTTATTTTGGTTCATTTTATATATATTTTTATATATACATATACATTTTTTTGGGATCGGTTTTTGTTTTATTGTTGATTATTGATTTGAGTTTTGTTTTTATTTTTTTTTATTTTCATTATTAGCATTTTAAAATTTAAAACATAAATTTTTAAAAATTAAAAAAAAAAATCAAAATGGTGAAATAAAGTTTTTTTTTGTTATAAATTCAATTAAGGTTAAATTTGTGCATTAAATGTTGATAGTATAGTAGTTGTGTATGACAGAAGTTTTATTGTGTATTATGTTTATTTTTGGTTAAATATGTTGTTATTGTAGAATATTTTGTAGAGTAAATATTATATTTCGAATTTTATAAAATAAGAAATGTATAGAAAAATAAGAAAAAAATTTGTATTTTAGTAACAAGAAAATAGAAAAATTTTAAAAATAAGAAAAATAATTTTAAGAAATAAGGAAATTTTATATAAAAAATTTTTAGAAAGAAGATGTGTTTGTGAATTTTATATTTTTTTGCTCTGATTTAAAAGGATGTGGATCTTAAATACATATTGTATGGTATTAGGATATTAATTGTTTTGATTATAATTTCTAATTTCTTTTAAAACAAAGAAATGTCCTTGCCATACTTAAAAATTAATGCTTTAATAGAATTTTAAAGTTTTTAGCGAATAAAAGAGTCTTTCATAATATGTTTTTTTTTTTAACGGGAATTATTTTGATTTCAACTGCTTAAAATGTTATTTATTTTCTTACAAAAAGGAAAGATTAATTATAATTTAATTAAACGAATCCATAATATCATTTGGAAATGACATTAGTATAAGTGTATTAAAAAGTCAATTTAAAATTAAATAAGGTTTTGTTAAATATTAATACAAAAATTTTAATTGCAACACTGATTTGCCTTAATTTCTAGAAAATAACCAAAAAATTGTTGATAAAATTTTTATAATCAATAACAATAATATAATTTAATACAATATGTATTTTAATATTAAAGAAAACATCCAATTATTATAAAAAAAACTTTTAATTTTGTGGAAAACTTAAGTAGAACTTTAGAAAATAAAATCTTTAAAAAATTAATTGCTTAAATGCCTTAGCTTTTAATTTTGATAAGGAGAGAAAAAATAAAAATAAAAATTTTTAAATATTATTTTTTTTTTATTTTTAAAAATTTTAAATTACGAATTAACAAGTTTTTTAGTTTTTTAGTTTTTTTTTTTGTTTTATTTTTGTGGTTTGAAAAACAAGAATAAAAGCAAAAAAGTTAAAAAAAAATAAAAAAATTAGCTGTTAGCATTTTTTAAAAAAGTCTATTGTTTGAATTTTTTCATTTAAAAAGAAAATTAAAAAGATATAAAAATGAAAATTGAATGAAGTTGTGTTTGTCTTCTATTTAAAATCATAACGTTTTTAAAAAGTTCAAAATGCAAATTGGTTTCAAAAAGTTTGTTGCTCCCCTGTTTTTTTTATTCATTATGTATGGGTTAAATAAAAATGTGGCTGCCAGCAGCCAATTTTTGCAAATAAAACATTAATATCTTATTAACATTAGGAAAAATAAGCTATCCTTAAAATTTTGTTCACAATTATTGATAAGAGAAAATATAACTAAACTATTCACCCATTTCATACGACGTGATAATCATTTTTAATCACTTCAATATTTGCACTCGATGGATTTTGCTGGGTATACATTATAGTTAAGATGGACAAATCGGCGGAGTTAGTAATTACAAAAATTATATTTTATTCTACTAATGTATTCTACTAATCTAATGTAATTCTGTTTTTGTAATTTCCTGAACAAAAAGAATAACGTGCATATATTATGAGCATTTTGAGCTTTTATTAAACTTAATGGTAGACAAAATGTTGACACAACCGAAGGTGTTTCTGGTAAATGTACAAATTTTACGAATTAAAAAATTTTTTTAATAATTACTTTTTTTTGTTTTTTTTTATATGCAAATAATCAATTTAATTTTTTTATGAAAGCACGACTGCTGTTAGTTTTATTGCGTCTACAGACACGACTACCAGAAAGGAATATTTGAAGTGATGTGACGTCATAACTGTATTTTTCAGGTCAGTCAGTTTGATTAATTATACACTTAATTCAAAATAGAGTTAATAATAAGCTTGAAACTGAAATTAAAATGGCACATAAGCTTACATGATTCAAAAGCATGACAAGTTTATTGAAAAAACATGAATAAATTGTGGCCATGATTTTTGTTATTTTAAAAAGATTATGATTTAAAATTATTTGACAATTCAACTTGTATAAAATTAAAATCATTTATATAAAAAATATTTTTTGTTTTTTAAAGTTAAAGTTTTTAAACAAATTTTTCTATTGCAAAATATATTTTACATTAATATTACTTTCAACTTGTTTTATATATTTTGTTATAGTATATACCTGCAGAGATTTAGCTCTTTCTCAGGAATTCGTTCGATCTTTTTTTAATGATAAGGAGCTCATCAAGTTTTTTATTGTCGCACCGATACCTTTACTAGGTGTATTAGAATCGGAGGATAAACGTGTTTCTGGATGTGCATCCAAACATTTTTGGTAACGTAACTGAAATATATGATGAATAAACATTAATAAATTCGAACATATTGTAATTTCAGGAAGTATTATTTAAATTTCCAAAATGGTGGTAAAACTTACTTTACATGCGGCTTCAATTGTTTTACATAGAGCACCGCTGGACGGTTCACAATGAAATACATGTGCAACAAATTTATCTTGTGCTGTATGCATTATAAAAGCACAATTTTTAACATTTTTTCCAATACCCAAAAAACTTAAATATCTGACTCTACATTCAGTTAAAAGTTTTGAATCATCCTAAAACGAAATTTTTTCAAAAGTGTTAATGAAATTGGATTTTATAAGCAGCCATGATATACAATTACATCAGTTTTTTTAAATAATTTATTTTAACTTGAATTGCTTATACATTGTAAGATATGCTTGGAAAGTAAAGTATAATTAAGAATTACCCCTGAACTATGAACACTAATCATAGACGGTGCGACAGATACATTAACATTTTCCCACTGTTCAGGTCTTGTTTTAGCCATTACAGAATCAATTGCATTATTTAATATTTCCATACCAGTTGGTTGATTTACTTCCATTGAACCTAAATATGATGCCTTTAAAACTTTTTTAGGTTCTTCCATTGGCGTTGGGAATGATTGAGCTATGAAAAAGAAAGAAGTTTATATAATTAATTTGCTTTTACATAAGAAATGAAAAATGTTTTTGAAATATTTTATTAAAATATGGAATAAAAAAAACAAAACTTACGATGTCTTGCCCATTTTCTATTCTCTGTTGGTAAATCAGTTGGACGTATTGCACTACGACCATTTGATGTGTTTGGTGAACTATTTATGCTGCTACTGTTGCTATCCAATTGTAATGATCTTTCAATCATTATTCGTTTACAAATATCCCTACAAAAATTTAAAATATTAAAAAAAAAACCAATTTCAATAGAAATTTTGTTATATTCGCGTTTAAAAATTATTGAATGTGTTTATAATTGAATTAAATGACAAAATTATAAAATAAATTTTGGAAATCATTTTACCTTAAAGTATTCGCAATTGTTCTAGCTGCTGTATCACATCTGAATACATGACACATATGAATTCTTGTTAATCTATCACGTGCAACATATGCAAAATCCCTGAACAAAATAAATATAGAAAATGAAACATTGAAAAACAAAATAGAAAAATTATTATTTTATGACAAAAATATTTTTTTTTTTCAAATAAATATTTATTTTTTATAATTTTGTATTGCTTTTATTTTATTTTGTGAAGCCAAAAGGACTTGTGTAATTTGTACGGAAACTTTTCTAACACATATAAATATATGCATATATATGTGTGAAATGTTAGTAAGTAAATATAAATATATGTAACTATTATCGGTTTGCTAATTTTCTATTTTGAACATTCCACCCGAATCAATGATTTTTGGTATAAAATCAAATTCCATAAGTATTTACAAAATTCTAAATAAAATACATACAAAATTTTCCATAATTTTTTTATATACAAACTACATAAAAAATAAAGCAATAAAAACTACTATTGATGAAAATAATAAGGCATTACAAATAAATATTAGTAGATCGAACAGCTTTACTTGAAATCTTCTATGTAGTTTACTATGAAATTAATATTAATTAAATATAAAATAAAATTAATTAAGAATAAATTTTTTATATTTTTATTTAAGAGATATATAAAATTCTATAGCTTACAACTATTCTAGTTTTTTTAGGTATAAGATATTAAAAACACGGTGGCGATAAACAAGAATTTTGTGATTTAAAAATTTTCATTTAATAAAATTATAGATACTGTGCCATTAAATGGCAATTTTAATGTAAATGATAAATAATGATAGATTCTCAATTTTTTAAAGAATTTATTATAAAAATAAGATAATTATTTCTAGATTTTGATAACTAGTAAAGGAAATTTAAAAGTGCAAGAGTATTTTAAAATTTATTAAATTTGCGTGTCAAAATAATTATTTATAATAAGTGTTAAGTTTGCACTTCCTTTCTTTCTCTAATAACAGGCGAACGCATAGCAATAAATCTTATAATCTTATAATTTTAATATTTTTGAGCTTTTTAATTTTTTGCATGATCTTGACCAAATTCTTTAGTCCAAAAAATTAAATGTTTAATAGTTTAATTTTAATAATAAAATAATGAAAAAAGTCGTATTGTGCTGTCGAAAATAGTTTTATTTCCATGCAATTTAATAAACTAATTAATACTCTTTAATAAAAAAAATTAAAGACCATTCATTAAAACTACTATTAATTTTTAATATATAAATATTATTTTAAAAATGAAAAAAACTTATTTATTTAATTAATTTTATAAAAACAAATCATTATAAATACTAACCTCTCTCTATATAAAAAATATTATTTGTTTTTTTGTTTTGTCAATTTTTGTTCATTAATCATTAACAAATGTAATGTTTTTTATTTTTTTGATAATTTTAGATAGCATTTTAATTCGAATTATTATGGTAACGATAATGAAAAAACACAATGGGAGGAAAAAAGAGAAACAAGAAAACAAAGTGAAAAATGAAAAAACAAGAAAACAAGAGTTAAAATTCAATTTTTCTAGAATAATAATATTTTTTTTATATTATTAGTAATTAATACATAAATATTATAATTTATCTAAATGCTTAAAATAAATATTAATTTTTTTTCTATATTGCAATTTTATAGTATAGAAAAAATTCTAATTAATTATTATAAATTTTTTAAGTATGATTATGTAAAATCATTCATATATAAATATAATTTTTTTAAATTTAATGAAGTATTAAAACTTATAATAATTATATCGATAAATTAAATAACTTAAAAAAGTATTGTGTTCATATATAAATATATATATATATACATGTATTTATAAGGTACATGGACCGTAAATAATAATAATAAGTAATACATATACATATAATACCGTAAATAATACTCGTAATAGTATTACGAGTACTCAAATGATAGTATTGATACTCACGAAACAGATAGTGAAGGAGAAAAATAACAGCGGGGCTAGAGGAAGAATAACAGCTTAAAGGTCTACTAAAAGACGTGGTTCGAAGATGTTCAATTACTAAGATATAGAGCTAGATTAGCTAGATTAGCTCTATATCTTACTGAGCTAAATAATACAAGGAATACCCATAGTGTGCATGTGGTATGAGTCCACCAATATCTTAGAGATGCGGTAGGGATATCTAATGAATATTCAGAGACAAAGGCTCTCAACGGAAGCTTTGATAAATTTTTAGGGCATTTGGAGAGCTGCCAGTGGCAAAAAAAGTACGTTTAGCGAAATTAATCTACCCATTTGGTAAGAGCTCAAAGGTCACAAGGTTCACCTATGGAGGAAGTAAAAAAGAAAACCTTAGAAAACTGTAAAGAAAGGAAGTCTGAAGAAGACAATAAAAGTAAAAACTCTAAAAGTGATATGAGGCGCTCAGCGCATTACTGACCTTGACATTTCGAATAAATTGCGATTTAAATGTTAAATATTTAATTTTTTAAAAAAAATTTTTAAAAGGCAAAAACAAACTTATGTCAAAATAGAGTGGAAAGAGGAATAAACTAAATATTTTAACAAAGTGGACCAATGATAGATTTGTGTATAAGCGATTTATAGCTCCTGTGTTAGGAGCTAAAAAAAGAGATTTTCAAATTCAAAGCAGCAAATCTAAGATTATTGGGACAGCAGAATACAGTTTTAAATAACACCGAGAAAGACAAAATTGGTATGGTCGTGTACGAAACCGAGAAGGAGAAGAGTTGGCTAGAGAAATCGATTGTATTCTTAACTCAAAAAAGCGAAAAATCCAAAGTTCACCAAATATGAAGCCGCCATTGGAAATAAATAACACTAAAGTAGAGAGATCTCCACCGTAGAAAAATGTTGAACTTAGAAAACATAAGCCTCCACCAGGGCTAATATAATCCATTACACAACTAATCAGGAGCCTTAAAGAGGAAAATATGGATGTGATGGTAAGCATGATGAACGTGATCAAATTAAAATAAATGTTAATAATGAAAATGAATACAGACGACTACCTAAAGCTGTTAATTAGGCCAAATTAAAATGGCATACTTATAAAAATAAATTGACGAGCCTAAGCATTAGAAGCAATAGGCTTATTTACTAATGCAAGAAACGCCGGAAGTTCGGACATACACAAAGATTTTCTCAAAGAGGGTCTAAAAATTTTAAAATGCTGATTATCATATGACGAAAGTTCGTAATAGGAAAGATATCTTTCAAGCCAAATGTGCAAACTGTGATGAGGCACATCCTGCTAGTTACCTAGGCTGTTTGGTGGCTGGCTGAACTATAGAATTTTTTTTTTTTAATTTAAATATATATATATGTATACAAACACAACTATAAACTATCAAACATGTTATAAAAAAAGTTTTCTAATATAATTTATATTATTCCTCTATATTAACGTATAATATTTTTTAAATAATTTTAAATTAATATTTTATACCTTCCATTATCACGTCCAACTCCCCATACACGAATTGTATGTATCGGTTGTGTATTTAGTATTGTCAAATTTTCGGGATCTATTAATTTTAAAGCACCTTCATCTAAATCCATGAATAAATCTTTACCCTAAATATTTAAGAAGAATACAAAATTTAAATTAATGAAAATAAGTGTTTCTTAAAAAGTTAAACAAAAAAATTGTAAGTAGTGTGTAGGAATCTCGTACAGAAATTGAAATTTAAAAAAAATATTGTTCTTTTTATGCAATTTAATATTGTTACATTTAATTTTACAAAATATAATTTTCCGTTCTAGTTTTTAATTATTTAATTTATAACACCATTTATACTTCATCCCTATATACAGTACTACAAAAGCGTTCCTTCATATTTTCAATTAAGAAAATTTTTTTTCTTGAAATAGAATTATTTAGGTCAACAAATATCGTTACGTATATATAATATATAATATTATTTATATATAGTTAAATTTGTTTTTTTCATCATTGAAACAAAGCATGAAACATTATTTTTTTAAGCTTTATATTATTGTAGTATACAAATCTCTATTCCTTGAATAAAATGTTGTTCATTATTTTGGTTCGTTTTTTGTTGCTTTTTGTTAATATAATTGAATAAAATTTTGAAATTTTTACCATTATTTACGTATATAGTTTTTATACTATTCAAGTAGCATATTTTCCCCTTTTCCCATAATAAAGGATGTTATTTTTATCAGAAAAGTTACTCTGCATTTGCAATTCATAATTATTAATATTAATCAAAGTAATTGATTCAAAATTTTATTTGCATTCCTAGAACAGTAAAACTAAAGTATAAAACGATAATTTGTTAAGTTTTGGGTTTCGCTGAACTAATATTCTGATTATATATAATGGGTATATAGCTAAAATTGCTGATTATATATTTTGGGGACCAAAATCACAGTCACTTCCTAGTGGAGAGCCCTTAAGGGCCTGCTTAATCAGATGGAAAAACAATATTTCTCTGGCGCATCCAGGTGGTGTATCGCAGCATACACTGCCTGGATGCATCAGGAAGCTCGCAGATACGGGAAGGAAAGGCTCGACAAACTGAGGGCCTGTGGTTTTGATGTTGTATAGTCAATGTAGCCAATGAGGCTGGGATTTTAGCCAAAGTAGCTAAAATCCCAGCCTCAAAATGAGTTCCTGGAGGGTGGCGAGGATTGATAAGGTAAAGGACGGGGCTGCTTCATCACCTTCTCCGTGTATGGTTTCGGTTTGCAAGATATACGGAAAGGGGAGTTTCGACTTTTTCTGAACTTCTTCCGTGTTACCCTTCAGTCAAGGGAAGGAAACTCTCTCAAGGGGCTTGCGACTGGGCAGAATAATTTAAAAGACCAACTCCCACCACGACAATAACGAGCACTTCAGACGAAACAAAAGATCCAAAGCTCATTGGTAAAACCTAAAGTCGCTTCGAAAATGGCGGCCAGAGGAATGGAAGCCAACGACCAGCGCACCAAATGCAAGCGTCCCGGGTAAACTAAAAGGGTTCAACCCCATTGGGAAACCCGAACAATATCAAGGAAAAATGATATGGCTGCAGGGTGCATCCAAATGAGTCTACAATATGCCAGGGCAACTGCGGATGTTCTGACTCACAGATTTATGAAGGATCACCTCGACATCAAGAGCCTTGCATAGTGTAGAATGAGGTTAAGGACCTAACAGGTGAGCTATTGTATGATAATACAATTGGGGGAAGAATATTGTATGATATTGCAATTGGGTCTGCATCTTGTTTAGAAAAAGACATATTTTCCCACTTCAGATTACTGTCCCAATGATGAGGTAGCTGCGTTGGTCAGGTAGCGTAAAGTCCCCTGGGGGCTGTGCAGAGTTTATTGTATGCTCATCCTATCTCTCGGGAGACTGTGTCCATTCAGACGGACAATTAAATTACCTAGTGAATTTCTATGGAAGAAGGAACTTCCAGTTGATAATAGGAAGTGATGTCAATGCTCACTACACCGCCCAAAAGGTGAGTGCCTACTTGAATTTATATACAACAATAAGTTTACGGTTAGAATGTAATCGTCGGTAATAGGCCGACATTCATAAACGCATTTAGGGAAGAGGTTCTTGACAATACCCTTTGCAATGAGTTTATCGGCAGTAGGGTTGGTGGTTGGTATGTCTCAAATGAGACATCCAGTTCCGACCATAGGCAGATTAGGCTTGATATACTGATCTCCAGAGGCCTGGCAGAAAAGATGTATCGAGTGCCTCAATCCACAGATTGGAGTCAATTCAGAACGCTCCTCGCGGATGGGATTGAATCCATTCCTGACACTTCTGTCAGAACAGGAAATTTCAAGGCTCAGAAACAGAAAGCTCTTTAGGAAGAGTATAAAACATCACTCACGTTATAATAAAGTTAATTTTACATTGTAATAATAATTATGCAAGTAAATATTTCCATTGAATACATTTTTTGTTTTGTAAAATGTTAATTAGAAAATAACATTTTGACTAATTATATTCACAAATACATTGCTTTGTCGTAATTTAAAACTTTATAGGGAATTTATCATCCCCTAAATAAGTGACATAAATACTCGATATTTATTCGTAATCGAACATCAGTTCGTAGTGAACATACAATATTTTTCTCAAAGATCTATAAATGCATTTTTGATAAATTACTTATATATGTTATATAACGCTGAGTATTTGTTTTTCAAAAACCATTTCGAGTATAGCAATAATATTTCATCATACCTTAATAAAATCGTGATTTAATTTATAAAGTGCTAAGGAAAAGCATTAGAACTTTAAATTAGAAACTAGAAAATAAAAACGAAAAAAAAATAAAATAGAATATTGTAGAAAATTTAAATATTCATAAAATAATAAATCTTAAGAGATGCTATGTATAAAAATACCAGAGCCATGAATGGATCTGGACTAGAATGGTATACCTATGAAAACAAGCAGGCCAGACCAATAAAAGTCATGGTAAGAGGTCTTCACCCCAGTTGTAAACCGGAAGATATAAAGGAAGACCTAAGCTCTAGGGGTTACAAGATCTTAGATGTAAGCAATAAAATTAAAAAAATGAAAGAAAATGGGAAAAACATTATGGTGCCTCTACCGCTGTTTATGTTAACATTCTCAAATGAAGAAGAGATGAAAAAAATTTATGAAATCGATTACATAAACAGGATGAAAGTTAGGATAGAGGCACTTCGAAAGGACAGGACCATTCCGCAGTGTAAAAGGTGTCAAAGGTATGGGCATACACAAAAATTTTGCCAGAGAGAACCGAATTGTGTTAAATGTGCAGACAGGCACTTAACATCAGATTGCAGTAAGCCGAAGAGTACTGCAGCAAAGTGTTCCAATCGCTTGGAGGCCCACCCAGCAAACTATAGGGGATGCCTTGTAACTAAGGAACTGCAAAAACGTAGAAATTTGAACAGCAACAACAACCTGAAGAATTCTGAACGGCCACCGAGGAAATTCACCTCGAGAATAGTCTCAAAAGATGTAACATACAGGGACGTTCTCTAAACGAAAACTGATGACGGTGGCACGAGCAATAAAAAAAGGGCCAGTGACGTGAATGTTTTGTATAAAATGCAAAATATGATGCAGAACATGCTAGATATGATGGACAAAATCTCTCAGAGATTGAGTATTTTAGAGAGCGAAGGGAAAAAATCGAATACCAAAAGACCTGGTAAAAGATGGCACGAGGTAATTTTAAAATAGCAACATGGAATTGCAATGGTATTGCAAATAAAAAAGACATGCTTGAAGTTTTTCTGCATACACAGAATATAGACGTGTGCCTCGTAACTGAAACACATATGACCTTAAGAAGCAGGATTCGGTTTCCAGGTTATAGAATTTACAACTCGAACCATCCTGGAAATATAGGGAAGGGCGGAACGGCGATAATAATTAAAAAAAATGTGGTGCATTGCGATCTGCACCAGATGCAAACCGAGGGAATGCAAATGACAGCGGTTCAGATCACTTCGACTAAGCAGAAATTTAGAGTGGCTGCATTATATTGTCACCCTAGATTTAAAATTACGGCAGAAATGTTTCAATGCGTCCTGACAGACCTGGGCGATAGATTTATATTGGGGGGTGACTTTAACGCCAAGCACACTGATTGGGGTTCAAGGCATACTTCAACTAGAGGAACAGAACTTAGGACAGCAATTGGCGGCACGGGGTGCCTTTTTCATTCTACTGCGAAGCCAACGTATTGGCCAACCGATGTTAATAAGTGTCCAGATTTAATAGATTTTTTCATGACGAAACGGATTGCGAAAAATTTCATCGGGGTACATGATAACTACGATCTTGACTCCGATCAGTCGGTGGTTATTCTTGTACTTAAGGAAAATATAGTTATGAAAAGAGCGAAACCTGCGCTGACAAATGGAACTACAGATTGGTCAAGATTTCGCTTAGAGATTGAATGTCAAATAGATCTAAGGAAAAGAATAAGAACGACCCAGCACATAGATGAGGAGGCCGAAAACTTTACTAAAATTATTCAAAATGCGGCTTGGAGTAGTTCCAAAATTAACGTTATTATGAGGGGGGGCATTAACTATCCCCCACATATACTAGCAAAAGTAAAACGAAACAGGCGGGCGAGAAAAAGATGGCAACAAACGCGTGATCCTGCTGATAAAACCAGATATAATCATGAATCGCAGCAACTAAGACGCTGTATTAGAAAATACAAAGAGGATTCGGTTGCTGATTATATTCAAAATTTGACGGCGTGTGAGAAAACCAATTACTCACTGTGGAGGGCAACAAAGAAAATGAAGCAACCTATCAAACATCTCGCTCCTATTAAAAACAAAGATGGAACGTGGGCAAAAACTGACAAGGACAAGGCAAATGCGTTTGCGGATCATTTGGCCGATATATTCTGCCCGCATGACAGCCGGAGCGTGTATGAAAATGAGGAATCTGCTTTTGTTGGGGATAGCGTGACTATTCCAATTGTCAAGGAAAGAGAGGTCATAGAAGAAATCAGGACTCTTAAACCTAAAAAGGCCCCAGGATTTGACCTAATAACGGTCGATATTTTGAAAGAATTACCCAAAAGGGGTATAACGATGCTTAAGCGCCTAATAAATGCGTGTATAAGGTTCAATTACGTGCCTGAAATTTGGAAAGTTGCAGAGATAATCATGCTGCACAAACCTGGCAAACCTATAGACAAGGCGACTTCTTATAGACCAATCTCATTGTTGCCTATGATTTCAAAACTGATAGAGAAACTTTTATTGAGAAGACTCCAGCATATAAATGAAAGTAAAAAGTTAATCCCGAATCATCAATTTGGTTTTCGCCGCAACGATTCAACCATAGATCAGATTCATAGAATAACTGACCTAATAGAAAATTCACTGGAAGAAAAAACAATATGTTCTATCATATTTTTGGACGTAGCCCAGGCCTTCGATAAGGTTTGGCATTGTGGATTAATAAAAAAACTTAGGCGATTGCTACCAAGGCAGTATGTTGACCTGCTCGGATCTTACCTGACTAATAGGGTATTTCGAGTTAAACAGGAAGAGGAGTACTCTTCGCTTAGGGATATCAAGTCGGGGGTACCACAGGGGAGTATATTGGGCCCGATACTATACTTGCTATATACGTGTGATATTCCTGAATCGGAAGGAGTGACAACAGCTGCATTTGCTGACGATACAGCAGTTATCGCAATAGGACGAAATGAAAATGAATCTACACAAAAATTGCAAAGGGCCAGTGATGAGATCTCAAAATGGCCTAGAAAGTGGAATATAAAACTTAACGAGGTGAAATCAGTACACGTAAATTTCACTAATAGGAAAATTGATAATTCATTTTCATTAATGGCGTCTTGATTCCGTCCGCAAACACAGCGAAGTATTTGGGAATGACGTTGGACGCGAAGCTCAGATGAAAGGAGCACATACAGAATACAGAAAGGAATACAGAAAGTTCGAATGGCTTTTGGGGAGGCGTTCCAAATTGACAATATACAACAAAGTTTTGATATATAATCAAATATTTAAGCCTGTCTGGGCTTACGGTAATCAGTTATGGGGCTGCGCTGCGCAGACTCATATCCAATCTATACAAAGATTTCAAAATAGAGTATTACGGGACATTGTAAACGCCCCTTGGTATGTCCGTAATGCCGATATACACAGGGATCTCACGATCCTAAGTGTCACAGACGAAATTAAAAAGCAAGCAGCCAATCATAAAATGCGTTTATTCAATCATGTCAATATCGAGGCGGCTCGATTGGTTGACAATCAAAACTTTGTTAGGAGACTTAAACGTACGAGACCTCTCGAGTTAGTTTAGAGTTTTTTATCTGGAACAATGAGTACTTAGTACGCTATTGTGCCAGATCAAAAGCTTGTAAATAATCAAAAAGGTTAGAGCAAAATGAATGGTTTGTCGTTTTCGACTAGTTTTATAGTTTATTTTGAGGAGGGTGTTTTTTAGTGGATTAAAGTTCCACACTACTGCTTTTCGTCTGGCAGTGTCTTTCGAGATTTTCACCCTTCCTCTCGGTAAAAAAAACAAAAAAAAAAAAAAAAAAAAAAAATGTATAAAAGTAAAATCATATTTTCCATCTCATTCATGTAGAGTTCAAAGGATATAAGGATAACTTATGTACAATGTACCCTCGAAATAAGTGCACTTCAAAATGTTTCATTTACGATTCATCTACAAATAACAGACTATGAAAATATAAAAGAAACTTTAAATACTTTGGAATTTAAGAAGAAGGTTTACTTTTTTAATATTACAAGTATTTTGTACTTAACGTAGAAATATTAAACCAAGTTTTTTTTTAAACTTGAGAATTTCCTTTTCGAATAATTTACTTGTTTTCTGAATTTTATTTGAAATGAAAAATTAATGCTTATTACAAGTTTCTTTAAATACTTCGATTTTTACAACGATAACCTTAAAAATCTTACACAAAGCTGATGCATTTTAATGCATCTTATATTACAAACACTTTTTTAATATAATCATGTTTCAATATAATTTTTATAAGCATAACCAATCTATTTTGTCATAAAAAAAATTATAAAATAAAATACTTACATCACCCCAACGACCAACAACGTCTAATAAATCATTTCTTCCTAATGATAAATCTACAATACATTTGTTAACAGCTTTTGATGACCTTTCTGGTGTTAAATCTTCTTCAGCAATTTCAACCCAACCAAGTGATCTTACCGCAAAACGTATTGGTCTATCTGAATCGGATTTTAAAGGATAACTTCGCCGTCTAAAAAAAAAGCGTAATATATTTTTGTATATGTGTATGTATGCATTGTACGTATAAAAATACTATACATAGTTGTATTTATTTATTTTGTAAAAGAAAAAATACTCGTATACAGGGTGATTTTGTAAACAGTGCGGCATTATAATGGAGAGTGGATGAAACTTTTGTTTAAAAATATTTGGGAAGAAAGGTGAAGTTTCGCATGTATATTATATATTTTTCATAACCCGAACAAGATCTTTCAGTTGAGGTTGCTTCACCAATGTCCGCCTAGAAAGCAGTAGGTTGTCGGTTCGTATCTAGTTCAATAAAAATTTGTTTTAATTTTCCTGCCTTCACTTGTTCCTTAAATTACGTATGAAGGAATTTCCATTTGTTATTCTCATAAGAAATGAATAATAAAGTAAACAACTAAAAATTGTATTAGTAATTAGTTATATACTAGGTATATATAGGTATTAGTTATAAAATTATAATATATACTTTGTTGACTTTAACATAAAAAGTCGAAGCAACAATCAAATCGCATTTTAAACTTGCAGCTTTGTTTTTTTCTATGTACGGTCGCAAAATTTATTGCATTAAAGGAAATAATTGCGCTTACTACCAGGATATTGTAGTAAGTATAAATTTTTAATATTTTTTCTATACTTCACTTATTTTTCATTCGTTGTGAAACGAGCACAAAAGTATTTTTCATGAAACGCAAAAATCTATTTAAAAACCTTCTATACATGCTTATTTTAATTTAAAGGATAAAAAAATAGTAAGAAAAAATTAAATAAAAAAAAATAATTTAAACTTACTTATAAGATAAATCTTCACGTCTTCTCCGCTCCTCCTCTTGGTCCAATGAAGAACTAATAGTATTGCTACGAGTTACCGATAAACCTTGTGAATCCTTAAAAAGGACAACAAAAAACGATTCAGTATTAAGAATATAGGGAAAAAAAAATAAAAAATTAGGAAAAAATGAAGAAAAAAAATATAAAATAAATTTTATTGATTTTTATTGAAATGGCAATTTATTGCATATTTTCAGAAACGAAAAATAAAAATAATTCTCATCTCTATGTTATTATAGGATATAGACAGACAGCAAACCCATATAGCACCTAACACATTATTATAGCAAAGTAAAAATTCAATTTAAATTGAATTTCGTTGACAGATGTTGCATATTTTTAGTAGGTGAAAAAATTTTTTTAACAGTTTTGATTTTGTTTACATATTTCCGAAACATTATTCAAAATGTAGCATTTTAATCTGGTACTTTTTTTTTCCAAAATGTTTTATAAATTTTGATATGTAAATGTCATCTCTATCGACCTTCGGTTAGGTTATTTCATATATATTTTGATTACACTATTTGCGGCATAATTTTAACAATAGTATAAAGTGATCGTCATTGCGTATTGTAACAGTAAGCGGCAAAGTGTTTGAATACGATTTGAAATTTTTATTAATATTAATGTCAGTGAAATTAAAGCGATGTAAAATATCGTTTAAAATATAGTTTTGTAAATATTTTATTTTACTCTGATACTCGTATATTTTAGGTTATATCAATATTAAATGTGTATTTTGAAAAAAGTGGAATTTTCATTTCAAAATTTTAATAGGTAAAGACCGCAACGTGAGCACATAATTTACTAAAAATATAACATACTTCTAGAGGTAAACTGTAATAAATTTTAAATCATTTCATTTATCAATTGCAATTTTGGAACGTTTAAACACTGTATTGGAATTTTTTAAAATAAAGGAGTAGATATTAGTATAGCAGACGAAAATTTATAACTAAATTTTATGTAAATTGACACGTAATCTCATTTTGAGTGAATGTTGGAATTTTAAAAGTGATGAAGAACAAAGAATAATAAATTTATGATTTTATTATTATAAAATCTAAAATAATGATTTATTGTTAATTAATCATTATCATTTACAATTTTGTTACGTAAACATGTTAATCTGAGTATTTCAAATAGTTTATTAAAAACAAAGGCAAACTATAAGTCTCTTTAAAATTTTGTAATCTATTTCTAACATACTTCAGTCTTCGCAACCAAAATATTAATTTGTTATAATAAATTAAAGTTTAAAGTTCAAGTTGTAGAAATTTATAATATTTTTCTATTAATTTATTTGTAAACAAAATATGTTTTTTGTTAACCATATTATTAACGAAAGAAGTGGTCGTAATTAGACAAAGTTGAAGAAACAACAAATTCCCAACCAAAAATAATATTAGACTCAATATATATATTCGTATCTACAAGGTAATCAAATCTTCTTCAAAGTAATAAACACAAAAAGGAAAAATAATATACGTATAAATGTACATATACACATCCTTACTGTGTAATTTTGGTAGAGTGGCATTTAATTAGAATTCATTGCCATACTTAAGTTGTTCTCTATTAATACTTATATAATATACACTCAATTACCCCCCGTATAATCTAATAAATTTCATTTTTGTTTTCTTTCACACCATAAAGAAAAATATAATATATAAGATTATAAAAAAAAAAAAAAAATTAACTAATACTTACTACTGATATTCGACTTCCTGTCATAATATCTCTTGTACCATTTAAACCACAACTACCTCCAACAATATTACCACCACTACCACTAACACCTCCTATAGTACCACCACTTGAACCATAAAATTGTGTTTGAAATGATGAAATATTATTATTTGGACTACGATGTGGTATAAATGTTGGATTCATTGTTGATGATGTTGTTACAGGAGTTTTAAGTTCTTTATTACCACATTTTGGCCATATTGGTGGTTCTCTTTGTATGGTGCCAGATTTAATATGCCAATAATATGGTCCATCATTATCTGAATATGTATATGAACAGGTAGATAGATTAAACAAAAATGAAAAAGCAAATGAATTTAAGAAGAGAAAAATGTAATATTTTAATTTTTTGTTTTAAAGACGAAGATCAACAAAATTATTTTAAATTACCTATTTTGAGAGTTTTACCTTGATTCAAACAAAATTTTGTTGAGATCATTATATAAATTATTATTTAAAATGAATACTTCAATAAAAACTGAAAATTCAGTTTTTTTAAATCAACTTTATGAATTGCATTAAAATCATGTCATATTTTACATACAAACTGCGAATTACAAATATGCGTTATACTGCAATATGAAGTTACACAAATAAGACGTCCAAAAGCCTGTTGGACCAACCTTTATATATTCAGTATGCAGGTAGGTCTTAGATCTTATCATAACTAGTCCTTTGGTGACTCTCCAAATATAAAACTGGTATGTGTTTGACAAAATCTCCCCGTAGATTTCCCCGACCTGTGACTCTTGATTAACCAATCCAACTAAAACAGCCGCCCAACAATAAGGGGTAAGTCGATAAGGAACATAACGTGTTAGAATGGCAAACTTATCGAAATGAAAAGGCGCGGAAGGGCCTAAAAGAACCTCTGACAATAGATAGTAGCGATTGGGATAGGACTCTTACAAAAAATAATGGAAAAGTTCATAGGGCAAAGAGGAAAACTTGCTGATTTTGCAACCCAGTAGGGTCAAATATCTGGAGTTGGTCCTGAATAGAAAGCTGAGTTTGGAGTTACAACTTAGGAGTAGAGCTGATAAAACTATCACTACCTTATAGGTACCAATTATGCTCTACAGCAAAATCAGGGGCCGGGGTGAAGGCAGCCACAGGAGCCCTTTAAAATAAAAGAAATGGGGCTGGGAAAAACTTGCCCAGGGTTTTAATTCTAATTAGAAAATGTTAATAGTCGATAGCTCAAAAAGGAGCTTAATACCTTCTAAAGCTCGTTTAATACCGACTTGAAGTTTTATAAGAAAATGTTAGGAATGATTAAGAGTATATAAGTGCACTCAGGACTCTCCTAATGGGACATTGATTTCGGAGGTTTGTTGGACGTTATCCGTGAGTGTCTAGTGTTGATCCACAGGAAAAGTCATTCCCTGCGGCGCTACGTCCTCGAAATACTTCATCTATTTATCGCTTTATTATGTTAATGATAGTAACATAAAATTTATATTGTTCTAATTAAAAAATAACAAATTTACGTCAATATTATTTGGATTAATTAAATTATTTAATTTTAACAGTGAAAGGCTTTTGTATACACAAGTATATTAGGTATAAATAAAGGTCAATAAGCGTAATAAAATCCTGGGGGAAAACAAAAAAAATAATGCAATTTTTAAAATAGAAAAATGCAATTTTTATGTTACTTAACCTAAAATTTAAGTCTGCATCATATATCAGGTTACCAAAATATATCCCCATTCACCATTACAAAATCATGCAGAAATTTTATATTTATTTTGTAAGCAACAGAACAATAAGAAAGAAACGAAATAAACAACAAACCTTCATGTTTTTCCCATCCAGGTGGCAAATCTTTATTAGCATCCTTATCTTCAATTCCTTCAATTTCTTCTTTTTTACCTTTCTCTTCATCACCTTCTTCATCATCATATTCATTAGCATTTTGAAATTGTTGTTGTTGCTGCTGTTGTTGTTGTTGCTGTTGACTCCGATTATTATTTTCATTTATTCTGGTACGATTTGTTAATTTACTTTTTTGATTTGCTTCATCTTCTACATCACCACTACCATCATAATCTATAACATCATCTTCTGGTGCAATTTCATCTACCAATTCATTATTAAAATCTTTATTGTTACGATTATTTACAGTAACTCCTGTAGATGGTGTTGTGGTTGTTGTTGTTGCCGATTTATTTGGTAGTGCATATAAATCATCAGAATTTAAATTACCCGATATATATTTTATAGGCAATGAATTATTGTCCTTTTCTTTAATATCCTTGTTTGATTTATTATTTAAATCTATGGAATTTTTTAAATCTTCACGTTCTTTTTGATCTGATTTAGTTTTTGATTCAGATGGTGATGTATCATAAAGTAAATGTTTTTCTGATGCACTATATATTATGGTATGTAAAGGAAAAAAATTAAAATTAGGGCATATATATTAGATTATATCTGTTTTAAATGCGGAAATCAATGTAAAAATTTTGTTTTATAAATTCATCCCAAACCATGATATTAAAGTAATAGTCCGAGATAGCAAACTGTCATTAACTATTTGAAAACATTTTAATTTCATCTCACGATGATAAACTTAAAAATTCTCAAAATTATTTGTACAATGTGATGCTCAAAACTTTTATACTACAGGTTGTAAAGATTATCAGTTTTAAAAAGTTTTTTAGCGAATCAAAACCCAGTGGGTTGGGGAATAGAAATACATATAGTAGGCATGCTTATAGTACGAAGCCACTAAAATCCGGTATATTCATGCGCGTCTGATCCAGAATGGATTGCTTCCTGGTCTGCGTCTGATCCTAGAGGGACGGCAGTGGCCATATAACTCATAACAAATATAAAATTTCAATAATAAGAATATATATGCGGTAGGGATATTTATTAAAGTATCGGCAGAGGCCACGGCTGTCGGCGAGGGCTTGACTGAATGTTTAAGATGTTCACATAAGTCGCCAGTGGAAAAAAAAGATCACTTAGAGAATTAAATGAACCCGTTTGGCAAGAGCTTAAGGGTTGCAAGGTCTCCTCCTATGGAGGAAGTTAGAAGACAAACCATAAAAGGTCATACAAAAAGAAGGTCTTAAGAAGACAACAAAAGTAAAACCTCTGAAGGTAATGTAAAAGACCGTTTCATCAGGGACCAATGGTCGATTCACGTATAAGCGACTTGAAGAACCTGTGTAAGGAGCTTCAAACTTAAGGCAGAAATTTTAGGATTATTGGAACAGCAGAATACAGCTTCGAATGGCACCGACAAGGACAAAATAGGAGTGATTGTGAATGAAACAGATGAGGAAGATTTGGTTAGAGAAACCTATTGGATTCTTAAAACCAAAAGAAGCTCAAAGAAGTGAAAAGCCAAGACTTCACCAGAAATAGGACCGGCACTAGTAATTAATAGCACCAGGGTTGAGAAATCTCCACCAAAGAAGAAAGCTCAACTTAAAAAACATAAACCTCCGCTATGGTTATATAATGTTATATTACACGCAGCTAATAAGGATCCTCAAAGGGAAAGAATTAACGTGAAGATAAATATGATGAACAACGATCAACTGAAAATAAATGTTTAAAATGAAAATGAATATAGGCAATTAATTAAAGTTTTTAATAGGGCAAAATTGGAATGACGTACCTATGAAAATAAATAGAGGAGGGCAATTAAAGTAATAGTTAGAAACCTACATCCATTATGTGAGCCACAGGATATTAAGTAAGAACTTATCCAAAGGGGATTCAAATGTGTAGATGTCATAAATAAATTTAAAAAAATCTGATGTGGTCAACAAACTGCAATTTGGTACACCATGCTAGTTACTGGCGCTGTTTAGTGGTCAAGAAATTACAGAACAAGAGAATGAAAGGGAATGGCCATAACCCTTAGTGAGAAAATAGCTTACGAACGGAGCGTATCTACTTTAGTCAACGAAACCACGGATTGAGTAGACTTCAACCATGATGTTATTAGACATATAAATCTTAATGCTAAATTGCAGACTAGAGATCAACTAGATTTTAAGGTGGAGGATTTTATCAAATTGATTCAAAAAGTCGCCTGCAAAAATTGAAGATTCCTTGACTTGAAACCTATATCAAGTATTAGTTGTGCTAAGGACATAACTGATTTAATAGTGCAAAAGAGAAAGGCTAGATGTATATGGCAAGAGTCGCGTCACCCAGATGACAAAATGATTGGGAATAGACTTTTTCAAACAATCAAATGAAAAATAGAAAATTTTGAATCAGTATCATACGAGAATTATATACGGCAACTAAAGAAACGAATTATTTGTTGTAGAAAGCAACGAAGAGTACCAAGAAGACGATAAAGCGGGGGATTCGCTGAAAAAAGAAGACTGATCATGGGCAAAAAGCAAAAGAAATAAAGCTGAATTGGAAGTAAACTGGGAAGGCATTTTTCAATCATGTTAACTGAATTCTAGTATTTCTTTCGTAGATGATTTTTATGTGGATGAAAGCACTATGGTTTTATTTATTAAAACGATATTTTCCAAGCAATAAAGTCGCTTAAATCGAACCTGGCCCCAAGTTTCGATCTCATTATTGCTGAGATATTAAAAGAGTTGTTAATGGTACTAACCTTTGTGTATGTAATAGGGGCTGCGACCCTTTTTTCGTCATTAGGAATAGTTGTGAGGTTCTATACCGCTATAACTGGATGGTATCGGAGGAGTCTTCGCTCTCGAACCATTGCTGTATTCGTTTTAGGATAAATTTGCCATTGGATAGTGCGGGCGCCATTTAGGAACCCCCGAAAGGCAAATGGGGATGGGTACTCGGCGGCCCTGGAATATGCCACGGACGGGCCGGTACAAGAACTGATAAGAAGGGGTAAGTCAATTGACAGTGCGGTTGAGTGCCAGAGTACGGCTATGCGGGGGCCTTCAAGGCCAATTGCAAAGTGCAGTAAATCATCATGGTGGTGTAACGAAATTGGTGAATCCAGAAGGACGGTAAGGAGGCTACATAATTTACCGAAGCAGGCCATCCATGTTGGATGAATATAAGAAGGAACTGAGGGCATTTAGGTACACAATCAGGAAGGCCAAACAGTGGTCTTGCGGTCATTGGAAAATACCAATGAGGTTGCAAGATTAAGGAAGCTACTATCGGGGGAGCCCCTGATACCTCGTTTTGTCAAAAGAGATGATGTTACTAGGGCTGGCTATAGTATAGAAACGTTGAAGGAGCTGATGGGGTTCACTTTTCGGGATCAATTCCCGGGTAACAGGAAGAATTAAAGCCAGAGGGGTCCCGAGGAGAAGAACGGAGGCCGTACGAGTTTTGGGAAAAGAAAGTTTTTCAGGGGAGAGGATACCGGATGGGGGAGGCCGCTACAAGTCTCCGGAAACGGATGAGGTGCGGCTTATTATCCTGCGGGGGGCACCGAGCTTTATCATCGATTGGTCGGTGGTAATCTTTCGTAGCTGCCTGTATATGGGGTATGTCCCAAGGAAATGGAGAGAAGTGAGGACGATTTTTGTGCCGAAGCCTGGTAGAAATAGCCCTGTCAGTGCGAGGGATTTCCGACTAATCAGCTTATCGTCTTTTATGCTGAGGACCGTGGAGAAGTTAGTAGAAAATTATATAAGAAATGAGGAAAGGGAGTCGAGTCTGTCAAATGACCAGCAGCCCTACAGAAGAGGGTGATCTGTGGAGACGGCGCTGCACGCGGTGGTCACACAGGTGAAAGTGTTTTTGCAGTACAAGGAGTATACTTTGGCTGCTTTGTTGGATGTTGAGGGTACTTTCAGTAATGTGCGAGTTGAGGCTTTCGTAAGCGCTCTTGAGAATCTAGGGGTAGAGGAAAATATAATCAGATGGATAGGGCAAATGCTTACTACAAAGGTGGTAGCGGCTGAGTGCGGCTCAAGTAAGCGTATGCGGATCAAATAAGTGCAACGTATGGCGTGTGTTGGGGTAACTGGTGCATTACGTGCTACACCCATTTTGGCTTGGAGGTTATTCTCGACTTGGATTCGGTGAGTGAGCAAGTGAAAGCAGTGGCTGCGAGGAGTGCCTTGAGGCTACAAGCGATAGGCATACTTAAAAACAGGGGATAGGCACACAGTAGGATTCTAGTAGAATATGGAATGCGGCCTATGTACATTATATCTGACTTTGTGGTGCCATATACCGACTGGAGGGTTGATTACGGGGTTGTGATTCCACAAAGGGAGAGTAAGCAAGGGCTATGCATGCATGAGGGCTTGTCCATCTATACGGATGGTTCTAGGACCATGGATGGTACGGGGGCGGGGGTCTTCTCCGAAGAGTCGGAGATAGAGCTATCGATTTGGTTGCCTGATGAATGTGGGGTTTTTCAGGCAAAGATTTTGGCGGTGCTCAGGCGGGGGAATTGGCTGCCACTAAACGGGTGGGGGGATGCGAGCTGGCAATTTTTGTGGATAGTAGGGCGGCGATTGGAGCCCTCGCGTCATATTAGGTTGGGTCGACTTTGGTGAGTCGATGCAGGAGGGCACTCGAGGCACTTTGCAATATGCGCAGGGTGATTGTGCTTCCGGCCACAGCGCGTTACTGGGTAATGAGATGACAGATCGTCTTGAGAGGACTAGAGCAGGCGGGGATGCTGACATTGTAGATGGGTCGATGCTTCTGCCGCTAAGAGCGTATCTTGACGTCTTGAGGCTCACACGTGTAGGGTGACCAAAACAACGAGGATGCTGTTGAGGTATGGTGGGGCTGATCTCAGCACACTCGTAGGGTCCT
The DNA here is from genome assembly GCF_029603195.1 of Condylostylus longicornis. Taxonomy (NCBI): domain Eukaryota; kingdom Metazoa; phylum Arthropoda; class Insecta; order Diptera; family Dolichopodidae; genus Condylostylus; species Condylostylus longicornis. The sequence continues at coordinate 320,376 of NW_026578011.1, forward strand.
GACGGGGCATTGTCTTTTGGGGAAAATGGCCAGGAAGTTTGGGGTCGCTACAATGGATGTAAGTCGTGGATGTTGGGATGTGGCGGAGGTGAAGGATGTAGAACATGTTCTTTGTGCCTGTCCGCTTTTAGTGTGGAAGAGAAAAAACTATCTTGGGAGCTAACTTTTATGATGGTCTGGGGGACGTATCTGGGGTGTCTCTCGCGCGACTTTTGGGCTTTCCTAGGAAGATTGGCTAGTTTGGATAGGGGGTCTTGTGGATTGGATTGCATGGGGGTTGTCGAGTGTTGGTTTTGGAGGCCGCCGATGGGCCTCTTCTGATAGCTTAGTGCATGGGCTTCGCGCGAGTTTACGGGTGGAGCCCCCCTCTCTTACTACTGCTACTACTACTATTAAAAGAGTTGTCGAGAAGAGCTATGACATTTTTGAAAAAAAATGATAAATGTAGTAGTTAACCTTAGGTACGTTCCTACTGCTTAAAAAGTTTTTTTGATAGGAAAATCGGGGAAACCCTTGAATGAGGCAAAGTCATATAGACCGATTTGTCTATTACCAATAATATCAAAACATTTTGAAAAATTGTTGTTAACAAGGTTGATGCCTGTAATAGAAAATAAAAAATTGATTCCAAATCATCAGTTAGGTTTTACAACAAAGCATGCAACAATTGATTGAAGTACGCAGAATAACAAATATTGTGGAAAAGGGGTTAGAGGAAAGGCAAAAATGCTCGACAATATTTCGGGATGTAGTCAGGCGTTAGATAAAGTTTGGCACGACGGCTTATTATTTAAACTTAAGAAATTTATACCTTTGAAATTCGTGTAGTTACTTGAATCATATTTATGTAACAGGCTTTTCGAATCAAACAGGACGACGAGTACTCTATGTTAAGGGAAATTAGGGCTAGTGCCCGTCAAGGCAGTATTCTGAGTCCTATATTATACTTGCTTTATACAAGTGGTTTACTAGATTTAAAAGGTGCTACTTTGGCTACATTTTTAGACGATAAATCAATATTGGCAGTGCAATCAAATGTTGAAGAATTGATAAAAAAATTACAGGAAGCAAGTAACAATATAAGTAAATGGACAAATATATGGAAAATAAGGCTAAATAAATCTAAATTTGTACATATGAATTTCACAAACAAAAATTTAGTGAACCCACTACACTCAATCCACAATACAGCGAAATACTTAGGTATGACTTTGGATGTTAAGTTCAGATGGAAAGAGCATGAAAAGAAAAAAAAGAATAGAATTAGAAAACAAAAATAGGGAAAACTATTGACTCCTACTCCTTCGATGGGATTCCACCTTGCCGTGGTGAAGGGGCTGAAGTAGGGTCAATGATCTTAGGAGCGATGTCGGCGGATACCACGACTCTGTGGTGTGTGGCAGGTGCAAACATGCCGACAAGGTCGTAAGTGAGACCTGAAAACCAAGAGAATCTCCTGGGCATGAAGTAACGGCGTAAGCTTACCTTCAATAAGCCCCCCCCCAATCCAACGGTGTTTCATGACCCGTGCCTAGTGGACTAGTTGGTAGCCGGGGGGTATACTGGCTACCGCGAACGGAGTCGCTTTGATACCGGGTCACCTCAGAGAGTATTTTTGACCTTACTACGTCATGCGGGGCTCTGGCGTAGCGGACTACCCTTTCCCTAGCTATTCGTGGGACCAAAACATAAATGGAACAAATAAAACAAAGAAAATAGAAAGATCGGTACGACGGGAAAACACCGTCATGGTCCGGGAGCAACTGGACATAACAAAAAAGGAGAGGGTTGCAAAGGAAATGGAGACTAACCTCCGTGGTACTCCTTGCAATAACGAAAAAGGGAGGAATGCCATGGAGGAAAGTCGGAGCAAGCCCTCCGATTCTTCGCAGGCTATCAATGGTGGGCGCAAGCCTTCCAGGATGCACCGTGGGGGCAGAAGGAGGAAGCCTGGAGGCTTGGATGATCCGAGGAGACGAGGACTGAGTGGTGCAGGTGTCAGATGGTACCTGCGCTTCCTGAAGCAGGGAAAATCACCTGATGAGGCTTGTGGAGCAGTGGAATAGGAAGAGGTGGCCACTCATCATGGGCTGTGATGCAAATGCGCATCACGTTGCATGGGGGAGCAGCGACAACAATACTAGAGGTGAGTCCTTATTAGAATTTGTAGTTAAAGAAAACCTAGAAATATTTAATGTAGGGAATGCCCCAACTTTTGTGACTAGGGTTAGAGAGCAGGTACTGGATATCACATTCGGCAGTCCAAATGTGGGGTTTCTGGTACGCGACTGGAAGGTATCGAGGGAGGCTTCTATGTCAGATCATAGAATGATCCGGTTTTGTCTGGGTGGGTTGATGGAGGAGAAATCTTCTTTCAGAAATCCGAGGCGGACAAACTGGGAGGGATACAGAAAGGACCTGGAGGCAAAACTGTCGGGTGCCTCGGTTACAACTGTGGCCAGGCATCCCCTGGTGTTCTAAAGGGCTGTGGAGGAGCGCGGAGGAATTATGGTCGAGGCTTTTGAGTCGAACTGCCCTATTAGTGTGCCAAGGGATTTCACAGATGCACCTTGGTGGACCCCGCGTGGACCTGAGAGTCGGGGTTCGCAGGCTTTTCAATAAAGCTAAGCGAGAGGGTACTTGGGAAGAGTACAAGATGAACCTGATAGCCTACAGCAAGGAGATCCGCAGGGCTAAGCGCATAAGCTTTAGATCATTCTGCGGGAGCATAGCGGAGACGCCGGCGGCTGCGAGGCTACACAGGGCCCTGGCTAGAGACCGGGTGCCAGTGACTGCTTCTTTAAAGAGGCCGGATGGCGGCTACACGGAGAACGAGGAGCAAAGGGCTCTTCTCCTCCTGGAGGCGCATTTCCCTGGCAGTACTCCGTATGTCGGATCCGGGGCGTGGGAATGCAAAACACCACGTCATGAGGGTTGGCGGAGAGCTTCGCGCATAATTACGGAGGAAAGAATAAGGTGGGCTGTTGGCACTTTTCAGCCCTTCAAGGCGTCTGGAGTGGATGGGATTTCACCAGCACTTCTGCAACGCGGGCTGGAGCCAATTATGCCTTTCTTAATAAGAATATTAAGAAGTAGCTTGGCTCTCGGATACATTCCCGAGTCCTGGCGGGTGGCTAGGGTTGTCTTTATTTCCAAAGTGGGAAGAAGGGACATGGTGCCAAAGTCATTCAGACCGATTAGATTCACTTCGTTCTTATTGAAGACGATGGAGAAAATAATCGATAACCATGTCCGAGTGGGGGTGGTGGCGAGGAGGCCGGTGAGCTATTGCCAGCATGCGTATCGGGCGGGTAGGTCAACAGAGACTGCTCTGTTTCGCCTTGCCAGTACCCTAGAAAGCGCAATAGAACAGGGAGTGATGGCGCTATGCGCGTTTCTGGACATCGAGGGGCCTTCGACAACACTTCTCATGAAGCGATTGCGGGCGTCCTCAGGCGTAGAGACGTGGATGATGGCACCTCTCTACGGATGTCCAATATGTTGGCTATGAGGGTAGCAGAGACTGCTGTGGGGCAGAGCACCCTAAGAATGGGCGTGGCCAGGGGATGTCCACAGGATGGGGTTCTGTCCCTGCTAATGTGGAGTTTGGTGGTGGATGAACTCCTTGATGAGCTGCTTCGTCAGGGAATCGGTGTCCAGGCTTATGCCAATTATATAGTCATCATCGCTAGAGGTAAGTTTGAGGGAACTCTTTGTGATATAATCCAAAGGTGATTACGGGTGGCCCGGACCTGGTGCGATACAGTGGGCCACAGGCTTAACCCTGACAATACGACCCTGGTGCCTTTCACTAGGAGAAGGAAGCTGAAGCATCTGCGCACAATATAAGTGTGCGGAGCTGCTGTAGAGAGAAAATCGGAGGTCAAATACTTAGGAGTGGTGTTTGATTCCAAGTTCTTTGGCGAAGTCACGAGGAAGCTGTGTGTACACGGGCAACCCGGGCACTTATGGTTGCAGGGCCATCTCGGGCAGGTTGTGGGCCTGCTCCTCGTCTGTCATGTGGTGGAAGTATACCATGATGGTCGTGCCGCTCCTAACTTATGGAGCAGTGGCATGGGCAAGAAGGGTGGCTCTTGGTACGGCTAGAAGGAACCTGGAACGATTGCAGAGACTCGCATGCGTCTGCATCACAGGGGCTATGAGAACTTGTCCAACGGCGGCAATGGAGGTGATTTTGGGACTAACCCCCTTGCACCTTGTTGTGGAGATGGCAGCGAAGGCTGCCATTTTCAGGTTGGGGAGAAATGGAGCCGGAATAATCGGTGTGAGAGATCGGGGTCGTCTTGTCGGCGAGGTTCCGCTCCTATCGATGCCTAGAGACGACATGGTAGGGAGATACAGCTTAGAGAAAAATTTTGCCTCGTTGCTGAGTAACAGAAGGGACTGGGAGCGTGACTTTTCGGGCCTCCCAGGTGGAACACACGTTATTAGATGGTACGCAGATGGGTCAAAGACCAGTACTGGAGCGGGGGTATTTGGGCCAAGGACCAAATTCTCCGAACCTATGGGAACTTTTCCGAGTGTGTGTCGGGCTGAGTTGCACGTACGGTTCAGTCTAGAAAGGGGTATCGGGGAAAGGAAATAATGATTATGTCGGATAGCCGGGCTGCGATCGGAGCGCTGAACTCGTTTTCGGTATCCTCGGCGGCAGTATGGGGCTGTCTTGAGAAGCTCAATGAGTTAGGCAGATGCAACTGGGTCAACATGTGTTGGGTGCCGGGCCATGTGGGCGTGGAAGGAAATGAGGCCGCTGATGCGCTTGCGAGGAAGGGGGCAGGCACACCTCTTCTTGGGCCGGAGCCCTTCTGCGGGATTGGACCACATACGATTCGTTGGGAATTAAGGAAAGAATCAGAAAGAAGGCGGTCGGAGCGCTGGAGAAGTCTTCCGGGGCTGCGGCAAGCCAAAGAGCTCCTGGGTGAATATGACCAGAAGCGATTTAAGAAAATTATAGGGATGGGCAAGAACCAGGTGAGAGTCCTCACCGGCATTTTGACGGGTCACTGCAGGCTTAGGGGACACCTCAGTCGGCTGGGCCTGGAAAATGAGGATACTTGCAGATTCTGTGGGGAGTATGGAGAGACCTCAGTGCACCTCCTGGGGGAGTGTGATCCTCTTGCTCGTAGGAGGGGGGAGGTGCTGGGAAGCTTTGCTCTAAGGGTAGCGGAGTTACGGTCTTCTGGTCCTCACAAGTTGCTTGAGTTCATCAGGAGGGTGCAATAGATCATTATCGGTGGTCGCGGTGCATTGTTGCCCCGTTGCACAAATCTACAATCTACAATTGACTCCTAGGTCGTGAGTCTGGATCGTCAACATACAATAAGATGTTGATATATAACCAAATGATAAAGTTCAAGAAAGTGAGGAGATAACGAACTTTGCCATGAAACATAGGGCATGTTTGGAACAGTGTGTAAATATCGAGGCCTGCAGACTTATAGGGGAGAGGGTTTGGGCAAAAAGACTGAAGCGAACGAGACCTTTTGAATTAGCCTAAAGTGCATTGCCAGCACTTCCTTGCCCTACTTCAATATAGCCACAAAAACACGATAGAACAAAACTAATGGTTAGTCAGTTTGACTAGTTTTAGGAATTTATGACCGCCTATCTTTATCCTTCGATGATTTTGACCTGTATTTTTAAAAACAAAGAGAAAAATGCAATTTGAAACTTGCCTGAAATTTTCTTTTAAATCAACTCCCATTGATTCAATATCAATCCGGGCATAATCCTTACGGCTACTAACAATATGTGGTTTATTTGGATTTTTTAAGGAACTTTGTTGCTGATGTAATTCCGATAATATTTCCTCATACAAATGAGAATTACGTTCAATTCTTTGTGGATCCATGTGATAATTTGGATTTTCGTAGCTTAACAGTCCGTTTTCTGTAATTGAAAAAAAAGAACGATCCATTAAAAGTAAAAATTAATCTATATAAGGAAATTTTAATAAATTATGTATTAAGTTAAAGATAATGTAATTAAGGCTATGCATGCCAAATATTTTACAAAAATGTAATCAATATATTAATTTTAAATTGCCCAATTTTCATTATTCATCAACGATTTCAATTAATTGTTAATTTTAAAATCCAATTTGGATCTCAAAAAACGAAAATATCTTTTTCAATCAACTTTTTTTTTCTAAAATTTGGTAATAAAATAAAATATAATCATTTTCAATCAATATAATCACTATTATTATCGTTGATTCTATTAAATTACAAAATGCTGTATATACATTAATTAACATAAAAAGTAAATAATTTTTAAATTTTATTTTTGTTCCAAATAACTAAAATAATATAAAAATGTAATTAAAAACAATCTGTAAATCTTATTTACGTGATTCAATCAAATCTGACGGAACGAATGAAAAAACAATGAAAAGAACATTGGGGCAAGAAAAAGAAAAATTACCTAATTTATTATGTAGAGAATTCATGTGGTTTACAGGTTGAAAAACCTTATAAATTTTTTATTATTTCGTTTGGTTCCATGTAAAATATTAGGAAGCTTCTGCAGAACACGTTCTTCCTACTTCTTTCTTCCTATTTTTTGTTTTTGTTTAAGTAATTTAGAAAGATCCTAAACTTTAATTAAAATAATTATATAGTAATAAATTAATGAGTTCATCTTTTATTCGGGTGTTCTTTTGAATTGAAATTTTTCTATACATATTTAAGTTACTTTTATGTATTAATAAAATATTGTATTGTATGTATTGTATATAGAAATTTTCTGCCAATGACTGTTATGTACTTTTTTTAAATAGTTGGTACTACTGATTTTTTACAAAATGTTTACTGAATGTAACCAGCATGGTAGTCAGGAACTTTTAAATTGATTTCTCTAAAAATTTTTTAAATTTAAATTGCCTTACCCCAAAAATTAAATTTGCTACTGGTCAATATTTCTCACTGACTTTAAATGACAATACATTATTAAAAACTCTTTTTTTTTTGACAATTTGTATATTTAATGTAGTTATGTTTATAAACAGATACGTAATTAATCTTTAACATTTTGGTGCCTCAGAATTTAGCTACATTTCATAAACATTTTCAGGTTCTCCTAAGAGTTTAAATTTTTCGATTTACAAGTCCCTTAAACCTAATCGAATAACAATTATGAAATATAGTATGTGCCGTCATTGTATTCGAAGTTTCTTTCGTAAACAATTCCGTTTGTCGGAATTTCTTACGCTTGTTAAAACATATAAAAGTATAAACAGGAATGTGACTAGGTATTAGTTATCTACTTTTTCTCATTAAAATAATACTTTTTAAAATTACCTTAACATTTTATTATAAAACTTTAATAAAATTTGTTTGTGTCTTGTATATGTGTATTTTCAAAAATCTTACCCAAATTTGTTGTAAATAAGGTTATATGACTTAAGTTTCTTATGTTTTAGTGGTTATTACGTACAGGTACAAATTTTTGTTGTTTTACTTTGACACTTTTTATATGTGTCCTTTTACATTCTATTGGAATAAAATAAAAAAGTTTTCTTATTATATGCTCCGTGTTAAATTATAGTCTTATTTAATTATAAATTATAATGTCTACATACATATACTATAGGCGTTATAATATACTGTTGTATAACAAATTAATCTAATACTTAAGATTGTATTTATACGTTTAATACAAAAAACAAAAATGAAGCTTTTCTTAAGGAATAACATTTTATTCCCGTTCTCTTTTAATATATATAGAATAAATCTTGCCAGTTTATTCTTATTTTATACAGTATTTCCGAATTTCGAATAGGTTTATCAGTAATGTCAAGTTTTGTTAATTTTATTAAGTATACGTGGATCAAAACTAAGTTAGTATAGATTTCTTGGATAGACTTAGATTTCAGTTGTGCGAGTGGTTGTGGTAATAATAACCTATTATTATTAAACACATTTGTTCGTCATTGTAACCCATATGTCAAAATGATCGTCAATTATTATTGTTGAAATCAGCAACTTTTTTGTTTATGGTAAATTTTTGGTTTTTTGTTACGAGTATTTGTTGTTACGTTAATGTAACAATTTGAAAATTTAGCAAATATAACAATAATAAATCAGGAATCTTTATTTTTGCTCCTAAAATTAAGTTTAAATTTTACTACCGCTACGACGTAGTTGTGGTTATTTATTTTTTTACGTCATTCTAAAATTTTATTGAAGGTTCTTAATATTTCCCTATTATATTACTAGTTACAAAGAATGAGTTATTCCCTAACTTTTCTAAACCAACTGTAACAATACCAGCTTTATTGCAATTCAATATTTTATCATAATACTTTTTTATAAAGAATGAGTTATTCCCTAACTTTTCTAAACCAACTGTAACAATACCAGCTTTATTGCAATTCAATATTTTATCATAATACTTTCCTTTGATTGTGCAAGTATAAAACATTAATGACTTTATTTTTTCTCCACCATATTATTACCGTTAATTAGGACATTCTTAAACCATAAGCGTTACACCATAAGAATATTAAATTACATTTTTTTTTGTAAAATAATTTTTGAATATACCATAAAAACTAATGGTAATATAGTGCACACTCATTGAACTAAGTACGAGTTAATATTTATACCGGAATCGGGTAATAATAATTAAATTTAATTCAAAAATAACAATATGAAGAACTCTGAAAATATTTTTATGAGGAAAAAATTTTTTGATCCTTTTTTATATTAATGTCGTAGGTAGTGGAAAACAAGAATTTTTTTCCGTTTTTTGTTCTCTTTATCCTTATTATTTTGAGGAAAACATAAAATTACCACAATGGAACGATGAAAATTTTTCACTGAGATTCAACTGAAGTTTAAGTGGGACGTTCGTAGAGTTCATTTAAAAAGAAGGTGGACGACAAAAACCATATTATAATAATAAATATTTACTGTGTTGTTTAGTTATAAAATTAAACGGTAAGCAATTTCTGTTTTTTATTATTTCCTTCGGTCCCCTCCTCCCAATTCCTATAGTCGCTGTAGACGTTGAAAATAAATTATGTCCTATGGCATCACAAATAATATTAAATGGGACCACATGACTTTTTGTTTTTTTTGTTATACTTAAAATTTACTTTTTGCATTATTTATTGAAGACAAATATTAAGTAATATCGTTGTTCGACCTCAAAATAAAAAAAAATAGAGAGGGAAAACTAAGTTAGGTGACATACACAATATGACTTTTTTCACATATTTGTTCTTAGTTTTCGTATATAGAAAAATTTACCGAAAATTTGTGCTATTTGTGGTAGAATACAAGCACAGTAATGACATAAAATCTGTTAGAATATAAAAATTTTGAAAATACTTAAAAATCTTTGATTTTCTCGTACAATTCCTTAATTAATGTAGTTTCAACTCAATAGAAAATTATCGGACGGTGTTAACAGATGAACCTAAGAGGCCCACAGGCTGGTCCATTCATTTAAATTAACTTTTTGTAGTTAATTTTGTCTGTAGACAAATCCAGTTTGGTATAATTGAATAATTTTGCTTATCGTGATTTTTTAATAAAACGATTCTTTCATTTTCAATTATTTTCATAATAATTACAGGTTTGTTTATAATAATTTTGCCGATATACTGATTATGAATGTCAAAATTGTATTATATATTTTCTAAATGGTATAGAAAGTCATACAATATTGAGCATTCAACCGTCGAACATTCATAAAAATAAAATGGTTGGAGAATTTGACTAATAAAGTTTAACTGTCAAAAGCAAAATTAGTTGCTTCTGATTGTTGTTAATCCAAAAATTTTGTCGAAGACTATTTTTATCCTCCAAGTATTAAAAGACAAAATTCTCAATTAATATGAAGGAAACATGATAAAAACGAAAATCAAAATAAAGAGAACAAAACTCCAAAAATTAAATTTTATTTTCTCATCGAATAAATTTGACAATATCAGGTGGGAGTTCAAAAGCAAATAATTGCTGCCCTGGTTTAATTTTCTAAAATACAAAAAAAGAAATAAAAGTAAAATATTGTCGTGTACAAGAGAGTAAGCCAAAATGAAAGAAAAATTCTTCATTCATTCCAACTGCATAAATTTGTACAAGCTGAGAAAAAAAAGAAGGCCAAACTGAATCACAAAAAATTAAATTTGAAAGAAAGAAAAGAAAAATTAATTATTTCAGCAAAACGTCCTGTTTTCACTTATATATATATTTAATATTTAAAAATTCGCAGTATTTAAACGAGTATTTGGAGAGAGTGTTCCTTATTATGTTGAGAAAAATGTTTTAAATAAGTACCTCAAACAATAGAATAAGTTAGTTATTGTTTTCCGTAAATCGGGATATAAAAGTTGTGTTTTATTTTTCTTAACAGATATTAATTAATATAACAGATTTTTCTTAACAGTTAAATTAATTAGATTTTACTGTTGATGGGTACTTACATAAATTTATAACGCTTTAATAGTTCATAGAGTACTTTAAGTTTAAGCTGAGAAAAATTATTGATGAATTGAGAGGGCCTTGGTTACTTTTGAAATAATCTGGGCGCTTAAAATGCTTTATATGCCACAGCGCCGCCTACTATACACACTGCATGAAATTTAAAATTCTGAGCGGAACTTTTCTTCGAATTTTCTTTTGACTTGTTTGCCAAGTTTTAAAGAAAAAAGTTTTAAATTTAATATTTTCTTTGCATAATATACGATCTAGGTTTAGGTTGAAATGGCTTTCCGAGGATACACTTTGACCAAGTAGGCCCGTTTTAATACTGCTGGATTTCCATATCCCCAACCTCAAGATACGATATATAGGAGCACACAATTTAAGTGACACAATTGAAAAACACACTCTGTATTATATTCAGTATATTTGAAATGTTCCAAATATTTTCTTTTTTACATTTTCCAGTTTCTTATAATGCACACACTATATATATATATACAATATAGATGCACACACAATATAGATATGTGTACATTACGTATTATTTGCAAGCCATTTAACAGCCGGGTATGTCGAAACATTATTTAATTTATTTGCTTTTTAATAGTTAATTTATTGAAAATTCAAATAAAGTCATTAGAATGGAAGTTGTCCTTATTTTCAGCTCACTATAGGAAATATAAACACACAAATATTACAGGCAATATCTCTATATAAATTTGTAATTGTAATTGTATAAATAGTTTATTTAAAAGTGAATAGTTTCATCGTGAGTTTTATAGTAGGAAGGGGACCGATATATTATCACTTTAGTGTTATTTACGGGTTCAAATATCTTCCACAAACTTTTGCTTATATAAATTTTTATTTGTTTCTAATACATGAATTACATAGTTAAATCAAACACTAACGCATACTCGTATATAAATTTCAGTACTAAAAATCCATTTAAGTACGCATATTTAAAAAACTCTAACATAACGTATATTTTGTTTTGTTTGTGTTTCTTTCCATATACGAAGCAGAGTTTTATTATTATTGGAAAATATCTGCAACACTGCTCATTCAATTGTTTTCCTAAACTGATATTATTCAGAGTATTTATAAAGACACACTAACACAATAATTATTACATTTATTAATTCGTCGTTTAAGTTGCAGTTTTTTGTTAACCATTTCTTAAGACTAAGTAAAATTTGTATAAGTTTTGCAGAATTAAATTTGTAAGCAATTTAATTTAAGCTGTAATAAAAATCTCCCAGAATTATAACATACAGTAATGATTCATAACCTGTTGCACATAGCAATAACCGGGATTTATTGCTCCAAAATTCTTATGGTATTAGTAAGAATAATTATTTTATGCTGCGTTTGCCTTTTTTAGAAATACCATGTGCGTAAATACACATACATACATGCATTCGCGCAATTGAAATTGAATGACTTATGCTAGTACACACCTGACGTTCTAGAATAAGTCATAAAAGTACTGATTAACAAGTAAAAACGTTTCAGTCGGCCTAAACCGATTAAATTATACTCTATCTTATCTCTTGAGGAAGCAATGACAACCATCAGATACTGGTTGAAAATGTCATCCGCTACGGGTGTTCAAGTATTCGGGCCATGAAGCAACGAGCCTATGGAAACGTACTCAAGTACCTTTCAGTCGGAAATACACGCTATAGAAAGGTGCGACTAATTTAACCTGGATAGGGGTTACTGCAGGTGCGATATAGCGATAATATCCGACAGTCAGGCTGCCATAAGGGCTCTGAACTCTTGTGAGGTTTCCTTTCGAATGCTGTGGAACTGTCGAGGTAAGCTAGACCGGTTGGGTGGAGACAACCAGGTCACGTTGTGGTTGGTTCCGGGCACCTTGACGTAGAAGGAAATGAGGAAGCAAATATGCTGGCGAAGGACGGATGCCACTTCCATTATTTGAGAATTCTCATGGGTTTCCTGACGCGACCTGGGGATCGACGAATCTTGCAGGTACTGTGGTGAAGGAGAGGAAGCCCCTGTGGAACTTCACAGTGAGTGTGGAGCGTTGGTAAATAAAAGAAAGACCAATTTGGGCGAACTTTGGCTGGTGGACAGGCCGTTGTAGGATATCTCCACGGAAAAGTTGCTCGGATTTATCAGAAGTGGGGGTACTCTAGACAGGATACTGCAAACTCGTGGCGAGGTTACAATAAATCTTTTAGCTCGCGGTGCATCATCATTCCATTCTGCAATCTACAATCTATCCTGCCTTATATCAATATATATAATAATACGAGTATAAAAATTTGTTTTTTAAATATTTAAATTTGTATGGCAGCTTACCAAACCTGTCAAGTCATTCCACAAAAAATTCACGAATATATCTGGGTTTATAATTGGACAAACGACTGCCAAGTGCAACTAACTTTATTATTATTTCAGCTATGTAACATCAGCTTTTAGCGTTATCTGGCAGTTACTCGAATACTTTATACGAATTAATTCAATTACGCTCTTATTGTAATTCTTCTTCGCAGAAAAGAGACAATTTGTGAAAGTTTGGTGGTTTTGGCATTATTCGTTTTAGTGTACAATCAGACGGAGGGCCGCACATTATTCGATCAAAAAGTATACACATATTCACATCGCACACTTCTTCAAGTGGTGTACCAATAAAAAACGATCATAATTTGTATAATTTTCCATTATTTAACATATAGGGACGTAATTCAAATTTTATAATTATTTACAGGTATATGTTTGATTATATTTGATAGGTGACCGCTCTTGTAATTACGTGACTAAATCAAAAGAACTTTTTTGATTTCTAACTCCAAATAGACCTTTATAAGCTGAAATGCAATAATGATGTAATGAAGTAGAATAATTTACATTAAGTAATGAAGTAAATCGACATTAAGGTGTAGAAGTAATTTATTTCTGTCTTCCATGTGGAAAATTACCTATTTAAATTTTTTTAACAAATATTTTATTTAAATTGAAAACCTTAGGAGTTAATTATTTTAAAAAAAAAAAAACCTCTTAAGTTTTACTTAATCTTATATAACCAAGATTTTTTAACAATTTATAGGTTCTAAAATTAAATTCTAAAGAAATTTAATAACCATTAAATTTCCATTAATATTTTCACCCGAGGGTAAATATTTACGAATTAAAACCTTTTTCAAAATTTTATTTCACTTTTTTTTTAGTTTTTTTTTTGTTTTAGCTTCTCCTTCTCCTTTTTCACACCTTTAAAAATTGCTATTAGCCATTAACCTATAATATTCGTATCTGTCAAAAAAAAAAAAAACAAATTTTTTTTTCGGTTTTTAACCTTAAAACTTTCATTTTTCTGCAATGCATTCAAGATTAATATATTTTTTCCCTAGCTTCCATTTCATCTTTATTTTTTTTATTATTAATTTATTGATATTTATTTCTTCATTAATTTTTCAAAAAAAAATTTTTAGGGAATTAAAAAATATTTACAAAATGAATTTCAAAAAAATATTTATATATAACGAAAACTTATTGAAGTAGAGGTTACGGCAACACTTAATAATATCAACATTCCCATCGATATTCTACTAAAAAGATGATTATCCTAAATTTCTAGGATATTCTAGCCGCAAAGAATTTCAATTATAACCAAGAATTATTTGTACACATTAGGTAGTTATTCCACTCAAGCATTTTCGATTTGCTCTTTAAACTACAAGTACCTTTATAATAATATATGCTTTCTGGTCTATTCCTCCTACATACATATAGTATGTTATATGTAATATATTGACCATTAACTAAAATAATTTTTTTTTGAAATAAAATAAAATCATTTTAATATTTTAAAATTCGAAGCATAGGGAAAAGTGAAAATACTTTTGAAAAATATAAAATTAAAAAAGATCCCGCTTCCCCTATTTCAACTTTAATTTCTCGAGTAATTACAAGTTATCAAAACAATAAAAGAAAAAAAAAGAACAAAATTATAAAATTATATTTCATAAAAATTAAAAAAAAAAAAAAATTACATCTGAGCCCTAAACAGAAGCATAAAAAACATTACCTCTCATTTTAATTATAACCACTACAACAATGCACAATACGTACAACATCCATGTACACACAATCATTAACATAAAAGAATTCTGTATATAACCTTTAAATAACTGTAATAAACTCATACCATAACAATATAATAAGGCAACCTCTTACCGAAGACCATAAACTTAGAAATTAAATGGAAGGTCTGAAGGTCTAAAAAACAAAATTTCTTCCTAAAATTAATTTTTTTTTTTTAGAAAAAAATAAAAACGAAGCAAGAACTTGCTTGTAGCAAAAATAAATCAAAACAACACAAGAAAAACAAAATGAAAAATACGGAAATTTTCGTAAAATTTTATTTTTCATTTCTTTTTAAAAATGTTGAGTTTCTGGCCCATACTCAGCCCCCTCCGTTTGCATAAATATATGGCTACTATGGTATATAAGGTGAAATTTTCTAATTCATGAAATTAACCACAAAATGATTTTAAATAAACAACGGTAACTTTAAGCATCTCTTTTATTATTAAAAATTACAGCGAAATAAATAAAGGTATGAAGACTCTTACAGGTTACTCTCTCTTTCTATTCTTAATTACATCTCTTTGGTATATTGCAGGACTCTTAAAAAACAAAAAAAAAATTATAGCAGTGGAGTGTTATAACTTGAAAGAACAGAACAAAAATATAAAAAAAGTAAATAAATTAATAAAGGATTCAAACATTTTAAGGATATTTTATTTTTCTCTTTCCTTCCTACTACAATTTTTTTTCTTTTAGACATTTTAAAACTTGTTCTTGTTAACAAAAAATATAAGACAACAAATGAATAAAAAAAAAGTGGTAAGTACTTATATTTTCACCTTTCAAAATTAAATTTTTATTTATTCAAAATAAATTTGGTAACATTTCACTTGTAAACGCGTTATTTAGCATGCGGTATACATACTTTCTGAATAATTGAGAAATACAAATACGAAATTACAGTAATAACAAGAGAGAAGAGAAGGAGATATACTCGTAGAAATCATAAAATTTATAAATACATTTTTACTTTTTATTTTCTCTTCCTATAATACTATGTACTTACTTTACTTTACTCTTCATAAATTCTCATTACTTCTTTGTTTGACTATAAACTGTTATATATACTATAATATATGCTAAAATATAAACTACAATATACGCTACAGTATATTACAACTTTGCATATTTAAATGATGTTGCTTTGCCTGACTTTATGCAATATATTAGTACAAAAGTATTCTAAAATAAAGTAATTGAATTTAACATTTAATATGTATATCATATGTTGTGTATAGTGGTGGCATGGCAGTGGCGAAATGATAGGAGAGTAACTGAGTGTAATTGAAACGAAATTTCCATTAAATTTAAAATCAGAAGAAGAATAAGAACAAAGTAAATTATGTACAACAAAAAAAAACAAAAAAGAATCGAATGAAAAACATAATAAAAAAAATAATAATTCTTTTCAATTTAACTTCAAAGTTTATATTATTACAAAAGTTTTTTTTGTTTGTATATATGTGAATAAGTAAATGTATATAAAGTAAATATATAAGTGTATAGAATTAAAAATAGTATATAACATTAAAACTTAGTGCTCTAAATAAAAATCATTTGGAAAAAATTGAAGAAAAAAGAATACCTATTAAGCCAACCCGGAATAAATCGACCAACGGCTCCAACTATACACAATTTGTTGCAAAAAGCAAAAAATAACGGAAAAGATGAAAAAACCAAGCGACGAATCATGGAATCAACAGTATGAATTTTTTAAATCTTTCATTTTTTTTTATTTTTTAATACAAAAATTATACGAATCAATTTTCAAAATAGTAGAAAGGATATGTGCTCGAAATAAACTTCTTTAACTTTATTTTTTGTTTTTGGCATAAAAAGTATAAAATTAAACGTATTTTTTTGCCATGTTTTTAAAGTAAAAAAAGAAATTTGAAGTTGAAAGAAAAGTTTCGATTATAAAAATGAAAAAAAAAATGAGATTTTGAAAAATTTCACTGGAATTTTTGAAACAAAGAAAAAAATTTAACACAACCTACAAACATCCGAAATTTTAGAATTTCTGAATAAAGCCAAAACAAAAAAAAAATTAAAATTATTGAAATTTTTGATTACTATTATAGAAAATTAAATAAATTGAAATGAAATTTCATAACTGTGAAATAGCGAAAGATAGAAAGTGTTGTATACATGCATATTAAGGCAAAAACAAAGATACCGGGCTGCCTTACCGAACTAATGGTGTAGAATGTAATATGTTGAATTAATGGTAATGAAGAACCGAACTAATAGTATTTGCTAGGTTGGACTCAAAGCTTAACTGGAGGACTTATGTGGAGAAGATGATGAGGTGGCTTTATTCACCGGCTATTCAAAGAATGGGAATATCCTTTATATCAAATTCAGCTGAAAGTAATTTCTTGGTATTATTTAGAAGTGATATTGAATTAGATGTCAATAAAATATCGTCTACTTATATTAACATAATAATCAATTCATCATTTTTTGTTTCACATACAGACACTGATCGGTTGAAGTTTGCTTCATTTTTATAGATTTAAAAAAACTGTCTAACTTTTTGTGCGATTGATGGCTCGCTTGTTTTAGACCGTAAAGCGGCTTGCTTAATTTACAAACAATATTTTTATTAAATTTTGTCCCAGGGTTTAATGGTTGTCCCATAAAAATTACGTCTTCTAAGTCGCCTTGTACAAACGCAGTTTTAACATCCATTTGATGCAAATGTAATTCATATTGTGCATACAGAGCTAATAGCGTTCTTAATGACTCAAATCTTGCTACTGGAGCATATACTTCTTTATAATCTATACCGCTTTCCTGCTCACATCCTCGGACAACAAGTCTGGCTTTAAATATAATATCACCAAAATTATCTTTTATACAATAGACTCTTCTGTTGCTTAAAACCTTTTTATCTTTTGGCCGATCTACTAATGTCCAGGTTTCATTTTGTTTCAATGAATTTAATTCTTCTATCATGGCTTTCTTTCGTTTTTCACTATTACAACTTTACAAAACTTCATTAAATGTACTTGGAGTTTCAATGATATATCTGATGTTAAATTTGCTTTTTCTGAATACGATTTTTTAGGTCCACCTCTCATTCCAGTTTTAATCAGTTTCGGTCTGCCTCTACCTTTTTTCTTTACATATTTATCAAAAAAAAATCCATTTGTTTCTTCACTAGTTTCAACTTCAGACACTTCAGATTTTGAACAAGAATCATCATCTACCGTCTGAAACGAATCACTGCTTTCATTATTTATATTATTCGATGTAGATCCTTTTTGACTTACAATACCTTCATTTACTATTTCAGATTTCGTAACTTCATCAGGGTTTTCACTAGTTTCTTGTAATTTAGTTTCTTTAATTCGATCGTCGCATATATCAATAAATTCAACTTTTCTTTCATGAAGAGCATTTTCATCATTAGTGGGATAAAAACAAATCTACAACTAAATAATTATTTGTATTTATTCTTTCAAAAAAACTTACATCTCTGCTTATAATAATATTTTGACTTCCATCCCACAAACGAAAAGCTTTTGAATTAATATCATAACCCACAAAAGTGTATTCTTTACCTTTAGGCTCCAATTTGGAAAAATTTTTGCCTTTACGAAGTGAAATAACTTTGCTACCAGAAGTTCTAAAATGATTTATTTCTAGTTTTCGTCCAGTCCATAACTCGTATGGTGTTAAACCATCATTTGCACTTAAAGGTGATCTATTGCGGACATAAGCAGCGGTGTTAATAGCTTCACCCCACAATGATATAGGAAGTCCTGAATCCAATAACATACAACGCGCCATCTCCATTAAAGTGCGATTTGCTCGCTCAGCGATACCATTCTGCTGTGGAGTATATGGTACTGAAAGTTCTCGTTTAATTCCATTTTGTTTTAAATATTCACTAAACTGTTTTGACAAATATTCCCGTCCGTTATCAGTCCCGTCCGTTCCAGTCCTTAGGCATTTTATTTTTCTTCCGGTTTCTCGTTCTACATATTTTTGATAACTTTTAAACACTTCAAAAACATCGCTTCTATTTCTTAAAAAGGCCACGTGAACATATCTTGACTTGCCGTCTATAAAAGTTACAAAATATTGTGCGCCTCCAACAGATTTGGTGCTTAACGGGCCACAAATATCAGAATGCACAACTTCTAAGACTTGGGTTTGTTTTGTTTTTGAGTTTTGAAACGGCATTTGATGAATTTTTGATTTTTCACAAATAATGCATCTCAAATTTTCAAATTTTAAATCTTTTGGAACTGTATTTATTATATTTCTGTCTTTTAATTAACGTAAATCTCTAAAATTTAGATGACCGTAACGTTGATGCCATTTAATTATTTCATTGTTATTTTTATGATTCGAAAGGAAAGAAAAATTATTTGCATTATTTCTTGTCTTCACTACATGAAGGTTACCTTCTCGTTTTGCTTTTACAACACACATATTATTGTCATTCATTACGTATGCATAATTTTTATTGAATATAGTTTTATAATTCTTTTCAGATGCTTCCGATACAGATATCAAATTATAATTTAAATTTGGCACGTATGATACATTTGTTAGAGTAATTTCAGCAGTGTTCTCATTATTTATTATATTAATTATTACATTACCTACTCTTGATTTTAATTTATGACCACCAGTTGTTTCTATCATTGAAATTGATTTTGAAGCCCAACTTGTAAATAATTCTTTTCTATTACACATATGAGTAGTTGCACCGCTGTCTAAATGCCATTGATGTGAACTCGAATGAACTTGACTATTTTTAGCACACAATACAGTAGTCATTACAGCGTTTGTTTTTGTCGTATCATCCTTCTTACAATCTTGTTTTTTTTTTATAGCAATCACTTGATTTGTCTGCCGCAAAAATAACATGTTCCAGAAAAACGATTGGTTTGAGTATTATATTTGAAATTATAATTATTGCTATTATTAGAATACTGACTCTTAAAGTTTCTTTTAAAATTACCTTTTGTTGCATTTTTCGATAAGAAAATATTTTGCTTAAAGTTATCTTTTACATTAACAGAATTTTGTCTCCTATTTTGTTCTTCTAATAATTTAATTTTGAACACATTTGGTTCAGGAAGTTCATGTTTGCTTTCCATCGCAACAATAAAGTTTTCAAAATCATCCGGCAATGAATTTAATAACATAATTGAAACTAAATCTTTTGGTAATATAACGCCAATTTCCTCCATTTGATCCACTAAATTCAAGAAATGCGCTATGTGCTCTGTCATACTTTGATCCAAATTTTTCTTCAACGAAAATAATTTTTTATATATCATCACCTTCTTTGCAGGTCCACGTGAGGTATACAATTTTGCCAGAATATTCCATGCTTCATTCGAAGTTGTAGCCCTTTTGACATGTTGCAGTTGATTTTCTTTTAATAAAAGTAACATCAATGCTAAAGCCTTTGCGTCTTTAGATTTCCATAATTTTCTTTCTACTCCAGCAGTAGGACACTTTATATCTTCATTTACATATTGCCAGAGATCGTTAAATACAAGTACACTCCTGATTTGTAACCTCCACGATTCATAATTATCATTATTCAACTTCTCCACACAATTACTTGTAATATTCATTTTGATTAATTCAAAAATTTTTTTTTTTTTGAATTTATAATAATATTAAATTATTCAGGCCAAATTATATTTAATTTTACATTTTAAAAAAAACATGTGCCTGGACCCATAACCTGTTAAAGTTATAGAATAGCAACAAACAGGTTTTAATATTTTATAATATTTTATTAATAATACATCTGCTACCTTCAAAGGTTGATAAGAGAATGAATAAAAAAAACAATAAGAAATAATTCTTAATTAATAAATGACAGAAAGTACCTGCCGTTCATATGTTGTTTTATGTTTACATAATTTAGATAGTTCACAATCAATAAATCAATTCAAACATAGGTAAATTAATTTTAATTATAATATGAAAGTGAATTGCCAATATAAACCTGTAAATTTCAAACATATCTAAATCTCTAACAAGATGAATATATATATGCATTATCTATGGTTTACTAACCGCAGTTAGAAAATCCCCTCTACATGCCAGACAATTTGGTCAAAAGGCTAATGTGGTCAAAATACAGCTTTGTGAGGGCTTCTGGTGATATACCGTGGTGAATCAATATTATGACTTAAAGAATCAATATTATGACTTAAATAGGAACTCAAGGGAAGATATTGTTACAGTGGTATAGGAAATTGTGTAGTAGTATTATAAATTTCATAATTTCTTTTTCAAAAAACATAAATTATAATTATATAAGCTTATAAGTACTTTTAATAACCGCCACTAAGTATTTTTAAATTCCAAGTTCAAAAAATTTATTACACCATATAGATCTACATAAAGTCGAAACCTTATTTTTTTTTATTCTTTTCTTTTTTTATATAAATTAACAACTTTACTATATGCATAAATATTCATTATTTAATGACAAAAATCCATTATTGGTAGAAATTTCCTTTTACGTTTTTTAGAATATTTAACACTAAATCGAAAAAAATGTGCTTATTAGTAAAGCGCATTCATTCGTGCATGCCTGCTGGCGTTTCTTTGTAAAATTCTATATTCTTTAAGATAGTTGTTGTGTTCGAAGTAATAAACATTTTTGAATTTGGCAAACACAATTTGTTTCTGCTACTGTTTGTTTTCTTTTTTCTTATAATCCTAACAAATGCAATAGTTATAACGTATTTTGGAATATTAATGAAAATAATTTAACTAAATTTAAAATCAATTATTTCCACTTGTTCTAGAGAAATGTGCTGTTTTTTATGATCCGAATTTGTGTTCTCTTCTATTTTTATCATTTTATGTTCTCCAAATAATTACATTCAGGTAAATAAAAATATCCTGTGGGGCAGGTAATAAGTTTTTTTTTTCAATTTTTTATTGTAAGTCTTGTAGACACTAATGAAAGTTTATGAGGAAACATAATGACTAAAACAATATACAAATCACGTAATTTTTAAAGTTTCAAATTTTGAAACTGGCCATTTGTTATAAAGTAAAAAAAATAAGAGAACATGAAAAAAAAACACCAACTGCGATAAAGCGTCAAAATTTTGTGCAAAAAACAAAACAATTTTCCGCATATTAAATTATATAATGTTAGTCCTTATTAAAATGGAACAGACAAGAGTAGATGTATATATAAAAAGTTTACTTATTTAAAAAAAATGTACTCATTCTGAAATTTAAACTTTGAAAATAGTTTCCAAATAATCCTAGCACAGAAGTTGAATACAAAATTTATTTATTTTGAGCTAAAACGTCTTTTAATACCAGAAAATTTTAAAATAAATATAAAAATTTGGAGTTTTTTATAGTACCTTTGTAAAAATACTTTTATCCAAAATTTCTAAATACTTTTTTTTTTAAATATTTGAACAGCTCCACTGAAAACAGTAAGTATTCTGCCTTTGGCTTTCTGTTCGTCGGTATAAAGTCATGTAAATCTTATCAGACGGAGTCAAATTTACAACTCACAGATTTTTTGGCGTAATATGACATATGCAATGTGCTTTCACTCTACATTTTGCACTCAACTTTTTAATTTTGAATTTGTGTTAAATCATGTGAATTAGATATTAATTTCTAATTTTAATTCGTATTTCTACCTAAAATAAAAATTTTTTAAATTTCAATATTGGCCTCTTAATTATAACGGATATTTTAAATATATAAATTGTCCAGTAAAAACTAAATTGTTAAATTCTATGAAAACCTGCTGTGTTTTTTGTGCTTTCTTAAGCGTAAAAAAAAAACTATTTCACCCTTTTTACGCTAAAAGTCCATGTTCTGTTCTGTTCTAATAAAAAAAATCAGTTTTGTTTCATTTTGAATAAATTTTACACACACAACTTTCTCATACAATTTTTTCTTTTAAGTTTTCGTTTCAACTTTTTAATGAAATAAAATATAAAAAAAATTAATCAAAAAAAAACAGTTCCTATTGTTTAATTTAAGAAACCATTTTTAACTAAATTTAAAAGTTACTTCTATAACAAAAAAAAAAATACAGCAATAAAAATAACTGTAATTACTGTCATCAGAACGTGAGTCTTATGTTCCATGCATAAGATGTATACACACACACATACTGAGAAACTTTAAAAAACTTTAAAAACTTTAATACTGAAGATGTATACACACACATACTATGAGACGTTAAAATGTTGACCATTCTCATAAATTAAGAGATTTTTTATTCCATCTCATTCAATAAATTTGCCGGTTTCATAATTTTAGTTGTCAAATGAGAAAAAAAGATAACATATACCGCCCAGTGCTGTTATTTTTACTACAATTGTACTTTTTTACTATATTTTGGTATTCTCTGCTACTGTACTATTGCAAAGCCATTTTCACTACTTTTTTGCATTATTTTTGCAATCATTCATATTATAGAAAATGTCATTAGTATTTTTATTTTTTTATGAAAATGTATTATGAAATAATTATGAAATACAGATGTATTGTTGTGAAAATGTCATTAGCATTGTTACTACAAAAACCACTTCATAGTACAACGAAAAAATTAAATTTAGCGGCTTATTATTAAGTTATTAAATTTAGGGCAAGTTATTACCGCGAAAAAAACGTCTGACATCGAAATTTGATATTATCAAAAGCTCGTGTGGAAATTAATTTTTAATAAAATTACTGAAATCTCGCCGTTGTTATTTTCAATATGAAGTACAAGCGCGAAGTTTTGAAAACGGGTAGATTAAGGATCTACGTTTATTGAAAGTTGTTTTGAATATAATTCCGCCAAATGACAAAAAAATAGAAAATTATTCTCCAGAAGAATTTTATATAGTTAAACTTTAAGTGCGTGCTTACTCATGTGAATTGACAATATACAAGTACAAGAAGATTTTGAGACAAGCACAACGCGCCACGCATCCATTTATGTAAATGCCTTACTTTTTGTTTTAATGATAATTCAAAATACTATGCTAGAGCTCTTCGTACTACTTTTCTTGTGACAAAAGGTTACTGAAAAACAGGTTGAAAATAACGACACTGATACCGCCATTTTTTGTTTAAAACAGTTCTTTAAATACTCTGTAGGTAGGTAGGTAACATTGCCGGTTTATTTCAAAATGGGGATCCAGACAAAAGAAAAAGAAAATTGAGCGCAGCGTTGCGGTAAGTTTTAAAAACTTTTAATATTCTCTTTTTTATCCTTTTTTCTTTTTTATCATTTTCTCCCGTTGGAATTTGCCGAAGATTAAAAGTTACACCTGCAATTTCGGAAAAAAATAACAAAAAGAGAAATAGAAACGAGGAAGCAGTTTATAACAGTAAAAGTGTAAAAAAGCAAAATTCTTTTAAAATTATAACATAAATCTTCTGTTCTGAAAGTATGAAACAGAAAGAAAAGAAGAAAAAAAGAGCGAAACTTTTCATGATGTTCACTTTATTATTAAAACGGTATGATATGGTTAAAATGGAAATATTTTTCTGAAAAAAATTGTCTGTGTTCTACTATAAAATCAAAAAAAAAAAGAGGAGCAAAAATAATTTTAGAATTTTTCGAAATTTAGATTTTGACTGAGACAAATCTAACGCTTGGACGAAGGTTCTATTGTAAGATGATCCTTATTTGATTGGTGAATAACAACTGGAAGAACTTTATAGATTTAGAGCTTCGTCAAATTTCTAGTTCAGTTTTGAAGTTTCAACGAAATATTTTTTAAATATTATTCTTTAAAAAAAAAATGTGTTCTCCGCTTTCCCAGCGAAAAATTAATCGGAAATTTTTAATTTCAAAAAACATTTATCAAATTGTAATAGCATTTTAATGTTCATGTTTAAATATATTAAAAAAAATTTACTCATAATTAAAAAAAAAAGAAAAAATCACAAGAATAAAATTTCCGTTTTTATATGAAAAACAAGAAAAAAAGTAGAGTTGACCTTGTCAACTCTGTGATACCCGTACGAATTTTTTATCCTATGTGCGAATAACTAATGTGCCATAACTAACTATGGGGCAGACTATGACTTTAAGTTGCCGTATTACCATATAAATTTATGTAAAATTTCAGTACTATGTGTTTTTCAAAATACTGGTTGTGCCAAACTACTATTGAAGTTGTATGGCAGCTACCAGAAAGAGCCAAGAAATTTTAGCGAATTTTATCAAGCACATCGGCCCTACTAATATATTCACTTGTGTGAAATCTCAATATCACAGCTTTTATAGTTTCTGAGATATAGCCAAATAACTTTTGAAGTTGTGTGGCAGGTACCAGAAGGAGCCAAGTAATTTCAACGACTTTTATGAGACACATTGGCCCTATTAATATATTCGTTTGTGTGAAATTTCAATACCACAACTTTTATAGTTTCTGAGATATAGCCAAATAAATTTTGAAGTTGTATGGCAGCTACCCGAACCGGTACCCCGATCACGTCCAATTTAAATAGGGTTCTGGCACTTACTACAATAAATCATTTGTAAAAATTTGGTGAACTTAGCTCAATTAGTTTTTGAGTTATCGTTCGGACGTACGGACGGACGGGCGGACGGGCGGACAGACGGACGGACGGACGGACGGACGGACAGGCAAAGCTAAATCAACTCAGAATTTGACGCTGATCAAAAACATACACTTGGGTCTATATCTAACACCGTTATTTCTTAGCGTTACAAACGGTAAGGCAAATTTAGTATACCCTTCGAACATACGTTCGTACGGGTATAATAAAACGTGAAAGGTGCTGTGGTGCTCATTAAAAATGTTTTTTACAATTGCACATCACTAGAATTTTTAAATAACATAAAAGCAAAAAAAATGATTGTATATTAAATTAAATTGAAAGAACCTTGGTGCAAATAGAGTTTTAATTACCGGGTAAAATAAATGTTTAAGATTTTAAGAGTTCAATTTTTATATAAATGAATAAAGTTCAAGGAGTATTTATTTAAAATAAATTTTCTACTACATATAAAGGTTCGATATAAAATACCAATGAGAAAATAATTCGTAAAGTCTTCCATAATTGTAATAATATTTGAAATACATTAAACAACGACTCACTTATTGTGAATTACATGTTATATAATTGTCATGTTATTGTACATGTTATAGGGTGTATGTCAGCTCGATCCAATAGATTTATCGAATTATAAAAGTTATGGAAATTTTTATTATTATGTGTAAATTTTGTTGAAATCTCACACAAATTCTCATAAACATTAAATATTAAAATTTAATAGTAACATTTTACAAAATATTAAAAACTGAAACTTTAAACTGTTTTAAATTTTTTAAAATTAATATACGAGTACAATGCTTCAGTCTTACAATACACTTTAAATAAATTTATTCATTACGGAATAGACGGAAATGAGAAAGCTGATGATCTGCCTGGAGACGAGCGGCAACTCCTTTTATTAGGATGGAGTCATATTTTGGAGTACCAGGGACAACGGTCCTGCGCATCCTGAATGGTTAAGAGAAACGGTATGAGGTCGATCACTGAACAATTTTCAAAAAACAATTTTGTCTCCCTTGAAATCGAGGTAACGGGAACTGGCCACACTTGGCCATTCAGATTTAAGGCTATGAGTGCGTGTACTCACTGGACTCGTCCTTGGAGGATGACATCTGACGTTTCTGCGCAGGAGGTTGAAACGATGGAACACTTATTATACGAATACGAGGCAGTGGCCCGCCTACATCAGGAATGTTTCGGAAGGGGTTTAGTGACGCCGATAGAAATTTCGCGACTTGAGATGGCTGCTATACTACAATATATCAGGGAAACGGGTATAGTGCTAATGTAGCTTGGCCTAATGAACACCCTTGACATATGTACATTGCTAAGCTATTTTATTTTTATTCACACAAATAATTATGAAACTTTCATGCATACCTTATGCCTCAACAACGTTATATAATTACAATTTGATATTAAATTCACATAAAATTAATTAAACTAATTTTCACTGCATTTACATTATTCATTTATTGATTTTATTTTTACTTCAACTCTAAAATTAATTAATTTTTCAACAATAGTACTTTATTTAAAATTGCGTTTTCTTATTTTCAAAATTATCGTGTTCTTCAATATTATATTCACAATTATTTTAATCGTATTCACAATTAATAATGTTATGAAAATGAATTAATCGATTTGTGTTGAATTGAAATATCAAATGTCGTAATAATGACGTACAACAAAGTAACAGTGAAATTTTTTTTTAAACTAAAATTTTCTTTTTGTTTCATAAATTATTTTAAAAAAAAAGTGAATTAAACTGCATGTCGATATTATAAAATAACTGGGAAAGAAATTAGTACTAGGTACTATTGCTAATCAGAATTATATTATTAATATAATAGAAAATTTTTAGTCATAATATGTTGCTTTATATTTGGTTAATGTTATACTAAAAACAAAAAAAAAAAACAAATTTTATAGCTATAGTAATTTAAGTATATTAATTATTTGTAGTGCGCACAATAAAGAAAGTTAATGCGAACCAACCATTAATTTTCTCTTTATTTATTTTTTTTATTTTTTTGTTTTTCTTTAAGTATCCAAGTATCAAATAAAGTTTAACCATAATAACACTAAATAGTTATAATAAAATAAATATTATGTAATAAAAAAGTAACTAAACTGTAATATACACATAGGTTTAGTTATATGTTATATACACGTATCCTGTTAAAGCACGAAAGCTGAGAAAAATTTTAGAACCTTTCACCAATAGAAATTTCATTGAACCACAAAAAAGCTACATTAAATATAAAAAAAGGCAAACAAAAATAACCCCATATCAAGTCAAAATGGATCAATGAACCTGAAAAGTGTATATACTGTTCTACAAGAAAAATGTATTGTATAGATTACCTAGGTTCGGTAGACGTAAATGTTCCTTTCAAGAATTATTATTACATCATTGTTCTCTGTATATAGAGAAAATATTTAAAAAAAGTATATGAAAGACTAGTAAAAGGACCATATATGTACATATATGAAAACTATACTTTTGATATGGGGAAAGAATAAAACAAAAATTTATTGAAAAAATTTCCATTATACAATCTATCAATAATAGTCAAAATAAGATTGAAACGGAATAATAAGAACAAAAAACTTGATATAGTCAGCACATAAGCGACCGCAATGTGTATTGCCTTTATACTAAGGAAAGTGTTGCACAAGATAATAAAAATGGCTCTTGAACACTTCCCTTCAATTTTAAGGAGTTTAGCAAGGTTTTTGTTAACATACCTAGAAAAGTGTAAATTTGGCTTTGTGCTACCCGGATTCCCTGAAAGTTCACCAGTTTCGATAACAACCAGAACTCAAATATCAAATTTCAAGGAATCTCATCAAAAGGTTTTTGTTAACATACCTAGAAAAGTGTAAATTTGGCTTTGTGCTACCCGGATTCCCTGAAAGTTCACCAGTTTCGATAACAACCAGAACTCAAATATCAAATTTCAAGGAATCTCATCAATCCGTTTCGTAAATATGGTAAAAAATGTAAAATCGGCCCCCTGTCGATTTCCAAGTTCTTGGAAATGTTTCCAAAAATTTGTAGATTCATTTTTTTAACACCCCGAATTTGAACATTAAATTTCAAGGAAATTGATTGATAATTTCTTTTTATACGTCATATTTTATTTTGATTTCGTCAAAATCAGTTCAGCCGAAATTAAGATACACACATGCACGCACAGACCGACAGACCGACAAGTCTCTAAAAATAGTTTATTTACGCTTCACTATTATGAAGGAGTGCGTGCACACCGAAAACTCGACACCCGAAATTTGGTGCCATCACATAACCTCCCATATTATATACAATGCGGTCGGCAAAAAAAGAAATAAAAATTATACTGAAATAAAAAAAGGAAAGAAAAAAATCATAATAAACTGATTTGATCCTGATATTCCCATTCCCCCTCCATAATTTATGTGTACATTTATGAATTTTTATTTAGTGATTGAAAGTATTATTTTCGGCTAGAGCAATTTCTATAACTTGTATGACGTTTATAGAATAAAATTTCGTGCCACATGAGGCACATAACAAACATTTTTATTAGATTTTATTGTACACACTTTGGTTTTGAACGTCATTTCATATGTTGTTAATAAATATTAAATTCCGGCAGACATAGGTCACATTGTAAATATAAAAACGATTCAAATTGTATTGTGAAATCATTGTAACTTTTAATCACATGGATGAAAATTACATGTGGCAAAACAAATAAAATTTTATTTATAATATTACTTCCATACTATTAAAATTATTTTCATTCATGTACTAATCTATTTCTAAGATTACATTGTACTTAGCGTTTCAGATGAACAATTTATGCAGTCTGAAATAAAGCAAAAATAAATTTAAAGAAGGGTTCACATGATGCTCAATTTTAATTGTGTGAGTTAAGAAAAATAATTATATTTTTTAATGACACGGAATTTACCGTTAGCTTTTTGCGTTTATAGAAATTTGAAAAAGCTTGTGCTTTCGCAAATATAAGGTGCCAAATATTCAAATTAGGGGGAGGGGGTATAACTTTTAGAGGGGGGGGGAGATAGGTGAAAATTTTGTTCTACGGAAAAGGGTTTGTAGTAAAGATCTACATACGTGTAAAATTTCAGCTTTCTATCTTCAAAGGTGTAAAAGTTTTGTTAACAGACACATTAATTTCACAGAGTGAAATTTATAAGCACTTTTTTTCAAAAATTTTTTGGAAAAGTGCTAAAAATTAAAAAAAATATTCGTTTATAACAATTAAAGACATGCTTTACAAGGAATTTGGCGACTTAGTATAGGCAGCGGCGATAAAATCATCGAGAATTGCTTAGACTTATTAATTTCAAAAAGATTGAAAGATAAATTATACATGCCATTTGATTTATTCGCGCTTATCTACTAATGTTGTAACTTGAATGAAAATTTATTCATTGAATATGCCAATATGGTTATCATCAAAAGCAATCAGGAATCGTTAAGTAGTAGAATTTTTAGTAAAGGATTTTCAAATATGAATTTTTCTTATTTTTTTTGAGCAAAATAAAAATTATTATTTTGAAATTGAAGTTTTTTTGTGTTATTTCTTTTGAAGAGTGTTGATTTTCTGTCATGTGGTTGTTATTAGTTAGTCTTACTCATTCTACAATAAGTTTCGATTTTTTCTTTAGCTTTTTAGTTTTTTTTTTTGGAATTTCCATGCAAGAATGTTTTTTTTCTTTAATAAAACGAATTGCTTTGCATTAATATGGAATTTTTTTTTATTATATGGCGTCTTTGAAATGAGGTTACTTAAAAAAAGGATAATGACTTTTTTAGGGAATTCCAGAATGCAGACGTTCCAATTTTCAATTAGTAAGAATTTATTCGTTTTCTTTTTCATTTCATTTCATTATGTATAATTTGAAATAATCTAAGAAAAAGTTTTTTGAACTTTTTTTGTTTAAAAAAAACAGACATTTAATCAATAAATTTGCATTGAGTTGAGTCACGATGAATAATTATGATTGTACGGAGTGAAAATGTTAAAAATAAATAGTAATTAATACAGAATATAACGTTATGGGTAAGTACACTTAGTTTAGAGTGTGCTAGAAACAAGTATGGAATTTATTTCCCATATTTTATAATAAAACTGCAATTGATACATCACAAAATAATGCTGCGACAACAGGTATGAAGATTTCTGTAAAGAAAGCAATTTAAGTCTAATGAAGAATTAATTTTTAAAACAAGTTGAATATTTACATATAATAGATGTTATTTTTATACTTATTACACAAAATACTCTTGCTTTGATTTAAACGACAGAACAAAATTTCTTTTAAGAGTCACTTCCACTTTTCTTGTTCTTTTACAAAAAGAAACAACTATCATAAATTTAGTATAATATGAATATGAAAGTTACCATTACACAGGAACGAATTGTGGGCATATCACAATACTACTCATACAAACCGATATATTAAATGCAGAAACATTTATTTTCTTATTATAAATTGCATATAAAGTAGGAATGCAAATTGCAGCCAGGTTGTCTGGCGCCAAAACATTTAATGATTATGGGTGTTATTTTCTAGTGTTTTAATATTTCTTTTTTTTCTTTCTCTTTCAATTTTATATGCACGTTTTTCTCTTTTTTTATTCTCCACTATGATATTTTCGTGATAAATTAGACTTTGCACCTATCCAATCAATTATATAAAAAATATAATAAAAAAAAACAGGAAAAATAGAAACAAAATGAAAAATTTTAAGAAAAATTTGTTCAGTCTTAAAACTTTAAAATGGATAATGGAAGGTACGTTAGAAATTCATAAATGTTATAGTAATGAATTGGTTTAATTAAAATTTGAAGATTTTAATATTTTTTGTTATGTTTGTCAGAAAGCTGGCTCATTACAATCTACTTAAACCTGAGAACTGAGAGAACAGAGATGGCAGAACTCACTCCTCATCTTGTCGTTCCTTTTATTTTGGTCATTGAGGGAAAATGTCCAGTGAGTACCCCAAATATACACATATTATAAAGTATAATAATAGTACTCTATTTTTCAAAAACAAAATAAAATAATGTAATGGAAATGCATCTGTTTCTTTCTAATTTCGTATATAATTTATTAATGCTACACGCAATCATTTACGAACAATTTACCCTTTCTTTCTATTTTATTTTAGACCTTATTAACTAAATTGTATATTAATAATGATAGAAAATATGCTTTCTTTTCAGAAATAAAAAATAAAAAAACACTCAGACTTTCAAGAGGTAAAATTAATATGAAACAAAAAAAAAACAGAAAGTATACTTTTTATGATTCCCAACATTTTTAATTTGTAATTTTTTGTACAATCATATTCTTATAAATCAACGTCATAACAGTAAAAAAAACTTAACGTTCTAAATAAAAAAATTGTACAAATTTAAAATGAATTTATTTTTCTTCTCTTTTCAGCTCGTCAGTTCTTCACTTTTCCCATAGTAATGAAAAAACAAAACAAAACAGAAAGAAATACTTAAGTCCTTTTTCTTTTTATTTCTTCAAGTAGTAGAGTATTCATTTTAATTTTCCATTTCTTGATTTTAACTCACTCGCACTACCATTACTGCCCCTAAACAGTTTTAAAAATCTTAAAATCTGAAAACACGCAATACAATGAAAACAATCTAAAAAAACAACAATTGGGATAAATTTTCTTTACTCAATTACCTTTGGGAAATATGAAAAAAAAAATATGTTGGAAGTAGGTAAAATGAAAATGGAAAAAAAACACAAGTTTGAGTAAAGGAAGGTACGAGTATAATACCAGTAATTTATATTGTAAAAGAGAAAATAAATAAGCGAATAATGAGGAGGGCTGTGAAAGGAAATCGCGAAGTAATGATTGGGAATACCGTGAGAACTTTCAATTGTTTTGTTCTTCTCTTTTTGTTTCTTGTTTTTGAAAAACTTTTTGACTATTTGTTGCTCTTTCACAATTTTTTTTCTTTCTCTTGTTTTTTGATTGTTTTTAATTTTTTTTTAATCTCAACTTTTCTTCCATGTAAATTATTTAAAGCTGTTACATGAAATTTTGCTTTTCAAAATTTTAAATTTTAAAAATTCAAATTTCTGTGAGCTTTAGTCTAAGAGAATCCGAAATGGCTAAAAAATTGTGGCAAATATGTGATTTTAATTTATGAACTTGAAATCATAAAATTGAAATTTAACTATTCCAAAAAACCTTTCCTTAAAATTTATTATAAAAGTCCCAGCATAATAAATCTGAACATAAGTTCAACAATATTGATATATACGATGTATGACCGCATCAATTCTTTACTTTTCTTCATTTTTCCTAGTTTTTTTATTTAAATATCTAGGTATGTTTGGTATTTTACAATAAAGAATTAAATAATTTTTAAATATTATTTAATAAATTTTCCCTGAATAATATTTTTGATACATACATACGCACATTGTATAACACATTTTTAACTTCACACTCACATTCTTGTAACATTTTTATACCAATTAAAGTTTTAATTGAATTTCATTTTCTTTTTTGATTTTATACATACACAGATACATATATACGTTATATAGGAATTTTGTAATCAAAAAGTTAATAAAATTTCAAATTTCTTTAGGGAATCAAATGTCTAACATTTATTAAAAAAAATTCTCCCAAAAAATTGATTGAAAGAGAAAAAAATATTTCTTTCCTACACGACGTTTTTTTTAGTAACTTAAAATTTTAGTGTATTTGAAATATGATTTAAGTAGCTTTTGTATGTACATTTTTATATATGTATCTATGTTAATACATGTAATAAATAATTTATTGTAAAAGTAAGTTTTTCTGATATTTCATTATACTCTGGGAATTCATTTATGGTTTTTTACTTTTTAGAAAAGTTATTTTATTTACATACATATGTATTTCTTTTGGGAAACATCAACAAAAATTAAATGCAAACACATATTCATATATACGTATATCAAAATATGCGTAGATATATACGTAATAAAATCTTATTAATAGAAAATTATTTGAATTAAATGTCAAATTGTTAAAATATTTCAGAATTCTAAAAGTACTCAAACCTTGACATAACAAAAATATCAAGACCTGGATCCTTCTTTTTTGTGAAAGTATGTGTTGAAACTGCGAGGGTATTTATAGCAAAATGACATATCTGAATAATTTCCTTTTTTTTTTTGAATCGACTTAAAATTTGTGCTTTTTTTTTTTCTTGTAAATAATATAAGCCATTTGCTGTTAATGTAAACTCAAAAATATTCAAAACGAGGCATAAATGGTAAGGTGGGTTCAACTGAGTCCAGGCATAATGAACGACAACGACGGGCGGCTGATTGCAATAATTCAAGAACATAACAATTTCCCACACAAATCAGTAGACAAATACACATAGGCCTCGTTAGATCAACTGAACTGAACTCCTCGAAGCAAATATCTGTCTGAGATTTACAGCTATAAAACCCAATAATACCCAGAAAAAAAAGAAAAATTGACGCTCAAAAGCTTAAAAGCGCAAAAGAAAAATTAGTATGGAAAACATAAAGAAAAAGTAAGAAACTGTGTGTGAAGCAGGTATGCAAAACATATTCATATAAATGGAAGAAGAGTTCTCAGGTGCTGAAATAAGGGAAAAGAAGGAGTGGATCTTAGACACGACATGGAAAAAATCAAAGAAAGAAAAGAGCTCAAAGAAAATTACTGGTAGTACACAGTATGGAGCTTACAACGTGGTACAAAGAAAAGATCAGGGAAATAAAGAATAGCAAAAAAAAAGCAGCAAGAAAAGATAAGAGAAACTAATATAATAAAATAGCTACAGAAGCACAAAAAGCAGTAGAATTGAACAGTATGCGCGCACCCTACAGTAACAAACGAATACTCCTAAATAAGGGCAAGAATCAGAATCAACCAATCAAGCATAGACAGGACCAACCCTTGTCACTCACATAAATGCAGCTTCAAAAATTGCAAAATTACTTTAAAGAAATAAACAGCGACAGAATCCAGAACCAACGGTACATAGCCGCCAACAGTTTTCAGAACACTAGAATGAATCTGAATCAGGAGCTGCTAAAAATAAGCCCCAATAGAACAACAAAAATAATGCAGCCAATAATTGGGTCAGAGAATCTAGCAAACAGAATAAATATCGTGCTGTTAGAAGAAGTTCGTTAAAATAAAGCTACCCAAAAAGAGGGGAAACTTAATGGAATGCAAAAACTGACGGAATATAACAATACTGGACGCAACCATAAAGGTACTTGTGCTTATAATATATTCCATAATTTGGAAGCGGGAATTGAATAGGCGGAATGATAAAATATTAACCATTTACTAATTATTATTAAAGGTTTAATATTTATTAAGGTTAATAATTTATTAAATTCCTACTCAACTCAAATATTTTACATTTTTATTGAGTTGCTCAATTTAATTGTTATACAAGTTTGTAATAATATATCTGTTATACATATATAAGTATACAACATACAATATACTATCACCATACATATATTATAGGTATATACATATAAAATATAAAGCACCATATATATATTTTGTGTCTCATGCTATAAAAAAATAATTTCGAAATTAATAAAATTAAATATTTTCAACATCTCTCCGCCATTAAAATACTAAAAGAGAAATAAAAAGCACCAACCGTCAAACATTCATTCATCCGTCCATCCTCATACAAATTCAAAAGTGTAATAAAATACTCTTTTTTCACATCTTTCTCCAAAACAAAAGACAAAATTTTACGAATAAAAAGAACTTGAAATGTTTTTGCTGTTTTTGTGTTATGATTGAGTTATAGTCTTGAAAAAATAAAAAAAATTGTTTGAGAACCAACAAATCAAACTGAGTATAAAAAATGAAATGAGTTGAATAAACAATTTTATCAATTACATAACCTTATATTTATTTTAGTCTTTTTTTTTGTCTTAACACACATGAAATATAACAAAATTGAAAAAAACACGTCTACACTTTCAAATATACAACGTTCATTGTGTTCCATTCTAATAAAAGTAATTTAATTTTATTTTTGTTTTTTTTTTTTCATTTTATTTCCACACATCATTTACAATATTTTTTATATTTACAAATATTTTACCACTTAAGAAAGAGAAAGAAAAAAGTGGAAAATATGAAATTCTTCCACAAACATTTTGTTTTATAATTGTATACAATCAAACTAACCTCAATCTTTTAACACGTTATCCTGTCTTTTATGTTGTATCTATAACCTTTTTTTAGAAAACTAATTTTATATGAAATATTTTTATTAGAATTTTTTTATTATAACTTTGTAAAATAAATAGATTCATATAGATTTTTATGTGTACATATCCATGACACGAAAATACTGGAAGGCTTAGTACAACCTGACACATAAAATTTAAAAATATTTTCGGTATCATGTAAAATAGACACGATTTAATAGCTTCAACAAAGCTTTCATATTTAAAAAACAGTTACTTGACAGTTATTTCAGTCATCTTTTCTTTAATTTTTCTGAAAGTTTACTGTCTAGCTTCTCTTAATAGATTCTCTTGTAACTGAAATCTCTCTTTAAATCGTACTTTTGAGTTAACATTATCAGACAATTATAACAACAATTATCGTAATTTTATTACAAGAGTATCAGTCATGAACTCCACGTATAATGAAATTTTTAATACATAGATTCATATTATATCCCTTACAATTTATTAAACTGTAATATTAAAATAACTGTAACAGAAATATACCAATTTAAGGATTGCGTACTTATTCACATACAAAGAAAAAGGAGAATGAAAAAATCGAGAAAAAATGTAAGGTTTTTTTACATTTAAGAAAAACACAAGAAAAAATAACAGAACTACATCGCAATAATGAAACTTTATTTTATTATGTTTGTTTTCATTTGTTATATTCTGTCAGACGCCCTATTAAAAAAAAGAAAAGAAAAAAAATAAAACTTAAAGCTTTCAACGACAGTTAGAAGTCATAAAAAGTCACGCTACATTTCTTTTCTTATTTTTTGTTTTTATGTTTGTTTGTATACGGCGTTCTCTTTCTTTTTTTTTTGTTATAAAGGTTTTTTACTGTTTCATTTCTGTTTTTTGTTCTACTTTCTGTTTTGTTACTTATTTGTTTGTTTTCTGTTCGTTTGTTTGTTTGATTCTTGCTTATGTTGCTTATTTTGACGGTTTAGTATATTAAATGTACAAGTAAATTGCTCCACATTTACTGTAATATACGTTTGATAGAGAAAGAAAGTGAGAACACAATAGCAAATAATGTCATTTCTTTATTCAAAGATGGTGATTAGAAAATGTGAAAACCACATTGTTAAATAAAATAAGTAGAACTAAATACAGCAAAAGTTTACTAATATATAATTACTGTTATTGCCTATAAATATGCAATATTTACGTATTATAACCTAATTACCGTATAAATGTCTATTCTTTTCAAAACTCATTCAAATTTAATTTTTTTTTTAACTATTTTCTAATTTTTCGTGTGATTTCTCGTAAAATCATACAAATATAAATAAAGCAAAATTAAAACTAAAGAAGAAAAAAAACTATGAAAACAACTGTCGCCAAAAAATTCATTAAAATTCATTTTCCACAATTTATGAATAATAAAGATTCATGTTTTGAAGAAAAGAAACAGACAGTAAAATTTTAATAAATACAATAGAAAAGGAAAAATGCTTTAAAAAAACTATCGTAAAATTAAAACGTCCAATACACGAAACACACGACAGGAAATAAAGAAGGAAGAGGGCAGGAAATTAAATTTATAAAGTTTACTCATAAAAAATATCAAAGTATAACTTATATTAGAAAAATTATGCAGCATATTTTGTTATTAAAACGAATATTACTACGATTATTTTCAATGGTAAGTCAATTCTTTAAAAGTCAGCAGTTATTTTAACCCAATTTTTGTGTAATTATTTGATTTCTCAATCTAGGTGTTATATACAACCGATAAAAACAGAATGTGCCAAAAATCACACTGAGTTTATCTTCACTAAAAGAAACTAGTGTTTAATAAAAATTAATTTTACCTAACTAAAATTTCTAACAATTAAATTTAAATTAATATTTCTCTTTTGTCCTTTTAATTAAGAAATTATGGTAGAAAAATAAATA
This sequence comes from Condylostylus longicornis, assembly GCF_029603195.1. Taxonomy (NCBI): domain Eukaryota; kingdom Metazoa; phylum Arthropoda; class Insecta; order Diptera; family Dolichopodidae; genus Condylostylus; species Condylostylus longicornis. The sequence continues at coordinate 357,680 of NW_026578011.1, forward strand.
AATTACTTCAATTGGCATAAATGAACAGTTATATTATAAATTTACGATTAAATTAATGTGACATAATATAGGGCTATTTATGCATATTATGTACAGTTAATATTAGTTTTACCGAATCATTTATTTACAACCGAGAAAATTAATATTCAAATATAATATTTACATACAGATACTTATAACGAAATGTATAATACATAAGTGAAATATTAAAAATACATTAATTATATATACATATTGTGTGAGATATAATTGGCCATAAAACTATTATATTGTATATAAACAGTCTAAAATCTAGATGCATACTTTTCACACTCATTTAAAACTTAAATATCATAATAAATGTAACCAATTTAAAATTTCCAAAATATATCTATAGGTATATATATAATAGCATATATAAACGCTGTTGTTATATCATAAAATCAACAAGTTAATAGAGCAACAGTTGTACTACACCTACTCCACGGGTTACTACAAAATATATATCAAGTTTAATACCAAAAAAGGAACAAAAATTTCTAAATTAACAGTTACATTTAAACACATACAAATAAAATTTAAACTCAATTTTTCAAAAACTTTAAAATACCCAATCATGAGCATTAAAAAAATGTTTTCTCACAAAAATTTTAAACCTTTTTTATTCACTTTATTATTTTCTTTATTAAAAACAAAAATAAAAATTAAAGAAAGAAAAGATCTCCTTAAAATTTTATAGCACGCTGTTTCATTTATTTTTTTCTGCGTGTTTTCTTTTTGTTTTTTTGTTTTAATTATAAAATTATGTCATGAGATTTTTCTTTCACGATATAATTATACGATTATGATGGCATTTTAATAAAATTTAAAATCGTAAAAAAACGAAGTGTTTTTTTCTAATTTTATGCGGTTTATGTGTTCGTACGTTATATTTAAGTTCTCCTTTCGGAATTATAACATTAGCATATATTGGTGATGAAACATTTATGCTTTCGCAGTTATAGTGATGAAATTATTATTTTTATAAAGTTTGTATAGAACAACAGTATATGTTTACATTTGAAAGAGAATAAATATATAATGTGCTGATTGTGAAAGGTTTTTTCGCCCGGAGAAAATTTGAGAGCATGATCTCTGACCTTCTGTAACAGAATTTAGTGTATTAGTCCCAGGGTAGCTCTGTGTCCTAGGTGAAGTGCTGCAAGGTGGAGCTGGTGGGTCTGCAGGTCAAGTTGAGGAAGTTTCAGATAATGGCTTGTTTGGGAGTGATTTGAGCAAGGCGGCTGAACACCAAAGCTACTCTGTAAGCATTTGTTGGTCTGGCGCCATTGCAGCTCCACATTGTACGGCAAGCTCTGCTAACAATTTGTCCATTTCTCGCTGGTGATAATGATCTAGAGAAATAATTGGTCTGGCACTCATAGGGCTTTCGTCGAAAGCTAAGTTTTGTCTTCTGATCGCGGCCTATGGGTACAGGGTAACGTTTTCGGTTTGGTTCTGGCGTATGATACACTGATGGCTCGAAAACGACCTCGGGTGTGGGAGCGCGCATGTATGAAGTGCGGCGGACATGCCTTAAAAAACGAATCTGTACCCATATTGCTTATTGTTTTAAAGAGAAAAACATGCAATTGAGATCTGCCCCAGAAAGACTTCAGAAAAGGGATATAAAAACTGCACCATTGCTTTCTGATGGTAAAGCGGCATTGTTCGATCGAACGGTGTACTAGCGGATTTTTAAACTAAAAGTACAGTTAAATCTGGTATTTTTAAATACATGCTACCTTTGGTTGCTTTGCAGCTTTATAGAATTTCTCGTTTTGATAAAGTCTTAAGAAGAAGTTTTCGGTCTTATTTTATTTAAAAATTCAAGCAATTTTAAGAAATTTTAGAAACAGTTATTTCAGCCAATATAATTTTTAATTAAAAAACAAAATTATAAAACTTTTCTGGTTTGGTCTCATTCAACACTGTTTAATCGCTTTAAAATGGAATTTTTTTGGCATTCTAATAGCGTACTAATTGGATGAAATTGTGTGGAATATACTAATAAAAAAATATTATTATGGATGTTTGCAAGGAAACTATGAATATAAATAATGAAATTGAGAATGGAGTGAAAGTATTTTGAATCGAGCAGAAGAAATTTAATATTAAAATTTCGTAATTTATTAAATAAAACTTTACTATATATTGATGAATGTTCCCGTAGGTACAGTTTTCGCTCATTTTAATTATATTTTTAATAATATATTATGGGAATACTAAATAAAATTAACACATCTATGGATAATAAAGCATTAAATTTTCCATTGAGTGTACAGTTAATTAAAGTTAATGAAACTTAATATTCTGAAGAAATCTTACTTACAAACAAAAATGGTAAACCACAACAACAAAACAGTTTAAGTTCCTTCCAACATAGATAAACTATGATGGCAATAATAGTGAGTATTATTGTCATCACAATCAGAGTAATAATATTTTTAATAATTTCATATGCTTGTGTAAAAACTATTAATTCTAGGGTTGTTAAGAGTTAATAATTTTACAATATTAATGAGTATGGTATTTGTTGTCGTAATGGCCGCCAATTTAATAAATAATACCAATTTTATTCAATTTTTCACTCTAAAATTTTTTTTTATTTGTTAGTGAAAAATAATAATTTTAAATATAGAATAAAAATTTATAATAAAATTTCTTTCTTACCTAAAAATATATCATCATCGTCAATATTTTGTGAACTTGCAAGTGTGGCAATAGCCGCCATTGCTTTACAAAGTTCAATCAATGAGGGTGGCGGTAATATAGCCACGCTCAATGGTGCCCTATTTAAAATTTCACCCGACAACAACATTCAAAACTAAGACCACCGCTTACCTGTAAGTATAAAAATATAAAATAAAAATTTAATTTAAATTTTAAAATTATAATAGAATTTCCTAAATTTAATTTAAGCAAATAAGGTTATAAGGTTTTTTTTATTATAAAATAACAGTTCATTTAATATTTCTGATAATAAACAAAATTATAACAATGTGTTAAAATAATTCACTTTAAAAGCTTTTCCCACACAATAAAATACAAATGGGTGGAAAATTCCAAAATTTTCATTGGAAAATTTTATTTGCCATGCTTATTAAGAAAAAACAGAAACAAGAAACGAAATATAAAAAAGAAAATTTTACAATTCAGTCGTTTTTAATATCCGGCGTGAAAATAAAAAAAAAGTTAAATTTTTTTTCTTTGAAAGTAGGATATTGGCACTTAAAAAATATCTCAATCCATTACAATTTTAGACCTTTTCAGGTATTCGTAATAAATATTCAAAAAATTTAATATTGTTCTAAACCAGTTAATAATTTTAATAAAAAAATTTCTATTTGTTTTTTAGTTGTTAATTGGCACTTTATAATACTCAAAGTACGATTTTAAAATATAGATGAGTCCGTAATTAATGCTTCCTTCATTTGTCAAAAATAGAATTGCATACAATCCTTCAATTATTATTTTATAAAGGTGATTGGCACTTAATATAAGCCACTTTACTTTCTATGTAGGATACAAAATCAATAATAGAACGCATGAATGGACAAAAGATGTACACCACAATAGAGCTTCTACAATTTCTGTAATGTGAATAAATATTTATGTGGGGCAATTTATTTAAAATGTGACTGAAACCAAAGCCATCATTAAGAGAAAATGTTGATATCATGATTTATTTTACTTATATTTTGTTTTAATAATGTTTATAAAAAATTTTAATAAATAACAAATGAAAGAAAACTGATTCCATTAGAAATAGATATAATTTTGAAGCACTCTAAATTTATTAAGAACCATGAAAACGTATAGTGGAATTTATATCCAAATCGAAACCCTTTACATAATGACGGTTTTAAGGCAGGGGAGCAACATCAAGTTAAAAGCCTGAAATCCTCTTAGGGGTCCTGATGTATGCATTTTTATGTCAAAATAGGAATTAAGGATAGTCAAGTAGCACCCATCTCTGCCTAACCACAACAGCATAGCTTTATTCAATAACAAAACAAGCCAGCCCTATACAGCATGCTTACCTATTACCCCTTTTGTAATTGAATCGGTGCTAAATGATATACATTTAGGTAGCCCTAAATGATCACCTCTCCTGGAATTCTTATATTGATAGGGTTATAGAAAAAACATCGATGGCCTTGCGGATGTACAGGTGTTTTGCTGGCAAAACTTGGGGCGTTAGTCCTAGGGTAGCAGTGTGGCTAAACATGGCTCTTGTTAAGCCTGGTGCCCGTGGCGTGGTGCCGCAAAGTGGAACAGGTACGTGTAAGGCCAAATTGGGAACACTTCAGTAGTTGTACTCCCCGGACTAGCCTTTGCGATCATTTTATACCGGGGCCCACGCGCACAAGGACAACCAAACTATTGAAAAGTTGGGGATCTGAGATCTCTTTTGTTCATCAAGGCCTCTTCAATGTTAGGCATTAGGAGCAATTGGATTTAGGAGGAGTTCCTTTGCCCATATCTCTTTTCAGTAATCTACAATCTACATATTAGAATTTTTCTTTTCTTTAATGCGCTTATATTAACCTTTAAATCTCTAGAGGCGGATTCCATTTTAAATTGCAGTCATCCCCAAATATACAAACATAAATCTAGAAAAAGTCAATTTCTGATTAAATCTAGTGCCTTTGAATAAACATTCAACTGTTCTTTTTCGTTTCAGCTCATTTAGAAAACACAATTACAGTTTCTTTTTATTCTGTACTATGTGTATGTGTTTTCGACATTTTTTTGTAAATTTTATTCGATGTTAATGATTTTATTTCTTTTTGGTTTGGTGGTGTTGACGTTCAACTAATAATAATTATAAATCAAATACTAGCATACAATTTTAATGAGAATATAACCAGATGCTAGATGGTATATTGCTATTATATTTCAGTGTTTAACCAGGATTTTTTCGTATATATTCATTAAAAAAACTATAAAAGCAAACAACTATTGAATTTTTCATTAAAAAATTTTCATATATATAAATATTTTTTTAGTGCCTATAATGATTTTAAAATAAAATTGCAAACAAATTTTTTGTATACGTATGTATATTGCAGATATTAATTGAAAATTTAATTAAATGGAAGTAAAGATATGTTACAAACCGAAAAGAGAAAACAATACACCGTGGTTGTGTTTAAAATTCTCAATTTATGAAAAGTTTCAAGTAGTGTTTGGAGTTTTATAAAAAAAAAAATGACAAAATTATTTTTATTTGTTAGCAACAGCGTTCTCAACTGCCTCTCCCAGAACTGGTCATGCCGTCGAACCACCAGTTTCACCATATTTCTATTATTATCAGATTAATTTTGTTGTGATTGCATATAAGAAAGAGTTCGTACTAGGCTTTCTTTGCGAAGAAACTTATACTCTCTCGTTACCGTACACGCCTATATGCTTAGGGAACATGCAGATTAGGACTACTCTCTCTGCTATACTGCCTATAGCTTCATATAATACAAAATTCTTGTATATATTATTTCAGTATCAAATTTAGTTTTTGATCTTGAAATAGTACTTAATTTCTTATTAGTTTTTAAACGAATGGCTTTATAGTCCTAAAAACATATTAAATGATAATTATCTAAGATTTTTTTAAAGCAATTAGAGAACTTGAACTAATTTGTGTGTAAAAACCAAAAATTTATTTTTATGATACAAGGTAAGAGAAATTAATTAAAAATATTTATGAGCAGATTAGAAAAAAAAAACAAAAAAAAAACATAAAACCAAGTGTCCTTTTTTTGTGTATTGTAATTTTATAGTCTGGATCATGTCCAAAGGTCATAAAAATCATTTATTTTTGTTACGAATACAATATGATTCACTAAAACATTCAAGGACACAACATGTCTGTTCTGCAATTATTTTTACCTTTATTGATTTTGTACTTTAGTCATGTATCTTTAAAAAGAATCAAATTTTCTTTATTTTTTTGTAATTTTGTACACCTACTTTGAGAATATTTTATTATTAAAAGTCTATGATGTCATAAGAAAAGATTAAAGGGGTAAATTAATTAATTTTTTTATAAAAACAAGAAAAAATTGTTTGTCATACTTTTCTTTTTATAAAAAATTGTATTGTAACTTCAACATATTCTCTTTCCCTTAAAAATGTAAAGGAAGATATGAAATCAATATTTGGAGTTCCACATTAATCACCGAAAATATTTTTCGGTGGTTAATCAAAGAATTTTTTTATAAATTATGTAGATGGGCTTTCTCTAAATGGAAAATTAATCTGCATTTATTCTATACATAGAATGAAGTAGTCACAGGTATATTGAAACATTTTCCAAACTATGTAAATGAGGTCCTTAATCACGCGACTTACTTTTTGGTTAAAAATTTTATTTTCATATTTGTCGCATAAATTTTTCAATAGTATTTCGGAATCTCAGATAATAGAATGTACTCAGATAAACTAAAAATAATTATCCTCTTTTTGCTCTCTTCATCGAATGAAATTAAAACTCTCACAAAATTCATTACATAATTCAAGTTATCTAAAATAACAGAATGAATTTAGGAATAAATATTATACAATTTTGAAACTGTTATACTATGAAGAAAGCTAAGAAACTGTTATAATATTAGAATATATTATAACACTAGTCTAAAGGAACTTTAAACCTAGCAACATACTTAATAAAAATAAAAAAATTTAAGTAATTTAAGAAATTTCAATAGTTCACTTTAAAAATTTAAAGACTTAAATATTTAAAGATTAAAATATTATAATTGCAATTATTGTTATACTTTTATTGTTATACTATATATTGTACTATATGTTGCAGCTACAACAATATTAAAAATTAAATTAGTTTTTTTATGGCTTCATTTTGTTTGGAATTCCCGTGTTTATTATGAGAGTTTGTATGGTATGTTATTACTGAACTAAATTTTTGTAATACTGTCATACCATATTGTTATAGTATTGTGTTTATATGGAGTCATCATTTAATTAAAATTATCGATTTTTATTTTTTGTTTTAATAAAATATTGCGCACTAACAAAACTAATTTAATGGAAAGTAAAAAGAAAGAAAAGTACAACAACAAGTCGAACAAAAACTAAAATTAAAGCATTATCGAGATTTTTATCAAATTATAATAATTACATGAAAACTTTTAGACTATTTATTCACAAAGAATACAAAATGAAAAGAAAAAACAAGAAAAGGATGTTTTAACAAGGATATTTCTATAACATACATTATTCATAATTTGTATAAATATTTTGTATAACGTTATCTATTTTTATATGCTTATAGGCATAATACATTTATTATATATTAAATAAGATTGAAATTTTCTTATAATTTAAGATTAGTAAGTAATAAATTATTAAATAATTATGAATATATAGTATTTAGTTTCCCACTCATTAAAATAGTTTTTGCTTATTCCCTTGTGTACTATATATTATAGCCTTATCTTTGATTGTATTATAGTAAAAATTTTAATTTACTTATAGATATAATTATTTAAAATCTATTAATGTTCATACAAACATAGAGAATTATAGAAATAATAACAAATAAACTAAGTCAATAAATATTTAATTACAATTCTTCATAAATAAATATTTTATTACAAATTAATTATATAAAGTATCTGTTCACGTGTCTACTGTCATAATTATGATGTTATAGATTGTGATTTTTAAAATTTATTTATATTAAAATCAAATTAATTTAAAAAATCAATTTTATTCGTAATAATGTAGATTTTATCAATAATATGGTGAATGTGTCATGACTAGTGTAATTAAATCGTGGCGTTTTTACACAAAATTCCTAATACATTAAATTTGAAAAAGCGAAAAAAGATTAGATCTGAAGCTATAAAAGAGCTATAATAGTATTTTTGTTCAACCCACCCTTCCTAATAAATACCATCATTCCCCTGGGTCACATTGTGATGCGGAGAGAGAATACAGATCGGCTTTCAGAAATTTGGAGAGGATCGAGAAATTCCGGAAGGAGTCAGATTGGAGGAGGAGAAGCCAACCTATAATTGTGAGAAAGGCGTAGTAGACCTGACCTTGTCTAGGTCAATATTATTAAGTTACCAATCCAGGGTTAAGTTTCAAGTAATAGACGTTTATTGTAGGTAAGTACTCGTATATGTATTTATGCAGTTTGCTCAAATACATAACCTTGTTTTGTTTAATTATACATTCAAAATACTTGAGGAATCTTTTATTTTCTATAATTAAGGTTTAGTTAATTAATTTGTTCAATAATTTTTTTGCTTATCTTTTTAACTTGTTAAAAAAGAATATAAAATTTATAAAAATTTACCTATTAAATATCTTGCTTTTTTCAAACCCATTGCATCAAATAAATCTGGATCTGTTATTAATATTACAGTTAATAAAAGACTTGCTGTAATAACATCCAAATTAAATAAAAATGGATGTGAATGACGTAATGATGTTGCTAATGGTGAATTATATGAGTTTAGTATAATGCACAATGATATTAAAATCGTTGAGCATTTAACTGAATTAATTTCTTTCGAAGTCGCCACTTTGATTTTATTGTTTTATTCTTGAATAAGTTTTAAATTTGATTTCTTATAAATATTCACTTTTCATATTAAAATTATTTATTTCTTATTGTTATTTAAATTAAACAAAAATGAAAAAAAAAATTAAAGAATACTTGATTTTTAATTATAATCTCTTTTTAAATTAAAATTATTCTTTTCTATTAAATTTTCCATTTTCTACAAAAAATTAATTAAAAATACAAGGATTTAATAAAAGTTGGAATCATTTTTATCACAAATTAAAATTTAATCAAAATACAATAATAATACTCGTACTCGTATATATATATATGTAATTTATGTTTAAAATATATACAAACCCATTAAAACATATTGAATAAAAAGTAAAGTTAAATTGGTTAAAAAGTAAAGAAAAATTAAATAAACAAAATTTAATTAAATTAAATAATGAACATTGCATAGCAAAATAATTAAAATTTTTTCAAAAATTAATGAAATGCCAATAAATTATTTAGGTGAATTAAAAAATTATTTGAAGAGCTTTTGCGTTTAATATGTGGAAATATTTCAAAAAATCATGTTAAATAGGAGGAGAAATAGAGGAGAATAGAAAATTTTAAAATATTAAGTATGGAACATATTATAAAAAGTAAAATTGTCGAACATATTAAATCTCTTCTTAAATAATTTTTAATTTCATGTACATATATATAAACCTAAAATTTAATATATGCATATATTATGGGCCTTAAATGACTCACTTTTAATTCAAATAAAAATTTAATGGGAAATCTGAATGAGTAAGAAAATAAAAAATTGTCAATTATCAACACCATTTAGAAATAAAAAATAACAAAAATAATACGACTTTTTCTGTTCATCTAACACAAAATTCAACTTATTCTTTATTATTGAAAATTCCCAAAATTAAATTGAAAAAGGAAAATTTTCACCCACTTACAATAAAAAATTTATTGAACTAACATAATAAATTCTCAATAAATTGAAAGGCAAAAAAAAAGTATAATCAAATAACACAAACAAAATTAAAAGAGAAGAACCGGAGTAAAAACCTATATTAAACGAAAGAGAAACAAAAACAAAAAAATTTACAATTTTCATATCCTCTTCGCCCTGCTGGCATGACACTTTTACTCTATTCGTATAATAGAACCAAAATTAAGTTATGAAAGCGATTTCTCATGTAATCAAATTCATATTTCATCCCTTGTGCAATTCATTAACACTCAAAATAAATTCGTACATAACAATAACCAAGAGCAAAAAATATTTTTTTCCCCAATATTTGAAGGCAACAACAAAAACATTGTTAAGGTACAGGAATGAAAAATAAATTATAAAATTTTAAGTAGATTAAAAAAAAAAAGAGAATGAGTTGGAGAAAGTCGAGTAATTTTTTTACATAGTAAAATGATTAGCAAGAGAGTGAAGTTGAAATTGAAGGTGACAAATCCGTCTGGAATTTTTTCAATTGGAAAAATTTTTAATTTTTAAAAAATTGGCAAAAGAGAGAAAGAGAGGGAGAAAAAAAAATTTTTTTTTGTACTATTATTTTTTGATTGTTTCTTCTTGTTATTAACTTCCATTTAAAGTTCGTGTTTCATGTTCTTTTGTAAACGAAGGGGTTTCTTTATTGTTTCTGTTTTAAAATTCTTTTTTTTCAATTTATACTGTTGTAATTAAATACCGTTATTTGTTTTACTTCTCATTTTATCTACTATTTTATGTATGTATTGTTATAGAATTTTTATTATGCCCTTACAGTTATTTTTTTTTGTTTTGTTGGTGTATTTTTAATTTCCTTTTAATAAAAATATAAAACAGTTGACATTTCTCCGGTAAATATTTAAATTGAATTCCGTTATTAATTTTTGTTGTTAATATTTTCAAAAGCTGTGAATTTTTTATTTTAATTTTAGTTTGTTATTTTGTTTTTTGGATTTTTAATGAAAAATTTCAATTATTTCATTTTGCTTAAATTGGTTTTTGTTTTTTTTTTATTAAATCAAACATTTTCATAAGGTTTTAATTGGAATCCCAAAAATTATTAACATTAGAAAAAAATCCTTGAAAAATCAAATAAACCAAAAATACAAAAAGAAAAAGAAAATAATTTTAAACACGCAGAAAGAAAACTGATTTCAATTTCAGAAAATTAATGTCGAATTTCTATTCGTTAGTCTAACACAAAAACGATTCAATTTTTTATTTTATATATGAAAAACGCGAACAACAGAAAAGAAATCTAAAATTTTCGTCTCACTATGACTAATACTACGAATATTCAAATATTGTACACGAATATACACTATATTTCCTATTATTGTACATAATGTACTGCTACACATAAACATATACTAATACAAATATGTTTAATAAAAAAAATATAAGTGTACAAAAAATTTTACTTTATTCTTTATTTAATTTTATTAAATTTTTATTAGTTTTCCGATAAGGTTTTTCTTATTACGTAGTCTTTATTAAATTTAAGTACTTTATATTCCATCCAACCGCTAGGACAACTAAAATTCAACTAAAATAAAGTTTAAAAGCTTTGTTTTTTCAAGGACAACCAACTACAACTATACACTACAACGATAGAGAAAGAAATATGTATAAAAAAATTATTAAATTAAAAAAATAAAAAATAATGAGAAACTTCAACACAGCATAAAATGTTAGACACAGTCATACTTACGCTTATGAAAATTGATTCTAGCTACTCAAGTAACAAACCAAAAAAGCAAACATACAACATAACCCAGCCATTCAGTAAATTATTAAACTATAACTAAAAGTATATAAAAAAAAATGAAACAAAAAAAATGTGTGTGTGTGTGTGCGCGGAGTTATGGTTTATTGTAGAAAGAAAGTAAAAAAGAGAGAAAAAGAAAAGTTATTTTTTGAATATAAATGAAAAAAATCAAACGAAAATATCGAAAATATCAGAAGGATAAAAAAAACAAATTCGACAAAAAAGTTGTTTTTTTTTCCTACTTGCGAACAGAAAATTAGCAATCATTCTATGCTTTGAAGCATTTATATGTGAGTTTGTAGTACTTTTGCTCATTGTCGTGTTGGTTATACGAACATTGAAGAAGAAAGCACAAGAAATTAAAAAAAAAATTAAATTTTGTTTTTGTCTCTCATTTCTATTGAATTTTATATAAAGAAAAAATTCGGGTCGAAATCGGATTTTCTTAGTTGTTTTGTTTTTTTATTTCATGACTTCGTTGTTTTTGTTATAATTTTTGTTGTTGTTGTTTATTTATGTACAAAAAAATTATCGTCATATGAAAATAAAATAAAGTTTTTCGAATATCGGAAAAATAAGCTTTACAATTATTAAGATATGTATGTATAGATGTATACAAATTTGTTGCTGTTTTTGTTTTAGGATTTATTTCGTACATCTTTATAGACGAACGAAAAACAGACAAATTTGACGTACAATTGAAAGACTTACCACTGTAAGCCTTTCGGTTGTTTTGCCTCTTTCAAATTTTTTATTTCAGCATTTTGTTTAAAAAAAAAACGAGGGTATGACAAGTATTCCGTTTGAAAAATTAAATTATTTTTCAACAAAATTAGGATGCACAAGTATGGCATAAGAACATGTAAGGAGCGCCTCCATTTATGAGTGATCGTATATGGTTAGTCTGGTTTCACGTGCTTTGATTTGGCGAGGCCCATGTGTATTTGTGTATTGATTTGCGTGGGACCGTGGTACCGCCTATCATCATGTTATGTTCTTGACATGACGCAATCATCCGGTTTGTGTTGTTATTATTATACTTACAAAATGTCCGCTCATTACTTCATACCCACCCGAGAATTCATGTCACTTACCATTACGATAATATCTTGGAAAGGTGCATTGCTTGGTTCTCCCTCCGATTGTGAGTAGAATTTATTTTTATCTCCGGTAATAGACCGCAACTTATACTAAATAATGACACTACATAATTAATCCATGAATATGTGGTAACACTATTAAAAAATTAGTACAATGTTATATAGAATATAGTCCGATTGTTTAAATACAAAGGAAAAAACTAGAAAAAAACTGAAGTAGAAAAATTGAATGAAAAGAATTTCAAATATTTTTCCTTTTTAAAGACCTTCTAAATTTAAAACAATATGTGTATATATGAATAACGTTCAAATTATAATAATGTTATATATATTTTTAAATTAAATTTGTATATTTTTATTATATTGTTATACGTGTATACATGAAATTATCTATAAAAATATTGGATATAACAAAAAAAACAACAAAATCAATTTATAATTTTTTTTACGGTTTTCCTCTCTGTATAAAAGAATACACAATTTAAAATTGAATTATATACAAAGGAATATACAAACATACAAACATATTATATTACATATGTACATATCATTATATAGAGTTGCTTTTGCTCTTATTATATGTTGTTATTTTAACAACACAGTCATTATATATACATACTGTGTTCATTTTAACAACGGCAACAACAACTGAAAAAAAAAGGATTCATGGTTTTGTCATTTGCTTTGAATTCTTCTTATTATATTATACGAGTACATATATACATATATTATTATTATTATTATGTAAATATACACCAACACATAGAAAGGGAAATATGGGAAAATTAAATTTTTAAAATATGTTTGTGCTATGTTGTTGGCGTTGTATTTTTTAATATAATTTTTGTTATTACCATTGCAAATTAGTCACTGACTTATACCAGTCTATATACTATATTAAATGTACATACTTATTGTTAAGCATGGATGAATCATCTGTTTCGTTTGTTATCTTTCAAGGATATTTTAAAGTTATTATATAAATTTATATTAAGGATTTTAACTAAGTCTATGAGTATATTATACATATATCCTTATAGATATTGGAGAGTTTGTATAACAGCATTTAGACTTAATGTATAATAAAACAAGCTGTTTAATGTACAGAAACAAAAAAGTAAATAGAATTTCTACCAAATATCAGAAAAAAATTATATATATATATATATATATATATATATATATATAATTCTAATATTAAAGATAATTTAATTTAATTTAAAATAAATTAACACCAAAATTAATGAAATTACATTTAGTTTCTCTCTGTGTACACGCGAAGGATTTCGTTTTCATGAATAAGAAGCAAATATTTTTCGGTATAGCAAAAAAAAAAAATTTAGTAAAGCAAATTATTTTGATCCTTAAATTAATGATTTTTTATGTTCCCACTGAAAGTTTCTTCCCACTTTAAAAAAAATTTTATAATTTTCTTTTATTCTTTTGATTTTTTTTGTAAATTAATGGTAATGTTAATGGCAATTTTTGTTACAGTTATAATTAGGAAAATTTATCAAAGGATTTTTTTTCTGTGTTATTTTGCTCTCCTATACTTTTACATTTTAATTGTACTCATTTAGAATATTGTTATTTGGTATATCGCACGTCCGAAAGGATTATTTTAAAATAGATTGTATAATTACATAAATAAACAATGGAAATTTTATTTGACAGAGAAATTGGCCAATTTCATAACCCATTTTAGACGTATAAAATCGTCATAAATTATAATTAAATTAATTTTTTATATTATATAAATAATTAAAATTAATATTGATCTGTAACATTAAAATTATTAGTCAGAATTACAATGGGGATGAAATTTTTTTGGAATTTATTTATTGGAATATTTCATTTTTTTAAAAATTGTTAAATATTAAAGTAATATGAAATTAGTTTGCTATTATATTAGAATGAATTAGTATTGTTCTATTTAACACGTAGAACAAATAAAATGATAAACTATAATAAATTTTAACATATTGTAAAGTCGGATCTGTCGTCCGGAACAGACTGTCCGTGGCAATAAATTTATTTTGATTTTAGTTTTTTTTTTCAATTTAGAATAACAACAACATTAGTTAACAAAATTTAAAATATCACTTATTTTAAATGAAGTAATAAATATAAAAAAAAACATTAATTAATATCTATCTGCTATCATGGAGGTTTTAAGCCGTTTAAGAAAACTATTACATCAAATATTTGAAAACAAATCACATATTTTCAGAGGATACGCGGAGGATACTGAAAATGATTTAGTATCAGTATCACCCGCGCAGTGTTATTTTTAAAAGCTTAACTTCTGGCAGACTATGAACAGATGCGCCTCAGGAAGATTATACGGTTGGGCATAAACCAGCTTGTCGTGACATTGCAGGATTGGGGATCAACTTGTGTGTCTAATAAGTGCGGTACTTACAAATTCTGTTTTGGAGGTTGAGAATACCTCAGCGATAAACCTATGAGAACAAAGAAAATACTGCCTTCGGCGAAGCTGCGATTATCCGAACTCTTCAAATTACTTGAATTCATGAGGAGGGTGGGTCACGAGTGTTGTAAGGACGTGGTTCACACCTGGTATTGATCCTTTATTCTGGTCGTGGTGCACTTTTACAACATCCAACTTCAATGATTATTTCATTTAAATTTTACTAAGACTTGCCTGGTCCATTTCCCGATAGAAGAAGTAGTTCGCTTTTAAAAATTTCACAGAGTCAAAAAAGGTAGTTCCGGTCTTACAGTTTTTTAACACATTAACATATTTGATACCCAAAGAAGGTTGCTTTCATAAAGGTAAATTTAACAATAGGAAAACTTTTATCTTCCAAAAGAATTAGGTGTCTCACAAATATTCAAACATAATTATTGTATATGAACTTAAGATGAATTTTTTTTGGAACCTAAGAAGCCAAAGAAAATAAAAGACATAATTTTATACACATATATGCACTTGATACAAGGCAACCAATATAACGTAAAATATTAAGTTATTTATAATGTAATAAAAAATTTTGAACAAATTTTTTCAACACCAAATATTTCATAAAAAACTTTAAATTAAAAAATTGTTTTTTTTTTTTTTGAAGAAATATAATTGAGATATGAAAAAACAAATGGGTGAAACTAAAATATAAAACTTATAGTTGAACTCAATAGGAAGATGAGCAATTGCATAACAGAAAAAATATAGGAAAGGGGCAATCAGCCAAACAAAAATAAAACAAAATACAGAGGGTACAGGGACCATAGAGAGTACAAGGAGTGTGTTTGCAAATAATATTTCAACTCTTGATACTATCATTGCTATACTGTTACTGTTTTTTTTATAATAAATTTCAATTTTTTATCCTTAATTTTCATTCTATTACTTAGAAAATATTCCAATATAGTTTTTATGAAGTGAAAATTTTTTTTATTTTCAATTTCCGAATTTTTATTACTTTTTTTCTTCTAATTTTCCTGTTTTGTAATTCATTTTCATCTTGTTTAGCTAAGCGCAACAAGGAGAGCAATTGGAAATTGAGAAAAAACAAAACTAAAATAAAAGCAAACGTAAAGTTGTTAAACAAATTCACTTGATGTTTTTATAAAATTCATTTCCTTTCTAGTACCTTTTTAAAAACAAGTAGAAACGAACAGCAAAGCAAATAAAACAAAATATCGTCCTGTGTACCAGAAGTACGAGAACAAAACCAAAATTCTCATATATGTGTACTTACACAATTTTGAAAAAACAGTAGTATGCAAAGTAAATGTATGCATAGAGGTGTATATATATATATATATATAAATTGATGTATAAGGACTCGAAGGATAATAATTTAAATTTAATACTTCCTACATTTTTGTTTGCACAATATATTGTGCACCACATACCTAGATCATACAAGCATATAAGAAAAATATTGTATTTGAAGAAAATAAACGTTTAGATGTGTTTATTTACATGTATATTATAACTGTTATATGTATATATATACATACCGGTAAATATACTATAATACATTATACGAGAGTAGAAATTGATATGCAATCATTGGAAATATTGTAACTGCCATACAAAATTCTCTTCTTTATCTTTTATTTATTTAATTTTATTTTCTTTATTTCAATTTTATACAATTCACTGATCACAATATATTTTTATAATAAAACCTGAAAATTTTAGAAATATAAACAAATCAAGTTGAATTAAATATAATATAGAAAAATGAAATCTCTATTAAAGAATTTCTTAAAGATTATTAAAGTATTTTTTTATTGACCACAAATCGTTCAATTACGGAAGCATATTATGTTTTCACGAAGTTCACTGCGATCATGTATAAAGGTCTGTTGTATCTCACCCGTCCCAGAGGGACAGTACAGCAACCGTTTAAGATCTACTCCCCTGATAAGCTCGAGCAACTTGTGAGGCTTTAAAAACCGCAATTCCACCGCTGTAAGAGCAAAGTTTCTGAAAATTTGCTTTAACCTACGAGCGAAAGCATCACACTCTTACAGAAGGTGTACTCTGGTTTCACTTCCCTCTAAGTCTGCAGTAACTTTTCTAGAAGCTCCTAGACTTGCCACAACCCTGAAATACTTCAACAGCGCTCCGGCCACCTCCTCTGTGATTCCTTTCTTAGTTTTCAACGAGCAGTATGTGGTCCGATTCCTCAGAAAGCCTCTGGGACGGGGAAAGTATGCTAGTCTACTTCCTTGCCAGTGAGTCAGGTGTCTCATTTTCTTCCACTTCCACATGGCCTAGCGTCTAGGACAGGGTACCCCAGTTGCACCTGTTTAATTCATTCAGCTTTTCAATACAGTTCCGTAATGCCCCGAAGGATACAGAAAATTAATGCAACGATGCGATAGTGGCCCGGCTATCCGACTTAATCATTTTCTCAACCGTGAAATATAATGCGAATAACTTAGTACGTACAAGAAATATATAGAAAAAATTCAAGTACCTCTGCAATTTGTGTAAGGTTAAATAACTGTTTTTTTAAATTATTATGAAAAATTTGTATAGTTAAAAAATTGCATATCTAGAGGTCGATTATGCCTGAATCATATTTTTAATTATTATGTACTTGTGAACAAAATCATTTTGCTATGTAAGCAACTGTAATAAGTGACTAGTTACCTATTGCAAATTCTATCATAATCGTTCTGCTTTCCCTCTTACGTCATCATGAATTCATTTATTTAATTTATTTTTATTTATATATACACATACATCCATACGTAACATATTTTGATTTTTTAATTCAGGAAAATTAAATTTTTTACCTCGTTTCACCTATCGTTTTGAGGTTGAATCCTTGTGTTGTTAAATTGATCAGATAAATCGATAAATTATGGTATGTTTTGATATTTTATCGTTTTTTTTTGTTTCCCTTTTTTTTTTGTATTTTTATGTCCTTTTCAAAATCGAATTTTTAGGAAAAAAATATAACAGTAACAAAAAGAGAACAGAATAAGTGATTTGATAAAATATTGTACGATCCAGTAAAGATAAAGAGTGTAAATGAAATGCGAAAAAAAGTAAGATATATGAAGGTAAGATAAAAAGACAAACAACAACATAAAGAAACAAAAGAACAATGAATTGAAAGCAAAACAAGTGAGTAAAAGTGAAGTACAAAAAGAGGATGTTATAAAATTATTCAGTTTATATTACAGGTTATTGATAGTGTGTTATAACATTAAGGGAAATTAATTTTTTCTTTTATACTGTTTTTTTCACCGAAATACAAAGGGGAAAAAAATTCAATATAATGTTGAAGGAATATGTTATAATAAAAAAGTTAATTTTTATTATTTTTCGTTATTTTTCTCTTCGTTTTTTTTTTAATTTTGGTAGAGATTTATGAAGAAAAATTTTATAATACGAAATGTTTCAATTTATTTTTTTTTTGCTAATTTTATTTATTAAAAATATTTCTTTTGTGTTGCATGATAAATTGTGAATGGTACATTGAAATTGAATTTGAAAAAAGAACAAAAATACACTCATTTCAAAATTTTTTAATTCGAATTTTAATCACTTCGGATCTCTTAAACTCAAGAGTATTCTGTTTTACTGTGAAAAATATCAATTTATAGTTAACATTCAAAAAGTAAACATTAGAGGTGAAAAATGTGAGAATTATTTTCAAGCTAATTTTATGTAGTTTAAACATTTTCAATACTGTTTTGGACAATGCTATTAAAAAAGAGAATTAAAAAAGAGTATAAAATTAATTACTTATAGAAGTAGAGTATGAAAAGAGTAGAGTATGTAATATCAATTTTAAAATGTCTTAAAAATATAATAAAAACTCATTCACACACTACTCACAGGGGGGTTTTAGTACAAAAATTATTCACAAATCAAAATTTTTAATACAGCAACAATAAAACTTTTTCTACTCTTTCATTAAATTGAATAATAAAATTTTGACTTTTAAGTGCAATTGAATCAAATTTCGATATTTTCTTTTCTTTATTAGAAAAGAAAAATTAGAAAAGATTACCTGCTTTCGAAAATAGAACAACGAATTCAATAAAATCTTAAATTATTCTTATACAAAAAATTTTTAAAACAGAAAATTCCAAAGAAAAACAGGGAAAACAAAATAATTAAAAAAAAAAACCAAAAACTTTTTTAACGCAGACATCAGTCGCCAAAATTTTACCATAAAACTTGAATTATTTTCTTATTTTTCTTTCTTTCTTTTTCATGTGTTTTGTCATAACCTCAACCTTTTTGAAAATTTTCTTCTATATACATATGTACGTTAAATAAAACTAACAATACATATACTTATAAACATTGTTTAAAAGCTCAACACAATAAGCTTGTAAAAGCATATAGTTTTTATGTTTTGTTTTTCTTTTGTCGCCTTATAAATACATATAGCGAGTGTATTTCAGTTAATCATCATATGTAAGAAATTACATTTTACTGAAAATGAGATCCACTAAAAGTATGTATGCTTAAAGTTTTGTTTACTTATGTATATAGAATAAAACATCCTCTAGCTAGCTGGGTAGTTCGTATTTAAAAAAGTAAGAAAAAATCATTTTAATGAGAGTCAAATATGAAAAATGTAGAGCAAAATTAGGTTATCATTATGACTGAGCATATTATTTTAATTTCATATTATTTATTTTCTCTCTGAACCTCAACCCCATCATAGCTCATTTCTATATTGTTTCTCTTTCTCATTAATAAATGATAATGTATAAGAATACATGTACAAATATGTACGTGCTTTTATGTACATATTATTTAGGATATTCACTGTATACACATTATAACTGTAAAAATTCGACCAAGAATAAAATATGTAAAAAAATTTCAATTTCCTCTTTTTTTCTCTCAAACATTTTTTTTTATTTTTTCATTTTTGTTTGGCCTGACGCGTCGCAATTACCATTCATAGAAAAGTGTTTTGCTGTTTTTTGTATTTTCTCATGGCTCTTAGTCTTTTCATATATAAATTTTAAATAATGAATAAGAGTAAGCAAAAATAAAACAAAATAATAAATCTTCTCACTCTTCTCATACCTACATTAAATATAATCTCTATATTTTTTTGTGTTATAATAATATACTCATTTCTTTCTCATATACTATATATGTATATAAATTTTTGTTTCTATTTTTCATTTTGTTACACACGCGTTTAAAAGGAGAAAATAACTTTGACTTTTATGAGTCATCAGAATAAATTTTGTATTATGACTCATTTGTTGTATATTTTAACAACAGTAGTGGAACTATAAAAAATTCCACTATGTATTCGTAAAAACAAAAACATAAAAAAAATAAGGAAAATTCAAAATAAAAGAGAGGGGGAGGGGGGGTATTTTTATTATAGAAAGAAAAAACACCACCTCTACTCTACATAATTGCTACATAAATGAATGTAGAAATAGAGAGATGGCAATTTGTTAGGTTATGCGTTGTGTATGGTATGCCGTCTATATAAATATATACAACTAAGTCGTTCATTTTATTTTCTTCACATTTTCTTTTTTATTATATTCTTACAATGTGTATCACTAGGCTCTTTTATAGTTCACGTGTCAAAAGGATCACTCAAGTTTTCGTGCTAAGTAATAAAATTGGTTATAAAATAAAATAAAACAAAAAAAATTTAATCCCCTGGCCTTTCTTAACGTTTTAGGTTCCGACAAAGTTTTCGTTCGTAATAAAATTATTTTTGAAAACTTGTTTTATGTTATTTTATATTATTATATTATATGTTATTTTATATTATTTATAAAATATATATTATATATTATATATTATAATAATATATATTATTATGTTATTTTATATTATTTATATTATTAATACAGGGCGTGTTGCATTTTCTTTTTGTCTAGTGAGGTGGCCCATAATTTCGTGTAAGAGACGCATGTTGTTCTGTTTGGCAACAGCCCGGGGTGCCTCTTTTAGCGGTCTTCTTAAGTCGCTAGTTGCTTAATATTTCTCCTTTTATTGATGAGGTGTATTGTATAATTTGTTTTTGTTGTTATACTGCCTCTTTCTTTTCATTTTTAGTGTGACATCATCTGTCAGCAGTTTGAGATCATTGCCTTTGTCTGCTCCTTTTCTATTTTTCACATCCAATATAGATTTCCTAAATCTTCTGCTAAATCATATGCAGTCAAGCTGGTTTATTATTTGGCCGTTAGCGGAACCACACATATTTATATATAGCTTAATGTGAAAGATGGTGCCACGGTAGCTGAATTGGAAGGCCTGCAAAATTTTATCAGCATTTCTTAATTGTTGTTTCCACTCGCTATGCCGTGTATTCCATGTAACATGAATTTAAATATGGTGACATCATGTTATACAGCTACTATCTCTTTTTAAGTATATTTCCAAGCATTAAATAGAAATTAAAGAAAAACCACTTTAAGTACTACGACATTTGTTTTGTAGAATCACTACTCATTGATATTATGTTGTTGTGTTTCTGTTTTCTTGGTAATAAAATTTTTTCCCCACTTTCCCACTTCTTCTTACCTTATTACTATTTTTTATAAAAGCGAATTTTCTATTCTCTATTTGATTTCATGATCTATTTTTATTCTAATGAATGTATGTGTTTAGTTTAACAAATACACTATTTGTCCTTCACCTTCTGCTGCGAAATTTTGTAAGAAAAAAATTGTTATTGTTGTTCTTGTGTTTTTGTTACGGATGTTAAATGATTTTCATATATTTTATTTGACTTTTTTTATTTGTTTTTTTTTGTTTTTTTATACTATAGAATTTATTTGGGCAGAAAAATAGGTCTTCAATTTCTATATGGAAAGGAGAAATGGTAAAAGAAAAAGTTACAAAAAACTTTTACGTTTTCATTCTTATTAAATTTATTTTTTTTTTCATCTTCACTTTTAGATCGTTAAATAATTGTGCAATAAATTGAGGTAAATGTGTATTTGTTGATTCTAAGTACGTAGGAATTTATTATATTGGAACTATATTCGTATACAATGCTGTTGTTGTTGCCGTTATTTGTCTTCTCAGTTAGAATTTAAATGAAAGTTCCTGAATTTGTATTAGCAATTATTCTTCTAATGCGTAAAAGATGGAGAAAAATCTGTATTAGAGTTTTCATTTTACTTTTTTCTTGTTACTAAAACAATAAAATTAAGAGTTAATTTATTATGTAAGAAATTGGTTATGGTAACTAAAAAAGCTTTAAATTTAAGCTCTTGGTAATTGAGTTGGCAAAGAAAAAAATAAAAATTATATAATAAAAATAAAAGTCAAGGAATCAGAGGTTCTTTTGATTATTAAACGACTTCGGAATAAATAAAACCATAAACTTCAACAAATTAAAGCATTTCTATATTTGTATGTGTGCGTATGAGGTGAAGTAGAATTGATATAAAACTGATAATATGGTGAAACTCTTCTGAAATGAAACAATAAATTTAAACTGTCATAACTTTATATATTAAACTCTTTCCGGGCGAGCTTTCTCTTCTTATCAATTATTATTATGAGAAATTTTTCCAGGCTAAGTCATTTTCGTTTTTGTAACATCAGTTTTTTGTCTTTTTCATTATAGAAAAACTATTATATTTGTGTTAACTATTATTTATAATTGCATTTTTGTTCTCACGGCAGCACCTATGTTTAGTTTGGCAATAGATTTTTTTAATAAAACACAATAAATGTCATAAATTTTTCATCATAAGTCTATAATATTTTATAATTTTTTATACAGCAGTTCCAATGACAACACAAAAATAAAAAAAAATGATATGGTCATACAGGGTGTCCAAAACATATATTCTTTCCAAAATAGAACGGAAAAAAAAGACCCTTGATAAATGAAAAAAAAATAAGAAATATATTTCTTTTTTGCCCCCATCTCTAATTTTTAGTTGTTTTTTCTCACATAATACAGCCTATTTCCATTTTAAAGCACAAAATCAAAATTTTTTAGAGTTTTTTTAATGTTATAATATACTTTAATATCGCATGTTATTTAAACTTGTTCGTAATTATCTGACGTTCTTAATGTGAGGTAAAAGCTTCTCTTGTGAGCTTTAGTTTAACACCAACTTTTTGTTCAAAATGTGAGGAATAACATGTAATAAATTTAAAATATTCTTAATTTCAAATAATTAGAAAAATTACTTTATTTGGTTTGTGTCTGTACTATTATCGTAAATATTTTGTGAGTTCCGAATTCCCTGCCCAATTATGTGCATAAAAATACTATACATTCATTCCTATAATAATGATCTTATTAAGTATGCATTGACATTATAGTTAAACACCTAATTTATTATATTTGATAGAAATTGACTAAAATTAATTTTTTCCTGTTTTACAAAAAAAATTTAGTATAATTTAGTATAATAATAAATGTTTGAATAATATATTAAGGGTATATTTTAGTTTCTCCTCTATATAACCATTATTTTTAGCATTAAAAATAATATTGTACGAGAATATGACTATATTATGTAATAATATTGAAACATGATATCAGACAGGTTAAGTTTATTTATAAAAAACAAAAAAAAATATTTTCTTGTAATAAATTTTTCATAAAAGACACGACACGAACCACTTTATGATTTTTGTTCCTGTCTTCTTTTTGTTGCTCCATTTAAATTCTTAGTTGTATTGGTTGTGTTTTTTTTTTATAAAGAATATAAGAATTCGACTCATTCCGGACTTGGATAGGTTCACATTTCTTTATTTCCTTAGCGTATACTTGGATGGTTTAATATTATTTTTCGCCTATATAACATAGGTTTCTTTTTTTTTGGATTTTCTCAGTAGTCGATCTAGAGAAAAAAAAAAAAAAGGAATTCAAAATCATCTATATTTAAGGTTAAATTAATCTTCCATGGTGTTTTTTTTCTTTTTTTTACTTTATGTGAGTAGATGAGTATTTTTTTATCACAAACGTATCCTTTTTTATATTGTCTACGTATAACCGCAATATAATACCTTAATATTGATTTAGTTTATATATTTTAGGTATGAAGCAGTAACCTTTCTTGTTTCATGATCAAAAACATACCAAATAAAATAGGAAAAAAGACAGAAAAAATGAATTGTCCTGTTTTTTTTGGCTACTTTTAGCTCAACAAAACGGTGACTTTTTATATGTGAGTCTTGAAAGGTCTTTTACTTGTTAATGTTGTTTTTTTATATTTTAAGGATATTAAACGCTTTTAAGGTGGTTAAATTTTCTTTTCTATAAAACAAAATGAAATTTATGTTTTGTTGTGTATAATCACACATAGAGAGAACATTTAATAAAGATTAATTATATTATGTCAGGTACCATTTTGTACACAGTTATATAGACCTTAAATTTTAATGTATACGAGACTCTAATGAAAAAATTCAGTTCATATAAAAATTTCTTTTGAATTCTTTAGAGAACGCAGAAAATGAAAATTTCCTTAAGACAAGAAAAAATAGACCACAAATAATTCAATTCTTCTCGTTCTATTTTATTTATTTATCTTATTTTTTGTTTTTGTCTGTATACTCTTTTAAACTAAATTTTCTCATAGAAATAAATTGAGGTAAGGTATAACCAGAATTGAAAAAAGAATTTCAAATAGAGAGGGATATGGAATGAAAGAGGAAATAGGGGTAAAATAAAAAATAATGTGTGGATGTTTATAATAAAAAATAAGAAAAAACAATGTTATTGCTTTTAATTTACCTGTGGTTTATGGGTTTTTTAAATAAAAAAAAATTTATTTAACGTAAATCTTAAAAAATTCCTTAAATTTAAAAAAAAGCAAAAAACATAAATGGTATTAAAAATCAAGTATTAAAATTTCATAAAAAAATAAGATTTTCAGGATCCCCGCCTTTCTTTCACCTCCTCTTTTCATGGTATTTAGTAAAGAAAAGAAGGGAAAACATTTTTAAAAATAATTTTCAGTCCTTTCGATTCTTGTCTCATTTTATTTTGTTTTTATTTCTATTACGGTCTGTCAACCCTTTTGGATGGGATTTTTTTGTTAATAGAAATATTTCTATTCTCAGCTTCAGATTAATTTTCTGGGAAATTTTAATAATTAATTATTTAATAAAATAAAAAAATATATAAAAAATTAGAACGTGATATGAAATATCTTCTTCTTATTAATTTAGATTAAACAAGCAGAAGACAACTTAAAAACACCTTGCCTGTTTCATTCAACTGTAACTTATGGTATAGAAATTTGTGGAAACACGTATACACGAACAATACAAAGCAAAGCATTAAAAAATGTATATGCGTATGACATTAGAACATCAGCAAAAAAATAACATCAAGAACAAAAAATTTCATTTATCACATCGAGAGCAAGCATATAGCTCATTATATCTTCGATGATGGCTCAATATATCAACAGTATAATTAGAGCAAGTATTAATAATAAAGTACGCTATTGCGCTATAAAAAATGCAATAAATATAAGAATCACATCGTTACGCGTGATATTTAAACTAACTCAATTATATGCAATTATTTTGCATTGGATGGACTCTAATTAAGAAAATTTAAAATTTTATTTTCGTAATTTGTTAAAATGATTTTATATAGAAAATGTAACATCCTTGTTATCATAAATGGCGTAGTTAAATGACGGATACAGAAAAACCAAAAGAAATAGAAACGCATGTACGCATTAGTCACTTAGTGTTAAAATATATTTGTGAAGGAAAGCAATAAAAATTTGTAGACAAAAGACCTAAAATAAAAAAAAAACGTAGTATTTTTATAATGGCCGTTTTCATTCTTTACATTTTGTTTTTCTGTTGTTCCTCTTCTCTTTTCTTTATCGTAATAATTTTTTCTTGTGGTAGTAATTTATAAAATGTTTTCTCTTTCTATTTTTAGTAATCAATAAGAAAACTTGGCGACATCAAATCATAAAATGAAATTAAAATTTTTTATTGAAATTCGTATTGTAATTGAAATGCAAAATTCCAAGAATAAAAATGTTAAAGAAAATATTCACAATAATATGAAAGAGAAAAAAATTCATTTTTGTCTATACTTTCATTGTAGAAAGTGAAGTAGTACTCTTTATATCTTACTGCTATGATTAAGCTCAGGCAACTATACTAGCGTGGGCCACAGTTTTCATTTTGTATCAATCGCTTTTATGTGTAATGTTTACAATTGCAAATATAGTCAATGTTATCCATGTACCTTAAGAGAAAAATAAGCCAATTTCGAATTAAATTTTTTAGAGTCCTTAATTCCTAGAATATTCGATGTCAAATAAAATAAGATATTAAAAATAAAATAGTAATATAATTTTATTTTTGAATCTATGCTTAAAAACTAATAAAAACTCAGACAAAATATTTTTTTCCCCAAAATGGGATATTATGAAAATACCATAACATAAAGTGAATTTGCAAAATAATGAAAAAAAAAATATTTACATCCCGAAGCTTTAATAATCTTATAAATGTGTGTAAATTTAAAAATAATACTTTTTTTTACATAAAGAATTCATTACGAAAAAAATTTTAGAATAGAAAACAAATTAAATTTTTTTGCAATGTTCAATTTTTTTTTGGCAAATCTTCAAATTATCAAATGAAATAAATGTGAATTTTAAGTACTTTGAAAAAGTTTAGGACCTAGCATAGATTGCCATACCATGAAGGGTTGGTGAAAGGGGAGTTGGTTCTTAGAGTTGTTTTTGAATTGATCTCAAAAAAATTGCATTCTCTTTTAAAGTGTATTTTGCATTAGATTTTCAAGAAATTTAAAACAAATATAAAATTTTTTTTGGTTCCTCAGAACAAATTTTTTCTTTTGTTCTTACTACTTCCTATATTTATTTTAGAATGCGAAAACATGAAACACCAACTTCGTAAAACGGCGACACAAATATGTTTTCGAAATGTAATTTAAGTCTTAATAAAATATAAAATATTTTAAACAATTTTCCTAAAAGTATGCACTTTTTTATTATTTATATATTAATACAATTTTTTTAAAAGTATGCAATTTTTTTAAATTTATGTAGTAAGGATTGTATCGAAATTAAATTAATTTTAATTTTAAAATAATTTTCATAAAATAAATATTAATATATTTGAGCCAAATATTTCTAAATATTTCAAATTAAGAGCAATAATTCAATTCCAATTAAAATTAAAGTGCCGTAAAAATTTGCTCTTATTATGATTGTCCTTTAATAATTTAAAGAAAACAAGATAAACAAAAAAGAAAAAAATATAAAATAAAAGTTAAATTAATTTTGTTGACTTTTCTTGTCATCTAGATAATTTTTCTATTTTCTTTTTAGCTCAAAAACAAAAATACAAAAACGAACCCTAGAAATGGAAATTTTAAAACAAAATAGAAGAAAAAAAATTATATGTAAAAATAAAGAACAAGTTTGATTGCGAATTGATAAACAAGGATATTTGTAGAAAGGATTGTTATTGCAATCTCTTTATATTCCATAATCTGAAGTTAAAAAAGTTGTTAACAAAGGAAAAAAAACAACAAGAACAATAACAATTTGTAATAACACGGTTGCTTTTCGACGAAAATTTCTCTTCAGTTTTTTTGTTTTCTCTTTCTCTTCGTTTTTGTAATTTCCTCTCTATCTTTTATTTCTCATTTTGTCGCAAACTGGAAGAAGTCAATGAGCTCTAAAATAAAGAAAATATTAAAAACAAAATTATGATTAAAAAACAAAAAAATACCGAAACTCTTAAGAAGAGATAAAAAGAAACTTTTAATGTAGGGATCAAAATGTTTTAATAATGGAACGAAAAACAAAGAGGAAAAAAGGTACTGGTTAATGACTTTGTTTCAAAAAAAAAAACAAAAAGCAAGAAAATTTTACATATTTTTTTTGATTGTTAAAGCTTAAGAGTACAAAAGGCCATAGACCAACGGTCCTAACATTTAACCATTAATGTAATTTTGGTCACCTTATTTTTATTAGACTTCTTTATCGTAAAACCAAAAAAATCTAGTTTTAATGTTACCACATTTAGACACGTATTCTTCTGCACGATTGTCTACCTCGTCGCTGTTTAGGGGCCGAGTAGTGTCGAGGACTCTCGGGAGTCATTCCCAGATGAGATATGAAACCAAAAGACAATCAATCCTATTTCCCAACATATCTCTCTTATTGATTCCTATCATTCCAAACTCTCATGGCCGGGAGTAAGGTGTTATACGACCCGTGCCGATAATCACCTTAGCAAGGGGCCCAGACCAAAGGTAACCGACAAAATGTGAAAAGCACTGTCGCGAAACCGAAGGTGAAACAGGAACCCAAACCGGGACGAAGCTTCCTCGCACAAAGCTATGACAAAGTCAGGCAAAGTGCCGGTGTTAGCGAATCGGGTCAGTCACACAGACTACCCAGAGAAAAGGAAGGGCGCCAAAGTCAATAATGTCCTCACAAAAGCACTCACAAGTAGGGAACGGCTGTCGGCTTTCAGAAATCTGGAAAGGATCGGCCGTATTCGGAAAAAAAGATAGGTCGAATGAAGAAAGGTCCACATACAATTACAGGGCGAGGAGTATAGTGGACAAGTACACGAGCGAAAAGAGAGTGGCTCCTAAACGTCAAAGCTCCACAAAGGAACCACCTCTGATAGGCAACATGCTGTCAGGCAGAACCATCAGGGCTAGCTTTGGGGTTTAGCAGGAGCACCACACAAGAAGGTGTATTTTCTCCTCTCCTCTGGAGCCTGGTGACTAATCAGTTACTAATATGCCTGGAGGAGGAGGGCTACAAGGTGATAGCGCACACCAACGACTTCACGGTGGCTGTGTCTGGGAAGTACCTTCATGTCTTAAATGGGCTTATGCAGAGAGCCTTGGGCTTCGTTTCTGACAAAAGACGGAACTAGTTATTTTCAGCAGGAGATACAAGATACCAACCATAGCTCCGCCAATATTCAACGGAATCCGCTTATCCATTAGCAAGGAGGTTAGATTTTTAGATTTAAATCTTGATTCGAAATTGAACTGGAGGTTCAACATTATATAGCGAGTAAGAAAGGCAACTATTGCGCTTTACTCATCTAAAAAGGCCATTAGAAAGAGGGGACGCTTGAAACCAAGCACGGTTTATAGGCTATACACCGCAGTGCTGAAGCCGATTTTGATGTTCTGGTGTGGTGGCCAACTGTGAACAACTGTTTAGCTGTGAACTTTAGACTGATAAGCAAAATTTAAGGAAAGGCAGTGGTCTGCCTTGGTGAATTATTACTCTCCACTCCTAGGCAGTGCTTGAGATTCACCCCTTGTATTGCGTTTACAAGCAGCGTCTCAATGGTCACCCGAATGGTATGCTTCGAGCAACTGGATTTTGAGCTCTTCTTCCGTTTACCAGATCATGATTGCGGAGGCTTTGTGCTGGCTTGGCTGAGTTTGCGAGGCGTGGAACTACCCTTGGGGTTCCATCTGAAAGGAAGACCTTGCCACCTACAGGCCTCTGCTGTGCAACGCGACAGTAGAGCACACCAACCTTAGATGAGCTAATGGAGCAACATGAAATGCGGCAAGCAATTTGTGCCCAAAGCTAGATTTGCGTCGCACAAGCGATCTGATGTCTCTCAGGCGGGAAGATATCAGTGCTGTGGTAGGGGTTCTGACGGGGCAATGTTTGATTGATGAACATTCAAGGAGAATTAGCCGCCCCCTAAATAATCTTTTTAGAAATTGTTGTAACGAAGGGAGAAGGAAACGGTGAGTATCCTTTTATGCTCATGTCCGGCGCTAGCGGGTTCCAGGTAGAGATTTCTTGGCTTTTATTTCTTCGGACGCACTGCGGACTTCGTAGATGTAAGCTTTAGGGGTTTGAGCCGATTTTTTGAAGAGCTCCGTCTGGTTTGGATGAGGGGCAGAGAACGAGGAATCCGGCGGCATCATAACGGACCAAATTGGCCCAAGTGTACTCTTCGGGGGTCGCGACAACCTAACCTAACCTAACCTAGGCACTTATTACCTACACTTATGTCCGGTTGTTTACTTAGGCCATTGAAGCCCGTTGCAGTTCCGTCGGATTCCTTTCTTCCCTTTCCATTAAAACCGGCCCGGGTTCCTTAGGAACTGAACAAGGCGCCTAGCATTTACATTCGCTTAGTCTGTTGTCCGCTGAAAGAAGTAAGACAAAAGAAACTTTCGTTTTGAGTTCGTCGGACACAGCAGATGAGTCACAGCTTCGTCTTACTTTTCTTTTATCCTCCACTTAAGCATTTATTTTTGTAATAATTTATTTAGGTAAAGAAAAAGCGTTGATAAAATTCAAAGTTCTATTAAATTTTTGCTCTAAGTTTAGATTAAGACTTATAAAACGTTAGGAAGAATTAAAGTTGTTACTTACTAAAATAATTATCTGTAACAGATAATGAATTATAATGAATATAATTTAAAATTATCTTTAATATTGTTATACTTTTGCATAATCATTACATAAACCACAATCTATATACTTAAAAATTTTTATATGTATTAATTTAACACTTTATTATAAATTTAATTATACGTTTTATGGATATTTTTTTATTATTATTATCATTAATTAAAATTAATTTTATTTTATTTTATTATTATTAAGAATGAAAATTTTTCATTAAAAATTATTAATACAATCAAGCTTCATTGTTACTATTATCATTCTCATATACTGTCACTCCCCTTCACATAAAAAAAATATTATTGTTAATTATTATCAACGAACACCATCAATCAAGAACAAAAACTCTCAATGTCTCAACCCTTTCCGTACGTACACAAATATAGTAACAATGAGATAAAACGTAGGTATAATTTCTCTTTATGACATATAAATCTCATGAAATAATATATTATTATATTTTATAACAAAAATAAAAGAATATTAAAAAATTGTAATAATGAAAAATAATATAAAAGAAAAAAAAATTTAATAACCCTTCTAAAGAAAAATATGAGTGGAAATGTACATTATGATATGCAAGAGAATAGGTATGTTACATATTAACAAAGCAAAAATGTGATGCGATCAGCACATAATCGACCAATTATATATTATGTACTTTCCGAATGATATTTAAAAATACTTTTATTTGCTTTTTACAAATAATTTTATTTGCATCACATTTCTCAAATATGTAGTTGTTCTCTCAGTTGCCGAAGCTTCCCGAAACTGAAATTTAAAGCTATGAATAATACTTATGAAAGAGATTAAACCAAATATTATTTTTAAATAAAAAAATTGATCAAACATTTCCGTTCTAGGAATTGTACAGACAGATCTACGAACACACATTTAAAACGATGCCTTAACGGACCTTAATACGATGCCTTAACGGATAAACGTACCTTAATAATTCAACTTGCAAAATTTGGTGCGATTGCAACATTTCTCTTATTGCATGCAATGCAGTCAATAAAGAGATAAGACAAAAACAAAAAATAAATGGATTTAAGTAAATATTATTAATGTATTTATATAGTAACTGCAAACATATATTTGTACGAGTATAATTCGCAACATTAAGTAAAATAAAAATAATTTCTTTTATTCCTTTTATTTTTTTTGTTAAACTATTAAGCGATGCTATAACTTCATATTGTATTCTACATGCGTAAGATTGTATGAAAATTTCAAGTCACACATACACACATATATTATACTTATTCATATTTATGTCAC
This sequence comes from Condylostylus longicornis, assembly GCF_029603195.1. NCBI lineage: Eukaryota > Metazoa > Arthropoda > Insecta > Diptera > Dolichopodidae > Condylostylus > Condylostylus longicornis. Next base: position 389,269 of record NW_026578011.1, read on the forward strand.
TTATTTGTTTGAAAAAGAAACAACGTCACGGAATAATTTTTTCTTTTCCTCTCATTTCATTTTTCTTTTGTTCCGAACATTATGGAGTAAAATACAATACTCTTGAACGCAATAAAAATTCTATTGCATGCGATTTTTAACATTAAAAAAATAATAATAATATTATGTGTGTATTGTTTTTGATTTTTGTTATTGTTTTTTGTTACTACACATTATTTTTGTATTGTTTTGCTGTTTCTCATCTTAACAAACTGTAAAATGTTCTCATCTCTCTCAGCAATAAAATTATAATGAGAGTCACTTACAAAAAATTACATATATTTTTTTTTCTTGCTTGTTTTTTTTTTTTTTTGAAATTTTCATTTTTTTTTGTTAGTTCCAGGAAGAGCAATTTGTAAAATTTTTCTTTCTCTTTTATGTTATTGTTTTTTTAAGAAAAGAAAAAATTTATTTTTATTTCACATAAATATTTATACAAAATGTATGAACATTTATGAAACATTATACTATTTGTTATATACATATGTATGTATGTTTTTTTTTGCACTGAATGTAATTTAATATCATGCTTACACTATCACGCATAGGTACTTAAATATACTGTGTTACTGACATAAGGACAAATTATAAAAGATGTAAAAAATTCGACATAGTACAGAGCTTGTAATTTAAGGGCTTAAATAAGCACTTAATTATATTTTTAAATTTAGGCCAATAGTAATTTAGTGAAGATTAGCAATAGCATTAGCATTTTGAACAACTAGTTTAGATAGTCAAAATGTATGATAAACCTGCATGAGTAACTGACATGACTAACACTAACATGTGTTACAAACTGGCATGACTAAGAGGCATGCAAGACAAGCATGCGTGAGCAATTGGCGTGATCAAATGGTATTACCAACATAGATCAGCTACATAGATGACTAACCTGTACGATCACACTGCATGATCAACAGGTACGACCAATATGCATGGTAAAAAATATCGATTTTTCCAGAACTTTCGTGCAGCAGGGAAGATCTTCATAAAGAATCTCTCTACTTATGGACGTCCATTATTCTCTAATCTTTATTCTATAATTCATTCTACTCTTTTATTACTTCCATCACTTAAGGTTTTATTAGCCCGTAAGCATTGTCATATACAAAAACGAAATTTCATGTTGTTCAAATAATTTGTATATTCGACTGTTTATACATACATACACACTGATTATAAATTTCCCATTCTATTAGTATAATTTTTTTTCTGATAAAGGATCTTATACTTTACGCCAAAATGGGTTTCATATTCAGACAACCAATATGGTAGTTAAGATAATTTTAAAATTATAAGCAGAGGATAAGCGAAAAATAAGAGCAAAAATAAAACACAAAAAAAAAAAATATTAAAAAAATTCAATTCCATAAGATTGTATCTTACTTAAAATGGATAAAGGTCCTTTATTCCTATGTTTTATAGTTGTTTTTGTTATATTTTTTTCGTTTTTATTTTTTCTTTGTTCTCTTCGAAAAGATAACCCGTTCAAAATTTTTTTTCGATATTTTTTGTTTGATTTAAATTTGGATACAAAAAGAAATTAAGGATGCCAACGTGGAGCATAATATGATACCAAAAAATAATGAAAATTATAAATTACAGACGATAAGCTGTATAAAAAAAGTTTTCTTAAATTAAGGGGACCATCAGATTATGAACGTTTATGGCAAGTTTTAAGTAATTTAGCAAAAGTTGAATGTAAAAGTCTATATTAGTTGTTAATAAATCGCGCCTTTACAACAGTCTTCTAAATTGCAGTGAGATTTGGTACGAAACTATTAGGAAATTGTCGTACAACTTGAAAAACAAATTTATCATGAGAAAGTGTTGTGATTGGAATCTGATAATTATGATATAAACAAATAATAGCATTGTAGATTTTGGATTTTTCAACTCAAGTATTGCCAACTCCTTCTCTCCGACAACCGCACCCAGCCATGGATTATTGTAGTCACAGTATAAAGTTGTCAAAAATTTTCCAATTGTAATTCGGCACTTTATCACTTTAAAAATTTTGTAATGAAAATCTCTTTTTCTCTCTTATATTTTCTTCTTGATGAATTTTAATTTTTCAATTCGTATAAGTAATTTAAGGAAACAGATTTAATAAAAGTTGTTCAGATTGCCATTACTTTTATATTTCTTCTTTTTTACTTTTCCCCGTAAAGTAACACAGAAGAAGGAATTAGGTTTAAGTTAATATTATTATCCTGTTGATGTTTAAGTAAAAAATTTAAACATCATGTTTTTATTTTGTTTTCATTTTTCAGTTTTATTAATAATAATGGAAACAAGAAAATAACAACATCCTGATGAACACGCAATTTACCCTTTCCTTCTGTTTCTAAACCTCCTATTCCTCCTACTTCCTCATCTTATTTTCCTTAATACGACGAATGGGAAGTTTATATATGTATCTTGTTTGTTTGTTCGTTTTCATTTTGTAACAATCCGGGAATAATATTTTTTTATCATATCATTCAAAATTTATAAAGAATGAAATTTTAAAGTGGTAGCCCCACTTGAACTTATAACACTTAAACATTAAAATAAAAAGGGAAATTTATTCAGGTTCAGATTTTTTAGCTGCTCAAAAAGAAAATAGAACAAAGGGGAATAATTTACAAATTATTTTGAAATTGGTATTTTAAACGCCTGTTTATGACAAGATCCTATTATATTTATTTTTTAATTTGTGGATAAATTCGATGTAAATAACTGGAATTAACAAAATAAGTATATAAAAATTATTTTACAAAAATTATTCATATTTTCTATTTATAAAATTAACCCGATTGTTAAATATTTTTGGCCTTACAAATTTTAAATTTCAGTTGTTATAAAATGATAGATGGATAATGTCTTTGGAAAGTTAAAAATTTTCTATTGTATCAAAACTAAATGTAATTTTTAAATTTCGGAGGAAAAGAAAAATTAAGCTTTGTTTCTTATTAATCAAGAATAAATAACTGCTATCAAGGGAACCATTATTTGATCTAATTATGAGGTTCGAGGCCTCATTTCAAAGACATTTTTGGCAGATGCCACAAGAAACACTAAAAAATTATTATTCATGTAAAATAGTTCCTTAAATCATTGAGAAATTTTTTATTTTGAATTAATTTTTATGGTTCCTTCGATTTATTATTCCACAATATCCAAAATTTGATACCTTAATACTTTTTAATGCTTTTAATTTCAGTAATGAAAGAAAACAAAAGATTTTACAAAAGAATTCAATGAACTTCCAATAATTTTACAAATAATTTTATTAAGCAATAATTTTTTTAAATTATTTTCTTCACAAAACACAATAACGTTAAAATACAGGTGAAAAAAAGGGAGAATACTTTTTAAAAGAACTACAAAATAATCTTTTGGATAAACCAAAATTAAAAAGAAAAAAATGGTAAAACAAAAACAAAATAAGTCTATAAATTTGAAAAACATGAAAAACAAATAAATAAAATTAAATTGAATTTTCTTATTACATCATCTTTAAAAAAAAAATTTATTAAAATTAGATTATCCTTTCTCTGTTCTTCAGGTTTCTCTCTACATGAGTGCAGTAATTTTTCACAAAAGGTAATGCCTGTAAGCAAAATATTAAAAATGTAAAAAAAAACCCGAATTTATTCTTGAATAATCGTACATAAATCTTATTGAATCTAATAAAATTACATCTTAAGAACCTAGTAACTATTCTTCTTACATAATATGTATATATAGTCTGCTTAAATTCGAAAATACTTAAGGAGAGCGCAGGTATTCTTTTAGAGTGTTTAAAGGCATCTTTAATAGAAAAGAAGATAAATTCTTTTTCTTTACTTTTAAGATAATTTCCTCACCTTTTTCTTTTTTGTCCCCTACTTTTTTACCCTCTTATGTATTCTTAAAATGAAATGAAAAAATATCCTTAATCTATATTTTTTCTTCTACAATGAGAAAATTCTACAATCTCCTTCCAAAAAATTACCCAACCTATAAACTTAGTTTCTAAATTCTTTTCATATTTGAGTAATTTTTTTAAGAGTAAATACAAGCGAATATAATGAATAATAGAACAGACAAGAGAGGAAATTTTTTTTCCATTATTTTCAAGCCTTTTATTCATCAGAGCATGTGATTTACAATGCATTCAATATTTTTATCTCTTGTTTATTGAATTCGCTTAATGTTCATCTATAATTTCACATTCTATTTCTTGCCGCTTTTTAGTCCGATCTTTCCTAATTGTTAATATAAAAAGTCCATTAAACAGCACTTTTACTATAAGTAAGGTATTACGAGTACAAATTTTAATTTTGCTATTCTTATATATAAAATTGCGGGAAAAGTAATTTAATTATACATCTTCAGCTGAATTCCTACAAGAACTGATAAAAACCCCAAATGTTTGAATAAGGAATGAATTTTAAATTCTAATCTTAATTAAATATTATTAATATTGTATAAATTATTGTTTTCAAAGAATTTTACCTTCTTTAATTTGGCACACAAACTGTAGGATTGTAACTCTTTCCATTTAAATAAAATATTATTTTAGGCGAAAAATAACTGAAATGGAATAGACCTTAATATTCTCCGGCTTTTATGTATTATAATACCTCCCCTTATTTGCGCCTATTTCAATTACCTTAAGGTAAATAACGCCGAAGAACTAACACAAATAATATTTTTCTTTTATATTTTTCTCCTTTAATAAAATATTATATATATATATATATATATATGTATATTATTTTATAGAGAAAGATAGAGAGAAAAAAGGAGGTGCATTAAGAAAGAAAAGCTTGCTCCTTGTCAGCCTATTCTACATAACTATGTTACGTACCTAACATCCTCTATGAAACAACTGCTTTTGGCCTCCTTCTATCCATTTTTTAATATTAATATTTTTAGGTTATAATCAGAGGGAAATTGAAATCCGGTAAATGAAAACGGTGATATAGTTATCCCTTAAGGCATGTAATCATTTTAAAATATGTGTTTTATGTGTTATTATGTTCTTCCGTCATTTCTTAACTATATATTAAGTTAAATCTGAAGAGAAGGTGAAAACAATTATTGAAAAGAAGAACAAAACAATGTGAACTTGCCTGTTATTTTCTTTAGTTTTTTATTTTATCCATCGATGCCGTGTTATCAAAAAAAACTAATTAATATTATTATTATTCATGAGACCGGGTGCCTTTAAAAAACATTTCTATACAAATCATTTTCGCAGCAAAATTATCGAAAATTCTAAGAAATATTCACTCCGTTCAACTACCACTTTTAATTAGTTAAATAACAAGTCTGTATTTCACCTCTATACGGAGCAACCCATAGTAATTACATAATAGGAGCTACGCTAAATACAAGACTTAGGAAAAAGCTTAACGAAAAATTAATCAACGAAATTCAGCGACGAATCAATGAGCCATTCTCATAAAGTAAAACTCCACAATTCAAATGTTTTTCAATGTCGGGTACAGCGCTTCAAAACCTAATCACTATTTTGTTTTCAGTATATCTCCTATTCTTGATGTTACTGTACTTTACCGGATTCACTAGCTTTTCCTCCAGGAAACAATTACAAAAATTATACTACAATTTAATAGGAACATCGTTAAAGAAATCTTAAATTGATTTGAAAACAAGTAAAAACGTTTCAGTCGGTATAAACCGATTGAATTATGCCCCTCACCTTTCGTTATTGTATAGCAATTACTCGAACCTGTGAAACCATTCTATAGAAACTTCAGAAATATATCTGACCTATAATTGGACACACGACTGCCAAGTTTCAAGAAACTGGCTTTATTATTTTTCCAAATATTTAAAATCAAGCAATTCCACGAAAACTTCAGAAATATATCTGACCTATAATTCGACACATGACTGCCAAGTTTCATTAATCTGACCTTATTATTTTTCCGAATATAAAAAATTTGCTTTTGGAGTTGTACGACAGTCACCCGAACCGGTGCAGCTATCCCATTAAAATTTTTAGAGAATGTGTAGAATATAATTGGACACATGTATACAAAATTTTATATTTGTACCTTTATTAGTTTTTGAAATATTTAAAATAAACTCTTTGAGTTGTATGGCAGCTACCCGAACCCGTTATCCGAATTAGTCCAATTACAATAAGGTTCGTCCTTGGCACAAAAGAAAAAACTTGTGAAAGTTTGGTGTCGATCGGACGGACGGACATGTCTACATCGACGCAGAATTTGACGCTGAGCAAGAATATATATATATATGTCCATACCGGAGACGACTCCTTCAAGTAGTTACAAACTCCATACCAAAGTTAATATACCCTTTACGAAGTGCAAGGTATAATAATTCCAATTGAAAGGTGTATGAAATTCATTGATAATTAAGTAAGGAACCATTCTTCTAATTTTACTGAAATATCCACTGTCCATTTTTCTCTAAAGGAAAGGCAATTGTAATAAAGAAATCATAAAAAATGATTTTTAAATGAAATCATTTTTAACAAAAAATTTTGTTTTACGCTTACAAAATGAAACACACTATATTCGAAAAAGCATTCATTAAATAATTAAAAATATTACTTCAGAACTTTTTATTCTTCCTTCTAACTGCAGGATTTTCAGAAATATAGTGAGCTAAGGGGTTGTTAACCAAATATAAAATTTCTGAGAACAAAACAAAAAAAAATAAACGAAAATCAGTAGGATTGTATTACTCTTTACTTGCAAAAATACTTTAATAATACGTTCTTATTATATAATAGGGTTGCATTCAACACTCGGATAAATTATCCTTATAGACAAGATTGAAATATTTTTGTTTATTTTTGTGTTCCAAAAAAACACAAAACAGGTAAGAAAATATCTAGGATCCTGAGAAAAGTAACATTAGCTTCTGTTATATTAATGACTACATATATATATATATATATATATATATATATATATATATATATACGAACGTATAACTAGAATATCCTTAAGGTACTTTTTTCACTTGATATTAAAAATTCAGAAGAAGGATTATATTACATTCACTATTCTTTTACTAAAATATATTTATAATGTTTTCTAAACTGAAACAAGAGTGATTTATAATATGTATATTTTGTTTGTTTTGTTCTATTTTGGTATCAACACCTGTTTTCTAGAGGAGGGGACGAACTTGTTCTAAAACTTAGTTTATCTCCAGTTACCTGCTATTATTAAATACCTGTGTTTTTTAATGTTTCTTGACTAACATTTCTTATAATTTAAATGGATAGGAAAAACAGATTTTCCTAGTTTAAAAATAAATTTACGCTTTTTTACCTTTAGAAAAATAATAATAAAATGTTCTTATATTTTAAGGTTTTTTTTTCTTAGCTTTCCTTTAAAGCTTTAAATGAATACATACTTAAAATTTTGATTAAAACTAAAATTAAACGAAAGAAGAAAAAAACACTATAGCACATGGTTCCAGACACAAAAAGGAGTTTAAAAATCATTAAACTTTGAATTTTAAAATAAACGCCCGCAGGTATGCAAAGAAGAAGAGTAATTTTAAAACATGTAAAAATTCATTTATTATAAAGTGTTTTCCCTTGTTATTTTTATTACTAGTTTTTTTATGAAACTTTAAATGTTTCAATGAAAGTTTAAATTAAAAATTTCAATTTTTTTTGTTCCTGCTTTACTCCCCTTGGGAACATAGGGCTTCCACAAAGCTTCTCCAACGAACTCTGTTAGGGGCCATTCTTTTTCCTTCTTCCCATGTCATGTTAGCCGTGGCGATTTCTTTCTTTATTGTTCTTTGCCACGTATTCTTTGGCGGTCCAACACTTCTACCTTGCGGATTCCACTCCAATACCGGTCTTGCGATGGTTTCAGGCGGGAATTGCAATGTATGGCCTATCCATTCCCATTTTTTGTTCTTTATGACCCTTGCGGTTGGTTCTTGGTGGGTTAAGGCCCAGAGGTCTATGTCGATTATTCGTCAGATGATCTTTAGGCTCCTATTTATGAATACCTGCATTTTATTTGTATATTCATTTTTCACTAGCCATGTTTCGCAGCCATACAACAGGACCGGCTTCACACATGTGTTGAATATTCTCAGCTTTCTATTCCTGGATAAGTGTGAGGACTTCCATATGGCCCATAATCTGTCGAATGCCGCCTTAGCAAACTTTAGTCTATTTTCAACGCCTTCTTTGACCTCTCCGACTTCTTTGATATTATACTACCGAGGTAGTTGAATTGTTCAGAATCTTGTATAGCGGCTGTATTTATGACGAAGGGGATAGTGTTTGCTGCGTTGATTCGGAGTGATTTGGTATCTCTTGTGTTTATCTTCAGACCGACCGCTGCTGCTTTTATATGCAGCTCTGAATGTGTGTGGGACAGCAGAACGATGTCATCTGCGTATTCCAAATCCTCTAGGCGGCTCGTTAAAGTCCATTGTATGCCCTTTGGAGTGGTTGTTAACTTCCGCATTACTTTGATATATGTTGAATACTATATGTTGAATAGAAGCGGAGAGGATGGACACCCGCTTCGATGCGTAGTGGCTTACCCAATTTATAATTATGGATGACTCAAACTTCAGCATTTTTGTATAGAGCTTGTATGAGATTCCTTACTTTTTGTGGTGTTCCTCTACTAGTTAATACTCTTCATATGGCCTCTCGCCTTACTGTGTCGAATGCTCTTTCAAAGTCGACGAATGTTATGTATAGTGGGGATTTCCACTCAATTGACTGCTCCACAATTAATCTGGGTGTTTGAGTTGTCTATGCATCATCTTTGTTTCCTGAACCCAGCTTGCTCTTCCTGCATAGTTTTTTCAATTTTCGTTATAATTCTGGACAGAATTATAAGTACCAGCACCTTGTTGGCTGTGTTCAGGACAGTCAAACCTCTCTAGTTCCCGCACTCCCTAAGGTCGCCCTTCTTCAGAATTTTGATAATTATCGCTTGCTTCCAGGATTCCGGGATTCTTTGACTTTCCCACATATTTTGCAGTATGGGCTGAAGAACCCTGGCAATACTACTTATATCGACTAGTAATAATTCTGCGGGGATACCATCGGGGCCTTCTGCTTTGTTGTTCTTGAACTTTAGTGCGTCCATGATTTCTCGTTGTGTGGGAATACCTGTGCTTATTCGAGGCTGCTGAGTCCGCTGGGATTCGGACGTATCTTGCGTTTGTTGTGGCCCAACTTTTTTGTTGTGGCTCTCCCTGCGGGGGAGACAACTTCTTCAAAGTATTCTCTCCATCGTTGCAATTGTTTGGTGTGGAAGGCCGATTAGTCATGATGTTGTTCTTGGCGAGCGTTTTTATTTTGCTGTAGATGGTGCGTAAATTATTTTGTTCGGCTGCTGCTTGGGCTTCAGTGGCAATCTTGTTTTAGTATCGGCGTTTGTCTTTTCTGGCAGACTTCTTAACTTCTTCTGCAATTCTGTTATATTGTGTTTTTAGTTCGGGCGAGGGGCGCGTTAAGTTTTCAATCCTGAGCCCTCTATGTCTTTTGTCCATGTCTCATCAGAGATCCAGATCTTTCTTTCTGGGTCCATGGTTCCTAATACTTCTTCACCTATTTTCCTTATACATGATTGTATATTCTCTCATGGTTTATGTGCCTCTCTAAGTCTTGGGTCTTCGATACAAATCCCAGTTTTCGTAGTCCCTTCAATCGTAGTCCCGTAATGCGCAATTTTTGTCATCTTAAGGCAGCTGCATGTCTTAGACCATTTGGTCTTAATCTTAGATCCGCTGTTATGAGTATGAGATTACTATTTATATATGCGCCTCTCTGTTCATACATCTAATAGAGATTGTCTTTATTTGATGCTGATACACATGTGATCAATTTGATTTTTAGTGCTTCCGCCTCCCAAGTATATTTATGACTATGATTTTGTTATGATTATGTTATATGTTTAAATATTATATATTTTAGATGTTATGTCAGTGTTATAATTTCCCGTATCTTGTTATTAAGGTTATATTTTTGTATTATTTTTGTTGTTGCTGCTATGCATATTGATATTAAATTAAGATAATATTAATTATTAATTTTTATTCTAATACTATATATTTTCACCAATATACTGGTACCCTTGTGCAGTTAGCATCGGATAGCCAACGCGCCACCCGTACGATTTGAACTTGAGCACGTTGCTCAAGTTGATTACATATCTACAGTCGCGTGTTTTACCCCTATAGGCTACCGGGACCACATTTTTGTCAATTATTCTCCTGGAACTGTAAGGTTTTCTAAATTTTTATAAAAGTAAAAAACTAACGATAAGTACCCACCTTTTAGAAAATATATTTAAATACATATTTGAATTCCTCAATTTTTTTGTTCGTCTCCTAAACATATGAAATAAGAAGGAAAAAAAGGAAAAGCGCTACTTTATAAAACATTTGTTAAACCGAATATATGTAATATTGCCGTAATTACAATAATTCTTTAGAAAAGTGCATACAAAATCGTTAAAATTACCCTTATTGTAAAATTTTCTAAACAAAAAATTCAGAAGGTATAATTTTGCTTTTATTTTTAAATTTTGTTTTGAATCTAAATTTCAATTATTTTACAAAGAAAATAATAAAACAATGTCGCTATAGTTTTTGTAATTAAAACTCTAAAATGCCTCTATTCTTCTTTCTTTCTTCTCTATGGTAACCTATTTGGTATACTGATGATAGATCAACTCTTGAACTGTGGAACCATTCAACCAAAATTTCGAATTATAGTCTTTTCTTGCAATTTTCCTTTCTCTCTTCTTAGAGGATTAATTCATTTCTTTATTTTACAGTTAAATGAATGAAAGAAAACAATGTAGTTTTTTATTTTTGTTTACTTTCTGTTTTTCTTTTGTTTTCTTAATTCTTTATTAGCCTTAATCTTTTTCTATTCATTTTCTGTTTTTACTTTATATCTTGCACTAATGAAAGAAAAACAAATCGTTGGAAATCACCAGGAGTTTCTCCATTTTTTTTTTATTTTTTTCGTTTACTTGTTTTTTATTTTCATTCTTTTTTAATTTTTTCTTTCCTTCTATTCAGAAAAAAGTACAATAAATCATAATTTTTAATAGTTCATTAAGGGAAATTATGTGAATTTAAGATAAGAAAAGGAGAAAAGTTAAGAAAAAGGGAAAACAACAAGACATATGGAAGGAAAAGATTTTAAAGCAAGAAAAAAAAAATTTATAGAAAATTTAAAAATGTTTTTATAGTGAATATAGAATTAAATGTAAACTATTATATGTGAGTAGTTTTATTTAATTGAAATTAAATTTCATCAGAATCATATATTCAGTACCGCGTTTATAAACGCTCATATATACATGTTAACAATTGTAATCTAATTTATTAAAGTATATACAACATGCTTTAACTAGGGATTCTAAAATCTATAAATATTGTATATTCTAATTCAACTCTACTTAATTGTTAAACATTATGATTGTGACTGATATTTCCTTGCATTAACACTTCTAATGCTTTTAAGAAAATAATTCTAAAAATTACTCATCACAGACTTATCAATTTCAGGTTTGAAATCAATAAGCTTATGATGATAAGAATGTATTAAAATTAATAAAATTTTTCAAGCAAAATATTCAATAAAAATTTCAAAAGTTTAACATAAATTTCAAACAAAACGCGCCTATAACACATAAAGAATTTCATTATTCCATTAAATCGTAACACTTTCGTGTCATATCTTTCCCCACTTTTTGTAAAATATTGGTCGAAAAGCACATTAAGGCATTACACATTGAATTTAAAAACTATGTTACTAATGACACTACTAACTAATGGATCATAATTTCTTTAAAAATTTTTAATTTGAAAATATTGTCCTCATTACCTCTTAAATGTTATTGGAATATTAAAGCCAAATACACACTGTTCAGGAAAATTAAAATTTAAAGAGATTTTCTATTTGATATTTCGTATAATACCGTAGGATTTGAATATTATAATTAAAGGTCGCTTTTATTCGACATTCTAATTTTTTTGTATCTCTTTTTATGTTATTTACCAGATACTAGGCCATCGGAATGCTTTTCTTTTGCGTGTAATTAAATTAAAGAAAACGTACACGTATCAAAAAGCGCATTCAAATATGAAAAGGGAATTTAGAAAAAAAGAAATTTATAATGGAAAATTTTTAAAAATTTTTTCTAATTCATTTTATAGTTTTAATTTACAAGAGTTTCAATTTTTAATAAATATTAATTAAAATAAAAAATTCTAATACATGTATAAATACAGAAATCGTACCTATGCTTAAAAGCCTGATATGAAATTTCGATACTCATTCAATCTTTTCATCTAATCATCCAAAGTTAATTTATGGCACCGCATTTGCAGAGATAGTAAATTGAAGAGCAATTCTAGTTTAGTTGCGCGCCCCTAATAAGTTGGGTTCAAATTACTCTCAACTCTTCTCTCCTCTCTCAAGTGATCTTCAGGAGTACACTCAACTTTCCAAAATCGTATTTTAGACATATAATACTTACTTTTATAATAAACGACCGGCATACGATAGACAATAATTATATATGAAGGTGTAGTTTTTGTAAGCAAAAGAAAGATTAATGAACAAATAAAACTAACTACTCGTAGCATATTATTTCTTTGCCCCAATGTGAAAAATTTTGTTAAAACCCGAAAAAAACACAAATTATATCCCATGATTCTTATTTTCTTTACAAATTTTCCTTTTTTAAAATATCCCACAAAACAACTACACTGGAATTTGTTTTCCTTTTAATTATCATAATTAAAAAAATTGCATTTTTTTCTTACATAATTTTTATTGAAAACAAGAAATCCTTACTTTTTTTTTCTGTTTTTAGCAAAGAAAATCTTTAGTTCACTTCCCAGAGAATTGAAAATTTTTCTTTTAATTAAAAGTATTCCACTCGTATATGTGCTTTTATTCCATATTTTATTTTATGTATCTTAAAAAACTCAAGCGGATGACGTAAACTTGCCACATTCTTGTTCATTTAGAAAAAAAATCAAAAATATTGTGTTTTCAAAGCACATCCTCTGTACAATGTCCTAGTTTACATGCAACACAGAAATACAAAAACAAGGTTTTTGTATCATAAATCTGAATACAAATTGAAATTTATACTTACACGTATACAAACTAATCCCATATAGACTTACTAGAGCCTACAATTCATTATTTCATTTTAAATAATTAAAACAAAAAAGAAATAAATTCCAGTGTGCACCAAAATAGTTTGTAATAGTATGATGATTTTTAATTTTCGAATAATTGTTCTGATACTCTCAATTGAACGATTCGTAAACAAATATTTGTTTATAATTTAAAAATTCAAATTATTCGAAATGTTCAAATTTATTGAGATATTTCAGGTAGAAATTATTTGTGGTGTTAATTGATATCCAATTAGAATCAATCAATTATTATTATATTAAGAAACCGAACAAACAGAAAATTTTTTAAGTTCTAATAAGTGGTGCTTAAATTTGAATTTAATATTCATAGAAGACAATTTTATTTTAAATTGGCATTCACAATAGTACTTTCAGGCCTCTCCAAAATTCATACACACAGATTATTTCTAAAGTATCACACTATTATTAAAGTTCAAATGCATATTTGTCAACATTTTGAATGCTAATCAGATTACAATAAATTCTGCTAGTATCTTATAAGAAAATTCTCAACTTTGTTATACAACAGATTTTCATAAAAACTAATTAAAAGTAAACACAAATTATAAGTTTTCAGCATTTAAATTTAAAATTTATTTTAAAATTTAATGTTTAAATTTTATTTTAGAACTCCAAAGATCTTCTTGTTAAGTTCAGTTTGATAGAAAACAGTAATAATGTTTTAGAAGCTTATCTCAATCCAAAAAATAATATCTTACACCTTGATAATCTGCTTTGCTATATGAAAGGTATCTGAGTTTGTTTGTATAAGGAAATGAGAAAGCTCAGATGCGCAATAGATTTCCTTAGGCGCTTCTAAGAAGACCGATGGTTGCCCATTATTTGTGAGAGCAAGATAGAAGAAATTGACCATCAGCGGCCGCGAAGAAGATGTAACCATTCGAGGAGCGAGATGCTAGACCTCACCAAATAATCTCCCTTCATGGACGGTGAAAGTGGATTGGAGTGTCTCAGGGATGGCAACGCCATCTGAATATCTGTAAGAATTCAAGCCAAGAAAGGTACCGACTAGTATATTTTTAAGGAGACCCTGAAAGAACATATGTGCTCAATATTGCCGAAATAAAGGAGTCTGCGGGGCCTGGATGATATTAAATTTAAGCTAAAGGGTCATCCTTCGCGCACAGATATCAGGTCAAGAAGACCTTTCAAAATTTTTTGAAAATTTCAATTAAAAATTTGAAAAAGAAGGGTCATTATTAAATATTGCAACTATGAAAAATTTTTTAATATTGGTAATTGCCACTTTTTTTTTCTAAAAAATTGATATCATAAAACTTTTTAAAAGTTTCAACTACACAAATTTTTATACCTCGTTCACATCAAACCCACAAGTATAACAAATTTATCAGATTTCACCCTTATTTTACAAAAATTTTTTTCTTAATTCAATTTCTATACTCTCACAAATCACACAAACAAGAAAAATATTAAAAATTCTTGAATAGACTTTGAAATTTATCTAAAATGCTATGAAAAATATTTATTCGAAAATTTTTTTGAATTATAAAAGCTAAACGAAAATGCACTAAAAAATTCAATGAATTCAAGAAACAATCCGTTCAATTTTCGTTTAATGCTGGATTTTTCTAAAAAGAAAGTGCAGAATAAGAAAAATATGTTTTCTCCATAACCCCAGGATTACACTTTTTTTTCTCTGCATTTTTATATAACCGTTCCCAATATTAATACTTTTCCTTTAAAAGTCATAAAACATGAAACGATGTGGAAAATTCGAATATTTGATAAGGAAAACTAAAAAAAAAATTCTCTCTTCACACTTGCTTACCAAATATACATATACACATATAACGTATGTAAGTGAATAAAAATAACTGTGTTTATTGAAAAGAAATGGAAATATAAAGAGGATATAAAATGCAGTTGCATAATGTTTATTTGTAATACAACAACTACAAAAATCTTTCAATCCATCTTATGTAAGTTTATGCAACAAAAACAAAAATTTGATATAAGATGATGGAAGAGAAAAAAGAAATGGTAAGCAAAATTCTTTTAAAATACATTATCAATATTATAAAATCTTCACAATACACCGTCAAATTCAGATATTTCATATTGTAACATTGGATTTTAATCGTTCAAGCACCTAATGAAATTTCATTTGAAGTCCTCTTATAATACGAGTACGATACGTTTAAAATGCATAAAATCAATGCATTTAAATTCTAAATTTTTCATTTTAAATCGAGTTGTCGCAGAGGAAAAGAAAATCCGAATTTACATCAAATGTACATGAAAACTTTGATAGCCTCAAGAGACATGACATCATCTGTTAAAAAATATTCAATCCAAAAAATAAATGAAAATTAAAGTGCAAAATATCAATGAAACAAATATGTCATAAATTATCGTCCTTAACCGATTTGAGAGTACGATCATCAAAATCGCAGAAACTTGCGACTTTAGTCCAACAGTCGCCCTGTCGCTATATACTGAAAATTTAGTTTTTATTATTGATGATATTAAACGAAATTAAATATTATCATCGCCTCTCTCATTGAAATTTGCGGTACTTAACATTTCTCATATTTCCTGACGAAATCTAATATAATTTAATAGGGTAACTATATATTTTCCCCTTGCTTCAGGATCCCACATTTGACTTTACATTTTATAACTTAATTTAGACCACATTTATTTCTTTTTGTTTCCTTATAAACAATTAAAACATTAAAAATTTAACACTTCGTATAATGTTGTTAAAAACTTTTCCCGAAACATTTTACTCTTTCCACACGATTTTTTTTTATGTTGAAAACGACGAGAAATATAATAAAATTTCAAAGAAATATAATAAAGTTGTATAATAACCGTTAACTTTATTTTCTCTTAAAATTACATTAAAAAGATATTTTTTTAATGTTCTCTATTTTAAATACTACATGAATCCTTCAAATCCCCACCACTGGGAAAAAACCGAATTACAAATTAAACAAAAACTCTTCTCATAAACTAATAATCGTCTTTATAGCTTTAAACTAAAAAAAAAAACGAAAAATAAAAGTGATAAAAAAAGTTGAGATCCTCATAAAACAAAAAAAAGTAGGTTAATCATGTTGCCTGTATGATACCAGAGAGAGAACATTGTCTACGAAAAGAATTTATATAACGATGTCCAACTACTTTTTAGAGCGGCAACTCTCTATTAATAAATATTCATTATAATTGCCTATCAACTGAATTTTTCTATGTAAAATTTGAACTTTGCAAAAGATTCTAAAGACTGTTGTAGTCATTCTAGTCATTGCTTAAACTAAGTCGAAATTTAATAAACTTGGAACGATAATTAGGAGGTCTTATAATTCCATTATTCAACAAGAATCTTGAGTAGTAATTCTATAATAAAATTACGAAAGTCTTTTGTACGGATTAAAATCACATTTTTTTTTTGTGTTTTTTTTTCCATTACGAATTCACCCTGGTGGAACTTCACTTTGATCTGACAAAACTGACAACTTTAAAAGCTTTTAAAGAAAAATTTGTTACTTTACTTAATTTTTTTTATTTTATATTTCTTTATAATCCTCCTTACACAGCAAAACATTTTTAACTTTTAACTCAATTCTACAACAGGAAGATTAAAATTCCAGTTATTTTTTTTTGCACTTATTCTTGTATAATTCTTTTACCACGCGAATGTGAATTAAATTGTCTTAAAACTTAAAACATTCATCCATTCATCTATTTTAATTTTCAAAAAGTTCACAAAAATAAAAAAAAAGCATCGAATACGCCAAGCAAATTCCGTCATTTCACTTGTCTTTCACTTTTTCTGGTTTTCAAAATTGAGAATGACATCAAAAACAAATTTGAAAAAAAAAAATTAAAATTATTCTGAATCCTTTTTCCTTGCGTTTTCTAGAATATCAAAAAAGAAAATTTAAATTGAACAGATTATGTACGTACATATGTATAAGACAAAGAACAAAGACAGAATTTATTTCATTCGATAATAAATAATAAAGAAGTTGAAAAGTGTAAGAAACAATTGAAAAAAGAAAAATAATTAAAAAACAAGTTCGTTCTAAATTTTGACAACTACACCTATACTTAAGTATTACAAGAAAAAAACTAGAGAGAAAAGTTTTAATTTTTTCTTAACGACATAACTAATCCATAACGACAACAATAACTAACAGCTTGCGAATAATTTGTATTTGTTTTTAATATTCTTGTTCTTGTTAACCACTTTAACTAATTTCCGCAAATGGAAGAGTTATAGTCCGTTAAGTTGTAAGTATAAGCTGTTGACAACTTCAGTAGCAGCACAAAGTGCTAACAAAATTAGTAAAAAAAGAGATACGAATACTCATACAATACAATAAATGGCGCACAAAATTTTGAAATGTAAAGTAGTTTGAGAGGAAATAAGAAAAAAAAACTATATTGTACTTTGTCATTTTTTTCCCATTTTTAAAGTAGGAAATAAATATTTCAGATTTCTATATATTTTGCAATTCGCTTTATTTCATTCTTATGCAATACATAATTTTTATATTTCACTTATATAATAAAATGGAACTCTTGCATATAATATGCAATATTAGCGACAGACAACAAAATTGCAAATAAGATTCTAAGCGCGTTACAATTCAATTTCGTAATTTTTACAAATCGGAAGAAACCCATATTCACTTCATACTATATATTAATTAACGGCTTGATTGTTTGAAGCTTGATTTAAAATTTAGATGTTATTAAAAAGAAAAATTTTTAGCCTTTTATCAAATATTTTCTAAAAAAAAAAACTATTGAAAATGGAAGTAAGATTAAGAACCTTCAAAACCGATTTTTAGAATTTTGCTTGTAACCCTTGCAAAAAGATTGTTCAAAGATTATTACATTTCAATGAGAAATTCCTAAAGTTTAAATAATTATGTTTTCATAAACGTCAGATCAATTTCGGATTCAAATATATATGAAATGTTCCTCCTCGGCATCAAACATACAACAACATGTTGGACAAACATCTTTATACCCGTACGAACGTATGTTCGAATACTAAATTTGCCTTACCGTTTGTAACGCTAAGAAATAATACTCTGAGATATAGACTCAAGTGTATGTTTTTGATCAGCGAGAATTCTGATTCGATTTAGCTTTGTATGTCCGTCCTTCCTTTAATCCGTCCCAACGAAAACTCAAAAACTAATTGAGCTAAGCTCACCAAATTTTCACAAATGATTTATTGTAATAGGTGCCAGATTAAATTGGACATGATTGGTGTACTGGTTCGGATAGCTGCCATACAATTTCAAAAGTTATTTGGGTATATCTCAGAAACTATAAAAGCTGTGATATTGAAATTCCGCACAAATGAATATATTAGTAGGGCCATTGTGTTTGATAAATTTCGTTGAAATTACTTGACACGGTCGCGACAGATGACACGGTCAACTCTTTTTTTTTCTCGTTTGTTTTATATTAGCACAAAAAATGTCCTACTACTTTGAAGAATAACTGTTCTATTGAATTTGTTTAAATTTCCAAAGACTGAAAGCCTACCACTCATGCTAAAAAAAACTACAAAAGAAGCAAGCTATAAAAAAGGAAAAAATTGCTGAGAATAAGAAATGAAAAGCCGTATAACAAATTGTATAATATTAATAAAAGTTGCATAGAACACAATTAAAATATATGTATTGGTCATTTACCAACAAGATAAAGCAAAACTATGAAGAAACAAAAAAAACAACTTACAAAATTTATTTAAAATTTGTTAACAGCATGCCATCCTTTTCACAAATTTTAAAAATTTATGCCAAAAAAGCACAAGATATTTTTTTCTCACATTTTTAAATGGACTTTGAACAGTTTTCTTTAAAAAAAATGGAAAATTTATAATAATGCTCTTAAAACTCTTAAGACTAAAGAAAACTAAAAATTTTTTTGAAGTATACTTTTTTTAAAAATTATTGTAGTATAAAATATTTTATAATTATAAAATTTTGTAATTGAAAACCATTATTAAATTAAATTTTGTAATTATTCTAACGAACTGTTTAATATTAAGCATTACTATCAAGCATTAGAGTACAACGCCTATCCATGTTACAATTGGAATTTACATAATTTTACGGACAAAGCAAAACAATGTTCTAATTGGATAAATTAGAATTCGTATGACAGGAAATATTTTAAACGCCATCTTAAGTACAAATAAAAAAAAAAACATTACATTGTATGAGACTGAGAGTAAGCAGACTGAGCATTTTGTCCTTTTTTTTTAAAGTGCTCTCTCAGATAAAGACTACAATAAACAGGACTCTGAAGAGAAACTAAAAATAAGACTCTGAAAAGAAGCCAGTTGCAGAAGAACAACAAATTTGAAAACATATATTGGCGGAATTTGCGAGTTACTGGTGATCCCAAAAAATTACTTAGAATCGCTACAGGTTATTATCATATTGATGGATTCTGTGAGTTCCTGGTGTTGAAGCAAAACACTTAGAGTCGCTCTATCTCTTCTAGTTTATCTCCAAAAATATTTTTGCTCCAGCTTATTATCGTAAACATGCATACATTTATATTTTCAGTAAATAAATAATTGGAGAAAATATTGTTGCGAATTCTTAAACGATTTCACGAATAATTATATCGGGTCTTAAATTAAATAACCGATAAACCATAGTTGAGTTTTCTTAACCTTCGCCAACCTTTCAAACACATACGTACATACGTAAACTACTTTATTATTAGGTAGTCCTTACGTTACAATGCCTATGATTTTGACACAATTGAAAAATTTTCTTTTCTTCTTCATAAAATATTTCGTATATGTATACATACATCTATAATTAATTATTCGGAAAAATGTGAAAGCCTAAAAAAATTAAAAAGTTTTGTGTAGTATGGAAAAAAAGAGAAAAGGGGTAACACTTTTTTTTTTTAATATTTGAAGTTTTTCCTTATATTTTTCATTCAATTTTATTTTAATTTTTCAACAAAAGAATTAACGATTTGGAAATAATTAAAAAGGTGTTGCAATTAAAACAATTTTAACAAGTGATGCTTGTTTTTCTTTTCTTTTCTTCTTTAATTTTTTTTCCTCTTTTTTTATGTTACTTTCTTTCAAAATAATTACTTAAAATTTAAGAAAGAAATAAAGGGACACAAATTTTTAAAGAAAATATTAGAAGAGGGAAACAATGTGATTTTTCTCTTTTTTACCTTGGATTTCAATTTCAGTAAAATGCCTTTCTTAAATTAAGAGAAAATAAAAAGAAATTCTTGCAAAAATTCTTAATTTAATTACTTTGACTTTAAATTGGAAAGGATTCGAAAAAATTTTCATTTAATTTAATAATTAAAAACAGAAAAAATTTAAGCAAAGTTTTAATCTAGCTTTTTTACTTTGCTTGTTAATATTGAAAAGGACTAATACGAGTATGAAATAATTTTCTCAGTGCGTAAGAAATTATTTTCCCAGATCCCATGTTGATATTACAAAAATATTGTAGTTAATTATTATCTCCTTTATATCTGTGTCTATATTCATAAAAAATATCAAAAAAAATGGCATATTATCTTTCATCACAATTTCTCATTTTTCCTACATGCACAATTTTTAAATACGTATGTAATATGTGTTTGAATTGTAGTTATTTACGTAAATATTTGTTACTGGCAAAACTATTTAGGTATAGTTGCCCATAACAAATCAGGTGTTATGATGCTGCTCAAATCGCAGAAGCTGCGGCCGAGCTCTATTTGTTAGCTATTAAGTCTAAGCTGATTGTGCTGGTTGATTTTATTTTCACTGCCTTAGTTTTGTCTATGCTTATTTCTAGACCCACATGTGTGGCAACTTGTTCAATTGTGCGATGACTTTCAATTATCACAATGGGTTTAAGTATCTCTTTTTTTGGTGGTTTGATGATTAGGTCTTTCCTCCATAACTACGCATTTCTTTCTTCACTCCAAGCTCGCGATTAGTATGGTGTAAAAACTGCGCCATAGTTAGTGTGACCGCCTGGAGAAGTTCTGCTGTTAAGCCATGCTGTTTCCATTTCACTGAAGTTTGAGGGATCTTCAGATATTCCTAAGTTTACTTTTCTTTTGGTTGGGTTACTATCATTTATATCTTCCACGACTAATTCGTTATGTTGGTAATTGAAGTGTAGTATACTAGCATATCTGCCGTGTGGGAGTCGATATTCTACCTCATTGCGCGATTCATTTGTTTTTCTAGTTGTACGAGCCTTGATGCTTTGCGAGGCTCTGGAGGGTACGGACGTTATATTATGCTATTCTTGTCCTTGTTCGTTTTGGCCATAACATATTCATAATCTGTATCCACATTCAATTCATTCATTCTCTAAACAACAAGAACATTTTGTTTAAATATAAATTTTTGAGTATATACACACATGTTAACAGTTATTATTCATTATGATATTCTCTTTTAGCTTGTACTTCTTTTCTCTCTTTTTTTTTTCTAAAAACATGCTTTATAAATTTTCTGTTGAGCATTTTGTAAACAATTAAAAATATATAAATTTTCTACTTTCATAACATATTTTGTTTTATGTTTCTGCTTTTTTTATTCTTATTTTTTATTTATTTGTTTTATGATCTCATGATTAAAGGACTTGATACATATATCAAAATGAAAATTTACCCACTACAATAAGTACATATATAAGATATAAAATATTATGTTCTATAATGTTGTATATAAAGTAAACCAAAATTCTTCTTTATATTAAAATGCTCAAAACAAAGACCAGTTATGTATGAAAAAAATGTTAAATTATTTAAATTTTTAAACTTAACACGTGTCAACCGCTTCCCCTTTCTGAAAATTTTCTTCCAGTCTGGTAGAAAATTTACAATTGCAAAAATATTAAAAGAAAGTAACATTTTCTCTTTTAAAATTTTATACTAAAACAAAAATATTTTGAATAATCTGTATATAGAAAACATTCTCAAACAAACAAACAGAAATTTATACATATAGAAGTAATACAAAATAAAAATAAGACCAATAACAACAAAGGTTATAAAAAGGACATTTTTTATATTTTTATGTTATATATTATACAAATTATACCGTATTCCCATTATATTCACAATGTTTGATGTAATAAAAAGGTTGAAAAATAATAAAATGTTTACTGGGTTTTTTATTCATGATGTGCCAAATATTTTTTATTATATTTGAAGAATAGAAAAGCAGTTATTCATAAATTTAAAAATCAACCAGGTGGAATGTTGGTTTACAAGAGATAAAATTAATAAAAAAGAAAAACATTTTTTTACGACATAACACAAGAATATATTTTTGAATACTTGAGTACACAATCAACTTTCACCGAATAATGGTGAATTTTGAATCACATGTTTAGAAAAATATCAAAATCTAAGTATATCTTAATTTGTGCAGTGTACATAGCAAGGAAAAGAAGAGGAAAGCCAAATTTTACTATCTTTTACTTGCTGAAGATAATATTTATTTACGACTTTTCACTTATTCATCACCATAACAACACAATTATATTAAAACTAAGCTACCCAAATATTCTTCTCATCAATATTATTGATAACATGCATATTTGGTAATCAAATTCATAAAAAAATATTATTTTTTAAATTATTTGAGAATATCAACTATATCAGAAATGTAACGATATTAAATGGCTGCGTATATTATACTTCGTAAAGAATTTGTGTACCTATTTATTATAAAATGTCTCACACGCAATATAAAAATTCAAATTGAGAAAGTGCCTTTCAGGAAAGTTTCAGGGGCTGAACCATCTCATTGGAGTAATGCAAACGGCTCCCCCGACTGCTATGGATTTGCTATGGAGAATTTGTGTACCTATTTATTATAAAATGTGTCACACGCAATATAAAAATTCAAATTGAGAAAGTGCCTTTCAGGAATAGCCATCTCGTACCTACGTCTACCGCGGTAGAATTTCAGTAAAACAGTCCCAGTAACTAATGCAAATTTCTTTATACAACTGCAGAATATTTTTATGCTTTTTTTTGCCGGGCTCACAAATTCCATCCCGAACATCTCAATCACAGGTGAGCAACCACAATAAGTGCTCCATGGTTTCGTCCACGTCCATGCACAAACGGCAGACTTCGTTCGCCACTCTGCCCATCACCTTCAGATGGTCCCTCAAAAGGCAGTACCCAGTGAGAACCAACACCAATAGACTCAATTCTAGACGGTCGGGCATGACCAGACCCCGTCCTCCAGTGTCTGGGGAGGCACAAATTTGTTAGAGTGCGACAGGCCAGGACAGCCGTTCCAGTGTTCAACCCTGACCCGTTCCTCCCATCCGTTGAGGGAACGCAAGATCGTTGTCCTGGGCACCCCAAAACATGTCCCCAGACCAATGAAAGGAGCCGCCGCCCCCTCCCTGGCAAGACCATCAACTCCCTCATTCCCGTCCACACCAGCCAGGACGCCGAGGGTGTCGATGCATTCCTTCAGCAGCCTGGATCCTACCACATCAGCCGAGAGGGCCCCAAGAACGGCCCTACTGTCCGACATAATAAATATCCTGCTCCTTCCAATATTCCTCCTGATACATTCCAGAGCACACAACTCGACCTATGTCTCGGCCTGAAATACAGATGGACAGTGCCCCACGACTCTCGTTATGCTTACACCATACACAGTCACGCCCACCCCGTCATTAGTTTTGGATCCATCCATATAGAAGACCACGGCCCCAGGGCTAAGTTGAGGCCCCCCGTCCCAGATCTGCGTTTCAACTAGATCCGCAACGTATGGCCTCAATATGTTACTCTCTCTCAGATAAAGTCCAAGGGCATCCCCATGCCGTGTAAGCCTTCGGTATGAATACCATTCTCACCTTCCTGCAGCTCTCTGGAATATGGTCATAGCAAGCACTGGCCCAGAATATTTGTGCTAGGAGCGGAACCAAGTCCTCCATGGTCTCCTGCAACATGGCGGGATAGATTCCATCCCCACTTTAGGACTCCACGCTTAAAGGTCCCCACAGC
Source organism: Condylostylus longicornis (assembly GCF_029603195.1). Taxonomy (NCBI): domain Eukaryota; kingdom Metazoa; phylum Arthropoda; class Insecta; order Diptera; family Dolichopodidae; genus Condylostylus; species Condylostylus longicornis. The sequence goes on from NW_026578011.1 coordinate 413,524, forward strand.
CTACCTGACTCTCTACCTATGAAAGATTTTTCCTCACAGGTTCCTAACCCAGCTTCTCGACACCCCTCCGCCCTTCGAATTGGGCTTACAGTTCCCGTGTTCCCGTGGGATTATGTTTGTGCACACTCGCAGTCCGGAAAGTGCGTCCTAAGGAGAAGCATTGCGGCCCCCCCGGCATTGTCAGTAAAAGAACCATCGTCTTTCCGGAGCATGCCAATGCCATTCGTATGATCTTTAGAAAGCGCCCTAAGCAGACGAGAAGCTCGCCATGTCTTTCTCTTAGATCTGCGAATCTCTTTATTATATTCTCTGAGAGCCCAGTGATAGCTCTCCTAGTCAGAAGTTTTCTTGGCCCTATTGAAGAGTTTCTTAACACTCCTCTTTAACCCAGCCAGCCTCCCATTCCACCAGGGCACTCCCTTTCAGCCCTTTGTGGCCTGACCTCGTTATGCCTTAACTCGTACCTTTGATGAATACATCTCAGTCATCCATCTAATCTGCTGTTGTATGAAGAAATTTCCATTACAACTAGGCAAATCAGACTCTCTCTTGTGCAGATTCTACTGCGAGGATGAATTCTGTTGCGGTCGGAGGAGAGGAGTTTGCATATACATATCTCTCTTCAGTAATCTGCAATCTACAAGGTTTCTCTATCAGAAAAAGAAGCCCTCAGAATATAATATTTCACTCTCCTGGAATTGTTAAAGTGTCTCTATATAACATTGATTCGAATTCAATATTTTATTTTATTCTAAAGTTTAATGAAACATTTTTAAACTCAGGTAATTTGTGTTAAAATACCGAAAAATTAAATGCAATTTTTATTTATAAGGAATATTTTTTCCCCATACTTACCGTTATATTAAATTGTTTTGTTCCACTTAAAAAAAAAACATCTCACATTTAACCAATAGCACTATTTTCTCTTATTTTTTATTTTTCTAATTCTTAATGTTTTCGTATGCATAATTTTATATTCTAAAAATTTATGAGAAGGAAAAAACGGCCGAAAAAAACATAAAAAAAACAGAATGTTATGTTATCCATTTATATTTTTTCTCTTTAGGATGATTTTGAGCCGTTTTTATACGAAAACAAGAAAAAACTAAACCATATAAAAATAATAGTAATAAAAATAAAAATATAACCATCGAAGAACAAACAAGGCAAATATTCCATTAAAGAAAAAATAATACAAAAAACGGGAAAACAATGTGAAACAGAAATAAGGTTGATAGAGGGGCGGCGGTAACATTTGAATTTTTGCATTGTATAATCATATTTACTCTCTTCTAATATAATTTTTATGTTAGATAATATTCTAACACACACGCATAGTATGTCGTTTAATAATGCAATTTTATAGTGTAAAACAAAAATTCCTTTTCTCATATTGTTGCGGGGATGTAGGATTGTTTTTTGCTTTACTTTTCGTTTTTTTTCATAAAAATTTTGAATTTTTATACAAGGAAATGACTTTATTATTATTATTATTATTATTATTATTATTATTATTATTATTATTATTATTATTATTATTATTATTATTATTATTTCAATATCTTTATTCTCTTTTCTCTATACATACTTTTCTTTTTTATTTCAATTCTATTTTTATTCTCCGTTGTTTGTATATATTGCTAATATTGTATTTTTTTGTGTTATAAAAATTTTTATTACAGGAAATATTATGATATTAAATATGTAGTCCCACGACTATAAAGTACTGATATTTAGTATATATTGTGGAAATTACGAAAGAAACACACAAAAAACAAGACCAAATCTAAATATTCTTGTAATTTAAATTGAAATTGAAAAGAAAAATAAAAAAAGACCTCTTCACAAATTTTTATACTCAATATTCAAGTATAAATTAGGAAAATGGGAAAAGATTAAAGAAAAAATAAAAGCACAAAACAACTAAGCATAATTTATTTCTATTAAAATGCAACAATTTTTATTAAGCGTAAATGAAATTAGGTTAAAAATAATGGCATTAAACTTAAATATTAAATCCTTGGATTTTATTATCGGACTTTATTAAAGTTGCGGAAAAATGTCTTTGAATTTTAAGGAATTTTTATTCGTAATTTCTTCAGAAAAAAGGAAAAAAATCTTGAAAACCTTAATCATTATATAACTTGTTGAATTTCCCTACATTCACTATATGATTACATATGATTGTTAAAACAGCACATTAATAATCACGCTTGGATCCAAAATCTTCTCAGAATTTCGTATTACAATATTAGGTGAACGTGTTAATTTCAATTTCTTAAAAGTACTTCAGATTACCAAAAGTAATTCGAACGTTTTCTTTAAATGCCAGCGAACTCATTCAAAACATGCTCGTTGAAAACATTTAGTACTCGTTGTATAGTATGGTTACAAGCATTCTCATGCATTCTCTCTTCACTAGAATGAATGGTAAATAAAAAATACTTGCACAATGCTGCGGATGAAATGACGTAATGTATGTAAATTTTTCCAAATTCCGAAAAAAATACTTTAACATTCATTTTTTAGATTAAATTTATTGAACTAAATTTTTATTTCAAATACAGAAATTATTAAAAATGTGGAAATACCACCCAAAAAAAGTTATACCCTTACAAATACAACAACATAAATTCGAAATTACTTTTGACATATTTAATTCTATCTAACATGAACAATTATAATGACTTTATTAAAAAAAATTAAATTAAATTTGGCACATAATATCAAATGTACTTAATCCTTATAAAATCACACAAAATTTTAATCAGTATAATTAATTTTTCTTAAGTTTAATGTACTAAAATTATAATTCTCTTTGAAATTATGGAATTACAAAATATCAATTCAATGACCCTAAATAAAAAAGGAGAGAGAGTTAGCGAGAGAGAAAGAGAAAATACAATATTTTTCACTATGATTAAATTAATCATTATAATAATACACACATAATTTTATTAAAAACAGAATAACAAAAACAAAAAAAAAATCATTGTAATCGTCGTAATTTGACTTAAAAAATAAGCAGAAAAATAAAAAAAAATAAATCCTGTCCTGACAAGCATACCAAGGGCTTTGGTTTGTATAAAGTGCTTGTAATATTTTAATTTCTCTACTGTTATTATTATTTTTGTTTTTGTTTGCTTTGTTAGTGTACACTTAATGAGGTTTCTGTTTTTACTGACCGCACGGCATACAATAAGGGAGGTTATATGATGGCACCATATTTCACATGTCGAGTTTTAGGCGGAAATGTTTTTCTCCAAGCTAGGGAATCGTCATTAAGCCATTTTTAGAGAAATTTCTATTAGTCTGTGGGCCTGTCTGTAAGTCTGTCTGTGTAGATCAGTATGTCAAGTCGGATGGACCGATCTATACGAAAATTTATATCTGAGTTTTTATAGGTAGATTTTCATTTTGGCTGTATTTAAACATTTTACTTTTGGAAAAAGTTATGTGCCAGAAACTTGACGTTTACTGTGGGCAAAATTTATATTTTTGAATATATAAAGAGAAGTAATCAATTGATTTCCTTGCTATTTAATATTTGAATTCACAGTGTGAAAACAATGAACTTATAAATTTTTTGTGAATATCACTTTCACTAGAGGCCGATTTTATATTTTTGGCATATCTGAGGAATTAAGTTGAGTTCTGTTTCCTACCGGAAGTAACTGACAAATTTTTCAGGAAATTCGTATGGCATAAAGTTAAACTATACTAAGAGCCAAGCTCGAATTTTTCTAGGTATGTTTACTAAAAGCTTACTACGGTCCTTAAAATTTGAAAGAAATATTTCAAGGGCATTTTCATAATCTAATGAAACATTTTCGATAACTAGACAATATACATAGAGTTCGGTTACCTGCTGACCACATCAGATTTTATTTTTTTTTATGTTGTGGAATAAATTAAATAAATTTTATAATGAAAAAAGAAATTATTATTATAGGATTATAATTGTTAATTTAAATTATGTAATTTGCTGTATTCTAAGAACGCGATCAAGCATATAATGAAACTATATAGAGCTTAAATTTTAGATTAACATCGAGATCTCGAATATTTTTAAATAATATAGAGTTTAGTACTTTCTCTTCAGTATAAAATTTAACATTTATTATTAAAAAATAACTAAAAAATATTATTAACTAAAAAATAAATAAAGTATCGTCAAAAAAACATTTATATTTACATACTTACATTTATTTTTGTTATGTTATTTTGTTGAAATTGTTGGTTTATGTAAGTAGATAAATAATTAGGTAAGAAATTGATGGTTTATGTAAGTAGATATAATAAGTAGGTAAAGAAATTGATTTGTTACCGTCCTCATCAATTGTAACAGACTGAACTATAAGAGAAGCAATAATTCAAATTTCTTGTATAGATATATTTGCTAAATTAATGGCCTGTAGAAATACAAAAACTCTATAGAATTTTTTCACTTGTATATGCGAATGTTGTTTTATATGCCTATATTTACTAAAAAGTGCTGTCTTTAAAGAACATTGTATCCATATATATAAAAAACAACAATTCATTGGAATTCCAAAAATTCTTTTAGAAAATTCCAGCAAAAAAACTTTCCTTTCAAACTGCAAATTATTTTTATACGATTTTTAATATTTTTTCTTTTTTTATATTATAAAAATACTTTTTATTAAATTATTTTTAAAGCAAAATATAATAAAATACTAACATTTATTTGTTCACATGTATTTAGCTTCTCTTTTACTCGTACATATGTATTATTCACATAATATACTTATTAAGTGTACATTATGCGTATTATCATGATTGACGTATTGTGCTGTCAAAAATAACGCCATTTTAAAAGTTAAAAGTTTATTATTAAAACAAGTTAAAAAAAATAAACAAAAAACGCCGAAACAGAATAAACAAAATTAAACAAAATTCCATTACAAAACTTACTTTTATCTTTTTTTATTAAATTTAGCATTTTTTTCAACTTTTTGTAATTTTATCTGAAATTTTTCCATTAAATTTTTACCCAATGTTTTTCTTTTGCTTTTAACAATTTTAGATGTTCTCGTTTAATATATTGAATAAAAAAATAAAATCTTATTATATAGTTTGAAATTTTAAATTGTCTAACAAAAAGTTATGCAGGTTTTAATTATTTAATGAAATTGAAATGGAACATAATAAAAGAAAAATAACAAATTCAATTAATTTAAAGTCGTGAAAATTTTTTCAAAATTCGGAACACACTGTAATACTACTGTTATATAGTTACACATATAACACTTATAGCATGAGAGACTTCACAGTTGCTATATTAAAAGCAAATTTGAATTGTTATACTTATATGACAAAGCAAAATTTTTGAATGTGATAACAATAATTGAAAAAATACCTATTGCAGTGTGCTGTGTAGACAATATAAGAAGCATCATTGTCTACAATGTTTCATAAAATTATATTAAATTTTGGTTAAATACGCTATGCTAGAAAAGACGTGATTACACCTTTCTAATTAACGCAAAAAATTATCTAAGACAGAAAACTGGAAAATGTTTCTTTATTTTCTCTTATTTTTCAATATACATATTTTTATTTACTTACAAAAATTCAAAGACGATAAAAAAGTAACGGAACGACGGCCTCTTACGATTACGACAACGACAACAAGAAACATAAATAAAATAAAAGTCAGAAAATATAGAGTCCTACTTCTTCTTTTTTTTCGAAAATAACAAAAAAACAATTATTGAAACAAAACGAAAGAAAAGTAAAAACAAACTAAAAAAAACTAAAAGGTTTTTTTGTTTTCCAAAATTTTTCCTAATATTTCTTATATACCTACGCGCAATTGACGCAAATTGACGAAAACTTATCTATGCCGCATTAATTTTATTCATACCAAAAAAGGAACACAAAATAAGAAAAACAGAAAATCTAAACCCATTTATGTCGTCCTATGCACGAAATCTTTTTTTTTATTTTATTTTTTAACAAAAAAAACTCAAAACAGCAACTAAAGCAAAAAAAATATCACGACGACAACGATTTTCTTATCCTAAGACTATAATTTAAAGCTTTTCTTTATGAAAATTATCATTTTATTTCTATCTCTTTTACGCTTGTATTAAAAGAAAACATTATCTTTCTCCTTCTTTCCTTTTCATATTGACTATTGTAAATTTTGTGTTTTGAAATTTTTCTTTTATTTTTGTATTTCTACACTGTGAAACATACTATTATCCTTTGCCGCATATTAAAAGCACGAAAATGAAAAAAAAACAAAACAAAAAAGAAAGAAAAAAGAAAAATGAAAATAGAATTGCGAGTAAAACGCGAATGAGTCATGCAATATTTAATTCAATTTTTTACAATTTTCAAAAGATATTTTTATTTTGTTTTTATATTTGCGTGGAGTTTAAAAAAAAAAAAAATTTTAGAATTTTTTATCTTTTTTTTGGTTGGTTTATGTTGATTTTTAAAATCTACAAATTTTGTTAACTCTTCTTCAATTTTTTTTACGTACACCTTGTTATATACCCTTTATTTTGTATATTGTTTACACCTTTAGCAACCAAATTTACGATAAAACTGGGAATATCCAATTTCTGTATATCCTGTATATGAAAGTCTGGATATTCCCAATGCTGGCCAAGGGATTAATCTTATTCCTTAAGAAGATTTGGATTTTAAATTTTAAGTTTTTCAAATTTAAATATCAGCGCCTAAAGAAATACTTTTCTCTTACTTTGATATTCATTATACCCGTACGAACGTATCTTCGAAGAGTATACTAAATATGCCTTACCGTTTGTAACGCTATGAAATAACGGTCTTAGATATAGACTCAAGTGTATGTTTTTGAGCAGCGTCAAGTTCTGAGTTGATTTAGCTTTGTCTGTCCGTCCGTCCGTCCGTCCATCCGTCCCAACGATAACTCAAAAACTAATTGAGCTAAGTTCACCAAATTTTCACAAATGATTTACGGTTGCAAGGGCCAGAACCCTATTTAAATTGGACATGATCGGAGTACTGGTTCGGGTAGCTGCCATACAACTTCAAAATTTATTTAGTTATACAACTTTAATAGTAGTAGGCACAGACAGTATTTGGAAAAACACAGTACTGAAATTTTCATAAATTAATATGGCAAATTAAAGTCATAGTCTGTCCCATATTCAGTTATGGCATATTTATTCGCACATAGCATAACAAATTCGTACGGGTATCACAGAGTTGACAAGGTCAACTCTTTTTTTTCTCGTTTTAACTTTATTTTTCTCTTACTTTCTACTACTTTAGTCTTTGGAAATGGATTCCTTATTTTTCCATTTTCCACAGATTATTTATTACTACTATAACTACATAACATTTTGATATATAAATGATATTTTCTCTAAAATGATATTCTGAAAATCCTATTTAGTAGCCTAGAAGTATGCTCTTTATTGACTCAAATGAAATAAAAAACTTAAATTGAAACAAAAAGATGAACAAAATTTATTTATAAATTTGTTTAAAATTATCTGAAGTAAGAAGATGAACTCAATTCAGGACAAAAAATAAGAACCAAACCAAAAATATATTGTAATTCCATGAAATTTCTATGTGAAAAAAAGTATAAGTTTGGCAATTTTTTGCGCATAGAACAAAAACGTGAGTAAGGTACTCATAATGATATTAGCAAAATAAAAAATGAAATTGCAAAGGGAATACATATTTCCCCTTAAACTTTCTTTCATTTTCTTAACACATTTTGAAATTAAGTTTTACCAATAGTTTTTACTTATTTTATTTAATATAGAATACGTGATAATAAGCAAGTTATTATTATTTACACTTAATATGGCATTTTAAATAGACTCGAACCAATAGAGATTTAAATAAATTTAAAATTTATAGAATACAGAAAGTATAATGTAAACGTTGTAGCTCTTAGAAAATTAAAATCATGTTTCATAAAATTCTTATTCACTTATTTCAAATGACATTTTCTTTAAGTTAAAAATCTATGTATTTTGTTGTATTAAATTAATTTATTCATAGGATGCATGAATAATTTGTAAGGACATAATATATGTAGTGGTAATCGAACAAATATATTTGAACTAGTTCAATTTACATTATCAATTGGAGGTTCAATTAAAATTAGACGAAATTTAACATTGCATAAGAATACGACCAAAATTTGAAAATTGGAAAGCCCCATAAAAAACGGAAACTTATGTGAAATCAATGGTGAGATAATAAGAATAAAGTTCAAGTTGTAAGGCTGTGATAGGTCCACGAGAGAATCTGAAGAGATTTTCTTGAGAAAACACCCAGTGTATCCAAATGATGTACAGTTTAATATGAGGTTCACAATCTCCCTTGTATATGTGGAATGTAATGTCATTACCCTTCAATTATCTTTCAGTTCAAATCCACGAACTAAAAAAAAATTACTCAAAAAGCATTCCGTATCACTGTGGATCCAACTTTATTAATTTATTCTTTAATTACATTTGCTTTTGTTTCAATTCCTATTTTACACTGTTCTACATTTTAATAATATTAAAGTCAAATAAAATGGATAAAAAATTATTTCCCAAAGGAGTTTGAAAGTAACAATGGTAAAACTAACAAAAAAAAACAACAAAAAACATAAAATAAAAAGAAATTTAAAAACAAAAAGAAAATTGAAACAAAAACTTGCACACACTGGAAAAATCGATCAGTTTGAGACAATGTGGCACCAAAATTTTTCCATTATATTGACGTTTTTTGTTGGTTTTTATTTTTTCTTTGTTATTTACCACCACACCAAACCCTACCTGTAACAAAGCATTAATAAAAACTTTTATTGTAAAACTATTCGTGAAACAATTTGAGTCAAGTAGAAATATTTTCTACTCGATATTATATAAGAAACAATATTCGAAGCAAATGTACAAATAAAACTGTATTGAAATTTTCAAGGAGTCCGGCAGTAACAAGAGCCGGATTACTTGATTCGTACGAAATTAAATCGATGCTGAAGTTACCTTAGTATACATTCGTTAAGTCGAAAGAATGAAGCCGTCCTATGCTTTTCGTATGATTCATGTAGAAAAACGTGTTCATTGTCCTTCAGAAAAGAGTGTCGCAAATTTGCTCCAACGTTACTGGGATGATCACCCTGAACCAAATAATTTTTCTTTTAATAGAATCTTTATTCCTATTCATCCAAGCTGGGCGACAATCATTTTATATAGACTAAACAGGAAAAGATACTCATGTTGGTGCTCTAACTCATCGTGACTTAAATGTAATATAAAATTTTTGGTACATACCGCTGATAACTTACTATAAATACTTCACCACAAGTCGAAAGAGATGACGATGTACATACTTAGTTAACTGTTCACTTCTAAAATTGGGTTCTGCAGAAAATGTATTTCTTCAACTGTAGATAACTGCATGATTGTAACTAACCTGCTTCCCAATTAAATAATTTACGCTTTATAAGAAAGTAAACTTTAAAACAATCGACTTTTTAAAATAATAATGAATTTTCATTTATGTTGAAAGTTGATGAAATAACTTAAAGTAAACAATTTTTTTTTAGTTTCCCCGAAAATTTACCATTAAGTAATTACAGCTTGTTATTCAATTTCTTCTCTCATTGAGTTTATCATGTTGAATATCAAAATTTCAACCTACTGTCGAGCAAAAACAAATAGAACTTTTTTTAATCACAAATTAAATTACCATCTGTCGACTTACAAATTTACAAAAAAAAAATTAAAAAAATTCAACTCAAAGAAAATACAATATCGCAAATTTTTTAAGACGTTTAAAAGTTTAAAGCAGAGTGTAAAAGGATCTTTCAAGCTTGCCACGCGAAAATTGTCTTTATTTTATTGAAAATATTGAAGAAACTAATTAAGTCAAGAGCAAATAATCCATAACCTGCACCCTATTTACCTACCTGACAACAAAGTCTGAAAAATTCAACTACTTTGTGAGAATCAAGAACGTGTAGCTGTGTTACGGAAGTGTAGCAGTCGTGAAAGACTCCCTTATTCTGTGGGTGAAAACTTTACATTCTCTAACAGAAAAACATCTAAGTCACATAGAACATCACATAAGCTAGGGTGCTCTCGTATTCTAGGTAATTATTGCAAAATTGCTAGAAGGTTCTCAGCTTACTCTTTCGAATTGCAATAATTTTCTTGATCTTCCAAATTCCGACAAGAATAAATCTGATAATAGCAGTCATTTTGCCTATAATAATAAAAGAACTTATTTTGATTTTGCTTATAACTGGAACACTCTCTAAACACACATTTACATATATTACATAACTAATATAATACATTTATATTAAATTATACAATAGAATTTAATATTAAATTTTCCATGATTTCATGAGCTCTCATTTTCTTAACGCCCACATTTCTTTTCTTCCTACGCTCATACCTCTCACACTTTCTCTGTTTCCAGAGTTCTTCTTTAATTCTTGCTGTTCTTTGTGCCTTTTCATTCACTGAATTACTTTGACTTCTAATTTTATGGAAGTACAGTAAAATAATGTGAAGGAATTTAAAGTAGCACTTTTTCTTTAAAAAAACGAAAACACTGTTTTTAAAAAAATTCATTACAAATCAAATTATCAGTTTTATACACATTAAATTATTGCATGAAGTTGGGACGAGCAAAAAGCAAATGTAATTGTATTTTTTGATGATAGGGCTTTCACCATTAGCTTTTAGCTTTTACAGAGATCAAAAAAAGCTTCTAATATAGAAAAGAAAAGCGTGAGATATGTAAAAATTTTCTGTAGTCTCCTAAACAGATGTGACTGTTAATCAACGGACGGACGAACAGGTAGAGTGAAACTAACATGCGTTTTCATTCCAATCAGTTTTCGAAAAAGTCCTAAAAAGGAAATGAAGAAACATGTTAAAATTTATTTTGTTTTCCATAACTAACTAGGAAAAGAAGGAAAAGAAAAAATAAAATTTCTTCTGTTTTTTTTTGGAATAAATGAAATTATTTACAAGAAAATTATCTCGTAAATAAGATTAAAAATAATATTTATGTTTATTATCTACTCTCATTGCTTTGAAAATTTATTTGTTAATCAGACAGAAATTAACTTAATAATTAGAGTGTAAAGTTATTTATTTCTGTTGTTGTTGTTTTTTTATTATTTTTGAAAATTTTCGTTTTAAAATCAGAAGGAAAAAATTAATATTAAATTTTTGTATTAAATATAGTTTTGGCCAAGGCTGTGTTATTGTCTATAAAACACGGTCAAATATACCTATTCTCGATTTCTTTGAAAATGAATTTGGCAGTCAACAATCAATTATTTAATTATATACAATAATTGATCGCTGACTCCAAAATTGATTGTTATATATTATTATATATTATATATTATTATTTATTGTTATTGTTAGTGGAAATTTTAACTCCTAATGAACAAAATTGCTTGGAACAAAATATAAAAAATTGCATACTTTTAGGTGAAAACTTAAACTTTAATTTTAATATTTAACGGCAGCAAAATGATCGAAAAAGCTAATTTGATGACAATTAAATTTGAAGTTTTAGTGTAGAAACAAAGCTATTAGCAACTCAAAACTTCAATATGTTTTGTTTAACTACAAAATGGTGAACATAGAAAATTTTGATAATATCGAATTTTCCACTAATTCCATACAATTTTGTGATTTATAGTAATACAATAATAAAGACTATGTAGCATTGGGAAATTAAACGGAAAATTTTGTATAGAATATGTAGAATATATAGAACATATTTTCTAGAATATCTTCCTATCGACATATATCAACAAACATGTTTATTCAATTGCATTTTAAATTATGAATTAGTATGAAAACCACTCCTAACAGGTTTTCTTTCCAATATAATACAAAGAAAGATAAAATCCATTCTATACATAAAACTATATTTAGAATGCAACCCTCACTTCCATTTGAAATATTTTAACAATATATTCTTGATTTCCTTTCTTATAACTAAAATATAGTCAGAAAGCAATATTCTATAAAGAATATTCAAACATATATACTCGTATGTACATTATATTTATATATATGTATATAATATATTATCTCAATTCATTGCTTTCTATGTAAATTTTTTTCTTCTATGATTTCATTGTTTTTACTTGGTGTATTGTTTTCACTTTTATTTTCTTGTTACATTTTGGTCCTTAAGATTTATTAAAAAATATGTCCTGATCTCAATATATCAAGAACATACTTCTTCTTTTACATGCATGAGATATTCATCTCTTAGCAAGACAAAGGAATGTATATTTCTGTCTTTATTTTAAAAATAGAAAATGGATGATACGCGAATACGTAGAAATAGATTTACTCATTCAGAATAACATAGATTGCATATTAAAACCACTAAGTCCCCGTGCAATTCCATTACAATATCAATTTTTATTACGCTTAAGTTTTTCATTCAATATTCAGGATTCATTCAACAAAAAAAAAAGAAAAATCTAAACTAAATAAAGTTTTCAAACAGAGAAGAGCAAAAATGAAACTTATTTCATATATATTTTTTACACTGAAATTACATGACTATAATGATGACTTTTCATAAATATTTAAAGATATGTATGTCTGTATACATGTCGTATTACATACCATTGTCCTAAATTTTGAGATTTTTTCATTAAAAATAAAAATAAAAAAAAAACAACTCAGAAGAAAGAAAAACAAAAAAAGAATAAAATAAAATTGAGAAAATATTTTTATACCATTCTCATTCCTTTTATATTAGGCATAAAGTTCAGGATTTCGAACGTAATATTACATACATACAGATGTAAGAACTTAAATGTTGTACATACCACATAGATTTTATTTTATAAAACCCTTACACGCAAAATATATTTAGGCTTTGAATGCAATTTCCTAACAACGGAATAAAATAATGGAATTCGACAAACGTCTCCGGAATGTTATCATATATGGAGGACTTTATTTTTTATCTAATTTGCTGTACCAGCATGATCACCTATATATTTGTTATTGAATATGTGCATGCATATGTACATATGTCCCAATTTGATTGATATACCTCAATTAAATTCATAGTCATGAAGTAATGTGTATGTATGTACATAAAAACGAGTAACTGTATATATATGTACTTCCGCCTCTGTCCTTTATGGACTGCTATACTGTTAATCCGATTACCATAAATGTTTTGGAAATTAGAAGAAAACTCTGCAAATGCCTTCCAAAAAAGAAAAAAAAGTTGACAAACATGTTTGCTCATAAGTTCCAGGGGAGAGATCAATTTTTTTCCAGTCCTTTTAAGAGGTGTTACGGCAAAAGTGAAAATCGAAAAATAATGAAGTCATATAGAGGAGGGGAGAATTTAGAATAAACAACTCAATTTTTTTCCACACATCAAAACAAAAACTTACGCTTGCATAAAATTTTTATATACTAATCCTATTGATCAATATGTACTAGTACATATTGATTAAATTATGATGTAACTATGAAAAACTATAATAATTGATTGTTGTTTTTAGTAAAACATGACAACATTTAAGTTGGCATCATTTAGCAACATAAAATATGTCAACACTTGAAGCGAGAAGCATTAATTTTTATTTTTATTTTTTTGATATTTATTTTCATACTACATAAGAACGGAACAAACAGCAAAAACATAAATTTACGAATGGCTACAATACGTACTCTTACTTTTAGAAAATGGGCTCAAAATATTTTTTCTTTACTTTTTTCTGAGTTTTTTCTTTTATTCATGTCAATATTACTCGTCAGTAGAATGCAGCTGACTTTGGTACATGCTACTCACAATACGAGTACCTTCCCTATAGTAAAATAAATAAAGCTACGATTCAATTTAGTTTCATCGTTTCACATTTCTTGTGTTTCAAATATATTAGGCTTCATTACTATCATTTTCTACTTTACAATTCTATGAATGCAAATGATATACACACAGAATGTTACATAATCGTAATCATAAAAAAATTTTGTTCTCTTTTAATTCCTTCATTATTTACGAATATAAAGAATCCCATATACATACATTACCGTTATCAGTTTTATAATTTTAGATATTTGCGCATTTACATTTCTTTTTGAAGTATTAATATTAAATTTATACATATGTATATACATATTTGATTTTAGTTCAAAGAAAAAAAAAATTTTTTGCTGTTCTTACTTCGCATTTTGCAAAGAGTTTTTTTATTTAACACAAATGAAGCGACTTTATTTTATTTTAGAGAATGTAGACGATAGTTAGTTATGGCTAGATGTTGAAAAGCTAGGAAATATATATTTAAATACTAAATAGAATACATAGAATACACTATGTGTTATAGAACAATTACGTAGTTTTTCCATTAGTTTTTTTCATTTTCCCCTGCTTCTCTCTGTACTCATAAAATGCTATATGATTTAAATGAATATATTTAAGGAATTCCGAAGTATTCATTCCGAGATCCTTAATTTTGCCAACCCATCTTGCAAAATTAAGGATCAAGAAAATCCTTCTTTGGAGTTTTCCTCTTATAGCACTAGATGGGAAAATGTAATGTTATGTAGCTTGTTAAATTATTACCGACATGCTAAATTATTAAAAGCACTAGGACATTGAGACTGAGGTTTGCCTGGCAGAATGGGACTATGTCTATACTTATACTTAAGTTTTATTAATAAGGGATGAATTTTACCCTCGATATTATTTCAAGCGCATGATAACCAGATCGCCGAAATTTGCATTTGCTAAAGTGCTAAAAACCAAACGAAAACATTTCAACATTTTTCGGGCCCAAAGCTAAAATTATATAACGATTAAATCATAAAATAATTTTTTTTAAAAATAATGTTTGGGTGAGTAACTGTTTTTAAGTAATTATGTTTAACTTCTAATTGCTTTTCATACAATTGTTTATTTAGATTAACATTTATTTAAAAATATTCTATAAATAAATTCCAATAAACAACAATACATTTTGTAGGTTTGCGTGTACTGTTGGTAGCTGATTTATCTTGATAGTATTATCATACTTCATTTCCATTAAAAATTATTCAGCCAAATAACTGAAAAATTGAAAATTTTTTTTTTTTAAAATATAAGTTTGAAAATAATAAAAATATTGGATTTGTAATATCTGTTTGTGCAGCGGTAATGGGAAATTTGACACAACAGAAAAACTGTGACAAGTATGTGAAAAAAAAACTTATTCAAATATTTTTCATATTAAAATTTCATTTTTGCTACTACAGATGAAAAACAAAAGGCAAAATATGAAAAGAAGTAGAAAAACACTTAAAAACAACAAAAAGTCTTACAATTTTTTTTCAAAAGAATGCTACATAATATTGCATAGGCTGGATATATTTATTGTTCAAGAATTTGGGTCAATATTATAATAATAGGTTTGAAACAAGAACATAAGAAAAACCATTAAAAAGACAATGTACTTCTATACAATTTTAAATATATTTTGCATATAACGAATGCATATGTACTTATGTAAAAACGTAGAAATAAATTGAATTGAGGTTAAAATTTAATTTCCGCTTCGTTTATTTTATATAGGCAAAAAGTTTACTATATTTACTATCTTGGCACATTGGCTTTTCTGTGGACAAAAATGAAAACCTTCCGCCTCCCTTCCACGTCACAACAACTCTTACACAGATCATTCGCAAGGCGTTCACCCTCCTGGAATGTTCGACAATAAGACAAAGTTTCGTTGTGACGCCTATCATAGCTCCAATGTCTCTCACAGACATTGGTATCACAGATCATACCTTGCCCACAGTTCTCTGGTCGAGTTACATGTAATTCCATTCGCACATCTACCAATCCCTTGCTCAATTGCCGTGTTTCGTAGCAATAAGTTTTACGTACTCAGACACATTCCGAGCCCCTCCTTCCCAGGTATAAACCCGAGAGACGTCCCATACGAGCCCAAATAAGCACAATTCCGCACTGATTCGCTATCCTGTTGCGAAGTGACTTTTTGTATCGAACAACTGGTTTACTTGCAGTATCGAACCGTTCCATAAGTGGACGTTTCTAATTCCATCGCTCTTATCGTTACCTGACTGCCTGATTCGTCTGCAAGATCTCACGTTACCAACCAGCCAGCTCATATTTTCGCCGTATCAGTAACGACTTTAACATGTTACTCTAACATAAAATTACTTACTACCCCAGCACCCTTCAGACTTCCGAAATATTAACTAATTTGTTTTATTTTCTCTAATTCTCTTTCAATTTTTAACATACAAAATTATATTTATTTATTTTTACATTTTATTATTCTTTCACACGCGTAAATACGAATATTGTAATCATTATATGCAAATTCATTTATAAAAATTTGCTAAAATTAATTTTCTTTTATTAAATAAACCAATAATTTTTGGCCTAATTTTTTGTTTTTTTTTTCAGTAATCAAAATGCTTTAAAAACAAAACAAGCATTCTATGTAATGCCAGTGGTATTGCAATTATATAGCAAAAGCATACTAGAAATTTATGTTCTACCTCTTTCTTGAAGTTTTTAACTCCTCAAGTTACAAAATATACATAAGTACCTACATTTTCCACAGAACACTTTAATGTTAATTTGTGTTTAAATTTGTGACGCGTAATCACAAATATAATCAAACAGAAACAGAATAAAAATATTTGCTAAAAACCACAATAACTTTATGTACATATTATAACATTTGTAACAAAATAATAACAACAATCGAAACATAAATGATAGAAGAAAACAAAAACATTTATATAATGGCAGGAACAACGTCAGTCAATTTAGCAAACATGTTTAAAAGTAATTCACCTTTGTATTGAAACATTTCATACAATAATTATAAAAGTTTTATATTGCATCATTTTTTATACATAGCATGTGGTGGTTTAATAGTTTGTTTAACTTCTATTTAATAATTATAAATTTAATATTTTTATAAGAAAAAAAACACTTTTTTTACACTAAGTTTGTATTGTACAACTATCATTCTCTTTTATCTATAAAGAATAAAAACATGTTGGTTATCTTACACACGTTGTATAAAATGCATGTACAAATTTTGTGTAAGTGAAAATTGAAATTATTATATTATTTTTTTGTTGACAAGATTATACATGAAAACAAAACATCGTACAAGTGCTCCTCTAGTGTGGAAGCAAAGGAAACGAAAAGAATGAAACTTACAAAAAAAGAAAACAAAAAATATATAAAGTATAATAGAAAAGAAATGATATTCTATTCAAAATATTTACATAGTATCTTATGTATAATATATGCCTTATAAAACTACAAAAGGAATAGAAAGGAATAAAAGCTACAAGTTGACAAAGACAGTAAAAAATACACAACAACACAAATATTGCAATGAATGAAGTTTTCAAATTGATTATTTTACATGTTGTGATTTAAGCCGTATAACCCGTACATATATCCACATATATACATACCCGTACATATATCCACAAATCATATATTAGGGTCTCAGAAGCGGAGTGGCGTAAGCTACAAATAAAAAAAAAATATTTTTTTGCTGCAATCGGTTATGTATATCTTCTAAAATTAGTGATAGTTTCCAGTTTCGAAATAGTTTTTTCCCTATTTATTTTTTACAAAAATACTTTTGCTTTTGTAAAAATTTTCTGATTTTTCAAAAGCAAAGTGGCATAACCCACATTGTGGCTTACGCCACTCTGCTTAATATTTTATTGTATATGTTTTGCGTGGCTCATTATAAAAGATAATAAAATCATATACAATTCGAGTATTGATCAGTAACATGCATGATCAACATGCATAACGAATATGCAATGTTCGTCCCAACATGTATGACCAATTTGAGAAAAAAAAACAAAATAACACAAATACGGAACAAACATGTATGATAAACATGTATGACCAAACCGCTTGACTAACAGACGTGATTAACTTTCAATTTCTCAAAATTTTAAGGTAATTAAATTAAGA
Source organism: Condylostylus longicornis (assembly GCF_029603195.1). Classification (NCBI taxonomy): domain Eukaryota; kingdom Metazoa; phylum Arthropoda; class Insecta; order Diptera; family Dolichopodidae; genus Condylostylus; species Condylostylus longicornis. The sequence goes on from NW_026578011.1 coordinate 431,521, forward strand.
GTCTTCCATTTTAGTACATACTTTTATGTACAGTATAGATATAGAAGTATAGTTATGTATAGTATAAGAAGATAGATGATATAGATGATAGAAGATGTTCAATTATATGGAGCCAAGTGTCTACTGCCATTTTCAACTCGGCTTTATTAAAATAATTATCCTCTTATTTTTCATATTTCCTGGCCAACTGCAATTCTCAAACTTTCCCCAAATTAACTTTTGATAATAATTTCTTTAACACTCTGCTTTCATTATAATTATATTTTAAATTTCATTTACAATTGAAGAAATATTGTTCATACTGTTTTTCAAATTTTTCTTACTTTTGCTAAAATTTAAATAAATAATGATAAGAGCACATGAAAATCTAGATATACGTATGTTCTCATTAAATTTGTTACAATATATTATTCACATATATACGTATAACTTTATAGGCAAAAATAATGGTAGATTAAGAGGGAAGCAACAATTTTTTAACCAACACAAAATAATATACAAAGAATTTTATCTAATATTTTCTTCTTTTATTGTTATCTTTTTCTAACTTTTGTCAACAATAATATGTTTGCTCTTCCTTATATAAATGTATCCTTTTCTACTTCTTTATTTAATAACATATTTGTATACTTTATAAATTAATATTTTATTATATATAAAAAAAAGTGCTTCGGTATGAAATCCTACTTGAAAATGTAATGAACACTAGATCTAAAGGGTTTAATTTCTTTTTTTTTTAATAAAATAACGTTCATTGTACTTTTTCAAAGCAAATAAAAAAAAAAATGAGGAAATATTTTTCCATTATTTCGAGTCATTACTCTTTAATAATATGCAATGTCGAGTCATGTAATGCAAAACCAGCAAAACGCAAAATTAAAAAATTGAAACAAAATAAAATCGAAAGTTTTTTGACATTTCAAATTATAAAAAAAAAGAATTTATAATGAACGTCATGATTTCGAATTATATATGAAATTTCAATTTCGTATTTAAAAATTTTGAGAAATCTTCCAACATACTTCGATATTATGCCTCGAATTGGAACACAAATCGAATTGGAAAATTTGGATAGTCGTTTACTCATGCTGATGTTATTAAAAGTTAGAAAGTTTTGTACAAAATAGAAAAAAAAATTTTAAAAAATGAAAAGGAAACGCCTAATTATATGCAAATTTAAATTGTTTATTGATTTATGTTAAAATGCAGGTATTCTTGAGCTTTTCGCCACTCATTTTTTTAAAAACGTATTTGAAAACATTCGATTCAGTATTCGAACTAATTATATACCATTTTTTTTTAAATTTCAGAAAAGACTACTCGTAAATTTCAGAAAAGTACTCCAAGAGGCCCAAAACCGCACTGTCACCTCCTAGTGGTGGGCCCTGGTAATGGCGGAGGATAAAGGGGTGATTGAAAAGATCAAAGTTACCTTCGTGTCGTGGTCATGTCTCGCGGCGAGCCTCTTGCTTTGTGAGTTTCAGCCCTATATCTATACGTCAGCTGACGACGGGCGTCCCAAGTCAAGGTGGAACAGCATATGCCAATGACTGCGTGGCTAAGGGGTAGCTTAGTCGTTAGTACGCAGACTCTGGATACCAGGCGTCCTCCAGTTTAAGCGAGCCTTCCCATGGTATGCCGGGCTCTGCCATGGGGGCTTTACTCTCCCGCGCTATTCGTGGGACCAAGAATGAAAAACAATCTAAACAAAAATAACAGCAAAAACAAAAACAACAAGAACAACTGTAACAAACACGACAACTGCAACAACAACAACAACAATAACAACAGTGACAATTATAACAACAACAACAATACTAAGGACAACATAAACCCAGTTAGTGCTCAAGGGTCTTCGGAACCAGAGCTTCGCTTGACTGACGCAGAGGAGGAACTCCTTCTCACGCCAGTAGAGGAAAAGGCGGCGCCTCCGATGTAGACGGATAATCAGGATCCTCTTGGACCTATTATCCAACAAACTGAGGAGGACCTGAAAACGTTGGACATCAGGGGAAAAACACAATATTTCTCTGGTAGATCCAAGCGGCGTATTGCGGCTTATATCAGGGATGGCATGTCCCCAGAGGAAGCTCGCAGATATGAGAAGGAAAGGCTGGAAAAGCTGAAGGCCTGCGGATCGGGTGTTGTGGCCGCCCATCCCCAAAAGAGGGAAAGGTCAGAAAGCAACACCCTTGATGCAGGGCCCTCAAAGAAGAGGTCGATGAAGGGCAATGTTGAGGAAAAGGTCACTGGGAACATTCCTCAACAAAACCCGAAAATGAATTCTTATCGGGATGCAGTAGAACAGGTCAAGGTGGCCATCACTCATAGACTGCATCCAGAGGAAAGGCTATCCGAAGTTCAGATGGGGAAAATCAAAGTAGCCATCATGGATGAAATGAATGAAGTTGTGGACTCTCATCCACAATTTACTGTAGCGTTGCAAAGGGATGGATGGATATCCGTAACATGCAACAATCAAAACACCAGGGAGTGGATAACCAGTATCTGCAGGAAGATAAAGCCTTGGGACGGTTGCAACGTCGTGGTGCTGGATGGCGACGACATGCCCAAACAGCATGTATGCGTCACTTACGTGCCAAAGGACGAAACAACCGTCAGTCTCTCCAGGGACAAATTTCTAAGTAGGATAAGGAAGCAAAATCCCAGCCTCAAGATGAGTTCCTGGAGGGTGCTGAGGATGGATAAGGAAAAGGACGGGGGCTGCTAAATCACCTTTTCCGTGGATGATTCCGGATTGGAAGATCTATGGAAAGCGGAGTTCCGACTTTTCCTGAATTTCTTCCGTGTTACCGTTCGGGTTAAAGGAAGAAAATCCTCTCAAGATGCTGGCGGCAGGGCAGGACAAAATAAAAAACCAGTGCCCATCGCGACAACGACGAGCACTTCAGGCCAACCAAAAGAGCCAAAACTCATTGAAAAGTCTGAAGTCGCTCCAAAAATGGCGGCAAGGGAAACGGAAGGACCATCGACCAGCACGCCAAATACAAGCGTCCCGGGGGGACCAAAAGGGCTCAAGCCCATTGGGAAGCCCGAAACTGATTCGGTATTTGCTGTTGGAGGGGCTAGCGTGGCACCTGGGACGCAAAAGAGGCTGTGGCAGGGCAGGCGCCCACCAAGATGTGTAAAAAGACGGCAATGGGAGGTAAGGCTCATATAAAGCCTTTGTCTAAAGGGCCAATGCCCATAGACAAGATCCGGAGGAAATGATATGGCCCACCCGGACGAGCAAATGAAGGATCTAGTGGACTTTTGTGGAAGGAGGAACTTCCAACTTGTAATAGGAAGTGATGCCAATGCCCCCCACACCGTCTGGGGAAGCAGCAATATAAACAAAAGAGGTGAGTGCCTACTTGAATTTATATATAGCAATAAATTAATGATTATGAATGAGGGCAATAGGCCGACATTCATAAATGCAATTAGGGAAGAGGTCCTTGACATCACCCTTTGCACTGAATTTATCGGCAGTAGGGTTGGTGGATGGCATGTCTCAAATGAGACATCCATGTCCGATCATAGACAGATTAGGTTTGATATCATTGTCTCCGGGGGCCTGGCAGAAGAAATTTACCGGGTGCCCCAATCCACAGCTTGGAGTCAATCCGAAACGCTCCTCATGGATGGGATTGGATCCGTTCCTGCTTCTGTCAGAACGGTGATGGATATCGAACTGGCCAGCGAGGCCCTGACGGCGGCTATTACTAATGCCTATCACGGGAGCTGCCGCGCTAAGCCGAGGCGGAGCAATAGGAAGTGCCCGTGGTGGAATCAAGAGCTTTCAAGGCTTAGACTAAAGACCAGAAAGCTATTCAATAAGGCCAAGGCGTCGGGTTCGTGGGAAGAGTATAAGGACTCACTCACAAAATACAATAAAGAAATTAGGAAAGCGAAGAGAATCTCGTGGATGGCGTTCTGCAAGGGCATTGATGAACTCTCCAGCAGTGCGCGTCTTCACAGGGTGCTTTCCAAAAAGTATGCTAGCGGGTTGGGCCTAATGGAACTTCCTGATGGCTTCATGACTGAGAACGGAAAGCAGACGTTGGAGCTTATTACCTCAACGCACTTTCCTGACTCGGAGATTCTTCGGAATCACTCAAATGCGGTCATCGAACCGAGGGCATCCTGGCCCAAGAGGGATGACTGGAAACGATCCCGTCTAGTCTTCACGATGGGCAGGATTAGAAGGGCTGTTTTCTCTTTCAGGCCCTTCAAATCTCCAGGTGATGACGGGATATATCCTGCGTTTTTGCAGAGGGGTTTCCAACATATCGCTAGAGCACTGTTGGAAATCTTTCGTGCCAGCTATGCGTGGGGTTACATCCCTCAGGCATGGAGGGTGGCTAAAGTGACGTATATTCAGAAGGTGGGTAAGCGACCAAGCAACCATACAAGGTCTTTCCGTCAAAGCCTTACTTCTTTTCTATTGAAAGCAATGGAAAAAGTGATTGATAGATTTATACGGGACGATGCACTGGGAAGCAATCCCTTGCATGAATCTCAGTACGCCTATCAGTCGGGAAGGTCTATTGTACTGGCTCTGCAGAGTCTGGTGGGGGTCCTTGAAAACTCACTGGAAGTGCGGGAGGTGGCAGTTGGCTGCTTCCTTGATATAGAGGGAGCTTTTGACAACACCCCATATCATGTCATCTGTGACTCGTTGCACAAACGAGGGATTGATGCGACGACTAGCAGATGGGTTAATCGGATGCTACAGGATAGGATTATTAAGTCCACCATAGCTGACGATATACTCTTCATTTCCGCTGCAAAAGGATTTCCGCAGGGTGGGGTTCTTTCGCCCCTCCTGTGGTCCATTGTAGTGGATGATCTAATCGCTGCTCTCAGGGGCTCCGGGGCGCGTGTCTGGGGATACGCCGACGATGTGGCCTTCGCCGTGCGGGGAAAATTTGAGAGCACTATTTCTGCTCTTCTACAGCAAAATTTACGTGTTGTGGAAAGGTGGTGCAAAGGCGTTGAGTTAAATATAAATCCAAGCAAGAGCACGTTGGTTGCCTTCACCACACGCAGAAGCAGGGACAGATTAACGAGCCCAATTCTGTGTGGTGAACGTATTAGTTACTCGAGGGAAGTGAAGTATCTGGGGGTAACCCTTCATCGGGGGGACCTGGGGAATTAGTCCCAGAATAGCACTGTGGCTATATACGGCCCTTGCTAGGCCCATCGTCACCTATGCGTCGATTGTATGGTGCCGTAAGGCTCAGCAGGCGGGTGTGGGGGCCAAGCTGGAAAACCTACAGAGGCTGGCCTGCCTGGGAGTGACCGGGGCAGATGATCGGATTGCCGCCACTGCACCTCCATATATTGAAGGAGGCTCGGTTAGTGATTTACCGACTTCTCTCTGGCGAGGACGGGGCAGGGCTAAAGTTGGCTCACAGAACTCACAGAGACTTCATTGAGGGCGATCCGATTCTAAGTTTAACCATGTCGGATACCTGTCTGCCGCGGTACAACTTCGACCACAGGTACAGGGTTCTGTTTCCCGATCGATGGACGTGGGATAGGGGTGGTTCGGTACTTAGGTCGGGTTCGAGCGTGTGGTATGTGGACGGGTCCAAAACGGAGTCGGGTGTGGGTTCGGGCGTATACGGTGTCCGCCCCGTTCAGCTCAGGTTACATCCAAGCTGGTCTGGAGCTGCCTTGCTGCACTTGTGAAGTACCACCTGCATAGGCTGGGGAAGTCGGGTTCCCCCCTGTGTAGATTTTGTGGGGGTGGCGATGAGACCGCCGTGCACATTCTCTGCGACTGTCCGGCACTGGCTGTTTGGTGCCGCAATTGTCTTGGACATGGGTCGCAAATGTCTTGGACATAAAGTTCAGGAACTGTTGTCCAACTGCCTTAGGGATATCTCCGGCTTTGTGATTGGGACGGGGATATTATAGACGGGAGAGTGGGGGGCTACAATAAGTCAAAAATGGCTGCGGTGGCTTGGGGGGTTACTCCTGTCCCACTCGGTTGCCTTGGAATCTACAATCTACAATCTACTCCAATAACTATTTAAAAATAAAACTATTGAGTACAGTTTTCAAGTATTAAAATTCAAAGCATTTACAAAAATAAAATAAAAAATCATGTTTAAATAATATTAAATAAAAGACAGTTCAGAATGAAAAAATATTTTCAGATCTAAATTAAAATGCAAATTTTCTATATAATAGGGACTCTAAAACATGAACTAAATTACAAAATTGAAATTCTGAATTTAAATGTAATTTAAAAAAGAAAAACTTAAACTAAATACATTTTATGCAAATCAAATTCTAAAAAATCAATTAAATTATTTTATACAACAATCTTATTATTTTAAATATGAAATTTAGTTCATTTTTGCAATGCTACACGCCTCATACGCAAAAGTTAAATATGTCCCATATAATACAAATAACAAGTTATGTGCATATGTAATACATACAAATATGTTATTTCAAATCAACCTCAAACCTATTATTATTTTCAAGTTTTATTCAAAAGTCAATTTTTAAAAAAGAATTTTAATTAAATAAAACATTAAAAAAATTTACTTATATAATATTCTTCTTTTCTCTCCTATACGATATTTGCTTATTATATAATGGTATATACATAACCCAAATTAATACAAGTATGTATGTATATGTTTGACGAAAAATTGAATCGATTGGTAATTCCGTTTAACAATTTTTATATTGTTATTCCCAAATGAAAATACTTGATGTATACAAATATACGTAATCGATATGCATACATTTACATTATTTACATAAAAATATAAAAAAAACTCAATTCTATATTTTCGTATATATTGCTTATAAGATTATATAACGTGTATAAACATAACATTTATTTATATAATTCTATTTATATTGAAGTACAATATTGAAAATCCTTCCACCACGCAATATTTTATACATAGATAAAAATAAAAACGTGTACGTTAAATATACATGCATGAATAATTTAATAAATCATCAGTGACAGTTGAATTATTTATATATATAAAAAAAAATAAATATCAAAAATACAAAGGCAAAATAAGAAATAAACGAACAAAATAAATAAAATAAAAAATATTTTCCATCTACCCCCACATTTTTTTACTTCTATTCTCTTATATTTTATTTTTACTCTCTTACCACTTTCAATCTCTTTCACTATTCTCTTTTTTTTAAACTGTTTATAAATAAGAAAATTATATTCAATATTCGAATAGAAAAATGCTAATCGATTATACATACAACAAATGTTTGCTTGTAATTAACTAATAATCAATTAAAATAAATGTCAAAGAGAGAAAAGTAGAAATGTCAAATTCAAATACAATAAAATCAGAAAAGTAGAAATGTCAAATTCAAATACAATAAAGTCAACAAAAAAGGATTAAAATTATTGAATAAATATTCTATAAATATTAAATCTTGTAAATTTTATTGTAAAATATAAGAAAAGAAACAATATATGAAAACATATGAATTTTTCTTTAATTTAGCTACTTACCGACCGGAAAACCAGCCCAAGGATATTTCATACTCTGTAACGAAAAACAACAAATAAATAAATTTTATTTAATTGAAAATTTAATTATTATTATTTTTTCTTTTCAATTTATAAATTAACTTTATTATTTTTTGTTTCTTAATTCTACGATTTCCTTGAAATTAAATCGGAAAGACACTTAGGGAATGATTTAGATGTGTTAGATTACAACTGTTATAGGGCAACTCATCTTAGTAACTATTCATTGTGAGATAACGCTATTTTAGTTAAGGATACCATAAAACATAATGAAGAATCCCAAATAGAGACGAATGGTCAACGTATGATTACAACGTGATCGTTACATTAACGATCAACTTGTACTCGTATGGTTAAGATTGAGTCTACCAAGCAAAACTTCAACAACCAAGATTCTATATACGGATGGAAATCGATTCTTACTAGGAGGTCACTATAATGCCAAACATGTGAATTGGGGTTCTAAAATGACCTCAACATTCAATTGGCCATCCAAATAACTGGCCAATCATTTTTGACTTTTATATTTTTCCAAAATAATTTCATCAAAATTTTTGAATTTGGAAGATGGCCTTGATTTGAATTCAGATAACCGTGCTGTCATATTAAACTTTGGTGAGGGAAATCTTGGTCTGCTAAGCTCTCAGAATCACAGCACGCTTATCAGATGCGCAGGTCCACCGACACTGCATTACATGAGGTTGTTCGGATGGTGGAATACTTTATGTCTTGGGGGACATTCCTTTCTTGACGACAGTCTGCACAGCACACTAGCCGTTGGGGGAGCATGCGACCCTTCGACAAAACGCTTCGCAGCTATCGGGAAAAGGACAAGACGGAGAACATTTTCCACTATTTCTGCGAGCGTCCCGCTCTGGGCGAAGCTGGCCTCTTAATGTCTGCTTCACGTCAGGCAGATCATGGGAGATACCGAAAATTAGCATCGGGGGTTTAGATAGATTCCTGAAGAGAACCGGGTGGCTTAGATAAGCCACCTATAATAGTACGTTCAATGACGACCCAGTAATCACGGTAGTGGTAGCAAAACGACACATTTCTACTAATTGGGGTGCGGTAGATCTGCTGCACCTGCTACGTCAAGCAACCAAACATTTATATAATACTATTTAATAGTATATCATATGTACTTTTATAAGTTTTTGATTTTTAAGTTTTAATTATGAACTTCTGAAATTTCTGAAAAAGATCGCATATATATGGGAGTAATATATTAAATTTAATTTGGTGAAAACTAACTTACGATGTAGAAGTTTTTATGTCAAAACTTATTAAAAGTATTCAAAATGCGCGTCATAAGACTATGTTGTAATTTTTTTAATTCAAATAATTATTCCCAAATCATCAGCCCAATGCGAAAAAGTTAATTTTTTAAATTATATGGAAACAGCGATGAAATTTCAAAAATCACAACAATATACAAGGGAATGAAAATAGAAAATTTGTTTAAACATTTTTATACTAAACAACATTTCTATTTTATTGGTTTTTGAAGAGCGATAGTAGGTTTAATGGAAAATAATTTCAAAATGAGGTCGTAATTATAACAAAGTATAAATTCTCTTCTGAAAGCATTAAAATTCCAAAGTCTTCTAATCAAAATTCTGTAATAAAAGCAAAGTTCAATTAAATTAAAAAAAAATTATTTGAATTTTTTTCTTCTCATTTCAATTCGTTATTATAAAAAAAAATTCATTTTGAATCTCGAAAAAAAATTTTTTGTTTTTCGAAACTTCTTTTTCTTTTTCTTTTAATTTTTAATTAAAACTCATAAAATATTCCGATGCGAAAGAAAAAATACGAACACCAAAATTCTCTTCAAATTCTTCTTCGGTTTCTTTATTTTTAATTTATGTTCATTTCAAATTTTCATTACCGTAAAGTATCGCTTCTCTTCTTCTGCCAAAATTGTATATTCCAAAGCTTTATTAAAGGGATAGATAGTCAACCTAAAAATTTTTTCTTTTAAGAAATTTTTTTCATTATTTAAGAATTTTTAAGAATATTTTCCCATTTTGCTATTGAAAATCTAAAAAAAATAACAATTTTCTTTCGTGTACATTTTAAAATTTGATTTGGTTGCTTTTCTCCCTTTTTTTTTGTTACGAAACCAAATCACGCACTCAATTTTTGTTAATGAAAAGGTTACATAATGTATATATAAAACACATTTAGAATCCTTAAGATAAAAAGATAACCTTAAAATGTTAAGGAATACAAAGTGAATGAAATAAAATGAAAAAAAAAATGAAAGGAAATTAAGAAATGAAAAAAAAAATTTTTTTCTTAAAGATTTTCGAACTTAAAACATTGAAAAATATTACAAAATTTGTCTATGTATATACTACACACAGAGAATGGAATAAAAACTTGTACTATTCAAAATCAAAAAATTATTTTTTTATGCTAGAATTTTAGAAGATATGAATACGATTTGAATTAATGTAGATTTGTACATGAATATTTCAATTACTAATAGAAAAATTATTATAAAATTTTCATTACGAAAAATTTACATTAAATTTTAATTTACGATTTCCTTGTAATTTCCGAATAACTAGTGACAAACGACAGTAACATTCTGTTCCAGTGCTACTTTCCAAATAGAAAACAAATTTCAATTTCAATGCTATTAAATTAAATTTTATTAAATAACAGAATTCTATACGCATTGCAAGTATTATATAGTACTGTGAAGACTTCATAGTACTGTGACATCACATAGTTGGAAATCGCTTCTTTACACTATAAATCAAGATAAATTTAAGCAGTGTAATTGCAAGAACTTCACTTTAAGACAAGATCAGTTTGGTTAGGAAACATTATATAATTTTAGTAACTGAAGAATTGAAATTTTAGTAACTCTTGTAAAGATGTGCTGGTTAAATTTTGCATGATAATATAAAATTTTGAATAGGAATGACTATTAATGTTCGAGTCAACATTTTATTACTTGTATGTGTTTTTTCATTAACAACAACGTCCTCCACCATTTCAACCAACAATTTAGTTCTACTTCTTTTTATAAAGAAACACAAAAGTAAAAAAAAAACCCCTTTCCAGCTATGTATGACGAGCTAAGTAAAAATGTACCTTTAATTCATTTTATTCACCTTTTTTTATCCTTTAAATACCTAAAAAAAGTTTTTTCTCTTCAATCAAGATTATGTCCTTTAGTAATTTTTTTTTAACTTTGTTTTGTTCTATTTTATTTTACCTTAAAATAAAACATTATCATCAACAATTTCATTTTTGTTTTTCTCCTTAGGACATCTTAAAAGACAAAACCATTCCTAAGGATATTCTTGAATTTTTGATTATTATATCAAAAAGGACACATTTAACTAACAAAACAACAAAATAGATGAAAATTTTAACCTATAAAGATTTTCGTCATCTTCATCACTTGCATCATCACCATCATCCTCACAAACATCACAATCAACATCACTAACAGTATAAACACAACAAGAATAACATAAAATTTACAAGCGGGAACAAACAACCATATCAAAATTTTTAACAGTGCCTACTACCAACATCAGCTAAATTAAACCACAAATATATCAAAATTTTTAACTAAATTGAAGTACTACATGTTATATTCACCCCTTCCATTTCGTATGTAAAGGTAAAATAAAAATATTAAATTTTATATAGCCTCCATATTTGCCCTTCCTACTTTGATATCCTAAAAATGGAAGGAAAATGAAAAAATTTGTAAAAAAAATGGTAAGCAACACAAATAAAAAAAAGTTGTAAGAAAAATAAGAAAAAGAATAAAAACACAGAAGCTGGCATTTCCAATTAATTACATCCGCAAAACGATTAAAAATTTATAGTCAATGATATTCTACGATATGAATTAGAGGATCTTAACCATACTTAAAAAATATGTTTATATACAAAAATAAGATCAAAATAATATAGACTTCTTTACTTTTAGATAATAACTTTCAGTAACACAAGTATTTTACACTGCAATTCTGTACACAATAAATTTGTCTTATAATTTCGAAGACCAGTTAAGAAGAACGTATAAAGAGAAAAAAATACACTTAGAACATATCACTCTATTCATCGATTATTTCAATGATTTTTGTTTCCTCGCCCGATCCAATGGTTTTGTAAGCCGGCTGTAATAGTTTTTTCTTCCTAGGTTCACCGTAATGATGAACCCAGGCGTAGTTGGATGACTTATCTAAAATTGATGTCAAGAATATTAAGAAAATCCTCAGAAAATAGAAGTGAACAATGTTAGCCTTATTTTATTGAAATGCTCGTCAGCCTGATACACTAACCACTCTAGTTAATAAAATTCTGACTCAGAAAATAGATAATAGATTTTTTAACTGCATTTTAGGAAAAACAGTTACACTATCTCTAAAATTTCAGATCATCGATTTTCTTAAAGTAAAAATAAAACAAAAAAAAGAAATATTAAAGAAATAATTCATTCTTAAGAATATCAATATACATTTTTCAGCTATGATGTGCCTTTGTATGTTTAAGGATCCTGAATAGAAGAAAATTTCACTCATACTATGTGTATTCAAAGGATAATCTTATCAACTTCTTTTATATTCTATTTCATGTACAAAATGTTTTGAAAAGGGAAACGTCTACGACTTAAATAAGATTTTTATTTATAATAAAATTTCTCAGGTACCAAAGACATATCAAAATAACAACAAATTAAAAAAAGAAGGTATGAAATTGTTCAACAGTTTTTTTATCTTATTTTTCTAGTGAACAACAATAATGCGAATGGGAGTAATATAGTAGCATTTTTTTGCTCCTGTAAATATATATTATTATGGACCAAATAACCAAAAAAGGATACCACGGGAAACTCATAAAATTGAGAAAATGACCTTTTTTTATTTTTTTTTTATTTTTCTGCTGATTTTCATTGGTTTTTCTTTACTTTTTTTTCTTCTTCATTTCAAAATAAAATTCAACAGCAACAAATTGCTGGTTATGGAAATGTTTCTATATATTTATTCAAAATGTATGCTAAAGCATTAATAATTTGGTATAGTTTAGAGTTTCCAAATTATTTCGTAAGTTTGTTTTGTAAAATGACAATAATGAAAATACATGAGGTCTTGAAATTAAAATGCAATATACTGAATTGTATATAATTTTGTCATATGGTGACAGAAAGCAGGACAGACGACGGCGCCTACTGCTCTCACGTGACTGCAGCGCCTTGCGTGCCTTATATAACGAGTCCTCTAAAGACGTGTCCCACTGCCTCAAAATAAGCTCTTTTGGACATGGATTCACTTCAAGTTCACCTTAAAAAAGAGACTATTGAAGGGAATATTTCGAATAGAGCAATATAGAGCAGAGATTCAAAAGCTAATGATCTGAGGAGATACCTTAGTATTATGAAGGGAATATTATCTCAAACAAATGCTATTAAATTGTGTGCTTCGGAGTATATCCGAAGGAAGCTCAGGAAGAATTTGATCTATATTATGTCGGACAGTTATTGGGTTAGAGAGGCAATATCCAATGCGTAAATCCACCAATAGGCTATTGATGTGTGTACTCATTGGAAATCGCCTCCAGATGCTTCATTTGAAAAGGACAGAACATTAGGAGGCGTTGACTCGCCTACGACTGAGATGCTTCAGAAGTGATTTTGTAACCATGATGGAAAGAATCACAAAAGATCACAAAAGATTCCCGCTATGAGTCATGAAAAGGTCTGCAAAAAACGGCGAGATGACTGCAAAAAAAGGTATGCAATTCGGTCAATTTGCAATGAATACCAGTACCTTTCCCGTCGAATTTAAAACAACATTTCTTATTTCACTATCAGCCCTTTGTAGAAGGAGGAGAAATGCCCTGAAAATACATTTTTAAGATTTAAAGCTTTTTTGCTTTAAATAAGCAGCAGCATTTTCCAAATTCAGATCTGCAAGAGGTCATCACGCAGATCTTATCACTACAGATTCAGCGGCGGTCGATTTGAACTAATATGCATTTTTTTTTTTTTTATTGGGGTTGGCCATCTTTACCAAAAGAAAATTACTTTTTCTAATATAATTTTAATACGAAGGTAAAAAATAAGACCCTACTTACAACAATATTAAAAGTTACGCAAGATATAATTTTTGATATAAAATTACAATCATCAGGAAAAAAAAAAGAGACACCCCAGAAAAACAAAAATGAAACATATAAGGACGTACCAAAACAAAGTCAGGTTAAGAACCCACCAACAAAAGTAAAAACAAATATAAAATTATAACCCTCGAAAAAAGTATTTTTTTTTTGTATTTTAGCCTCCTTTAAAGTCAAATAATTTACACTTTTATGTATAATAAATGAGAAACAAAGAAAAAACAGAAGATTCTTCTTTTTTCTTACATTAAAAAGGATTTAACGTAAGAGCGACTTGACTATGCCCATATATACTTGTATATTTTTGGTTTAAAAGCAAAATATTACTTAACTTTAAAATAGAAGATACATGCATATATAAAGTGGTAAAGAACTAAAACTAGTGGCCCATATAGAGAAATTTTTTCTGTTTCTGCATAATCCGTGTAGACCTCTACTTAATATTTTTGTATCTAGTATCCCGAAAGAATTAAAGGCAGAAAACTGTGTATCTGAAATTTTACATATGCTATATGATATTTGCACACACATATATAAAAATTAAATTGATTGTGAATTATAAGGTGTTTAGAAAAATTTTCTTATGCCCATACAATAAATACCATCAAACACATATTAAATCGCATATAGTATTAGGCATCAAACCGAAATAAAAAAGGTTAACATTGTATATTAAAACTTAAATTAATTTATGATAGTTAAAAGAAATAATATAAAGGTGTAATAGTAATAGATAGTCATAAGGAAGGATATGTTAGTCAATGCTAAAATAGTAAAAGAATATAAATATTTTTAAATAAATAAATTCCAATCAAATTAAAAGGATTTCTTGCTTCCTACATTTTTTTTCTGGTGCAACTACAATGAGATAAATTTTATTAAATTAATATCATAGCAGTAATTGGAAATACATAGATATTTAAAAAAGAATTTATTATGGTATAAAGGACGAAACAATATATTATTCGCAACTTAGAGTAGATTACGTATAAAGGTAACAAGTTTCTTTTTCAATATCTCTTGGAGACCCACTATATTTATAATTAACTCAAACAAGTCATTACATACGGTAGACTGAATCTCTGCGGCAATGAGTATATACTTAATCAGCGTTTCTGTACATATTAAAAACCCACACTAAAGATAATTTAAAGTTTCTTTTACTTCCTATAGTACCATACTACAGCAGAGTATACAGCAAATGAGTGCAGTTCTTTGGCTTTTCCAGGTATTCAAAAACCAAATTACTACTTACTAAAAAAATTGCTCTAATATCCCGTAGATTAAAAAAGTTTTCCATCAAGTTCTTCACTAAGCAAGAATATGCGGATGTATCATTTTCCATTTTAGAGATTTTTCAACTATAAACGTCACCTCAGCACTGTAAAAAAGTATATGCTCAGCCATGTCTTAACACAAGCGTAAAATAAAGTTCATACTCGTAATATCATATTAAAATAGTGTTTAATAACATAGTTCCATATTAATAATCACAAAACTTTGCTATTAGCTTTTGTTGAGCTCGACCTCTTTTATTATGGAGTATTGAACTTACTTAAATCGAATTGATCGTATGTTATCTTTCATTTATTAGATTGCTTAAATAAAATTTAATTTTAATTAGAACAAGTTTAAATTTTAGATTAAGTTTCTTTTTTCATCTAAAATATTTTCCAAAATAATTACAAACCGGATATATGATAAATTTATTTTTAATATAAAATATTAACTTTATTTAAGAATAATTCTTGTCTTGAATTATAATTTTTATCAAAATAAATTTTTTATTGAAGATCCTTTTAAATGAAATATTCAAAGACTTTAGGTCCAAAATATTCTTAATTAAATTTTTAATTTTTTATTAGATATAATTTTATTTATATTTTTTTATATTTATGTAAAGGCATAAAATTCTTTTTAAAATTATCTATTATTTAACAAGAGAATCTTTTATACTTTAGAATCGCACAATTTCTATTCTCTAGAGCTTATTTATAATGGTATAGAGTACCCAGGCACTCTTATTATTTACATAATGTATACCTACTTGTCCGCATCTTATTCAATAAAAAATTTCAAGGAACTCTGAATCTTTTTTTTTATAATGAAGGAAATAAATAAAATATACAGGCATATACAGGTTGCACGTACATACAATTACCTGATACACGTGTATATGAATAAAAATCCGGAAGTTTAAGGTTTTAAGGATAATAGCATTAAAGTGGTTTTCTTGAAAAGGAAAAACAAAACAACAAAGAAAATATAAATAAATAAATAAACTTTCATTCTGATGGGTGGTATAGCCATACCATTAAAATATAAACATTTACGCAAAAATTATACAAAAAAAAACAAAAACTCTTAAAAAACTTCTTTTCTTCTCCATTAGACTTTTTTTTATTCATTTTTACTTTTTTATTTTTTTATTATGCGGTTTTATTTGTGTAATCCCATACCATCAGTTTCTTTATAATATTGATAAAATATTCCTATGTATAATTTGCTCTATTTACTTTTTACTGTAGAAATTTACAATAATTTAAAATTATCTTTCCAAGCTTAGGGAAACGAACATTTCCAATATGTTGAAGATTTAATAGGAAATATAATAAACAATATATTTTAATATACGAAAATTTCTATGTAAGACATTCCGAAAATACTTTGCTGCTTCTTTATATTGAAATACAAAGAAAAAACAAATAAAAATCAGTAAATTTTTGAATAGAGACTGTGTTCTTCTTTCGTTTTAGTTGTTTTCACAATTATTGATTTTAGTTATGGAATATAAAACTCGTACTTATTATCTACTCATATCTTCTCCTTCGATGGGATTCCACCTTGCCGTGGTGAAGGGGCTGAAGTAGGGTCAATGATCTTAAGAGCGATGGCGGCGGATACCACGACTCTGTGGTTTCTGGCAGGTGCAACCATGCTGACAAGGTCGTAAGTGAGACATGAAAACCAAGAGAATCTCCTGGGCATGAAGTAACTGCGTAAGCTTACCTTCAATAAGTCCCTCCCCCCAATCCAATGGTGTTACACGACCCGTGCCTAGTGGACTAGTTGGTAGCCGGGGGATATACTGGCTGCCGCGAACGGAGTCTCTCTGATACCGGGTCACCTCAGAGAGTATTTTTGACCTTACTACGTCATGCGGGGCTCTGGCGTAGCGGACTACCCTTTCCCTAGCTATTCGTGGGACCAAACATGAATGGAAGAAACAAAACAAAGAAAATAGAAAGATCGGTACGACGGGAAAACACCGTCATGGTCCGGGAGGAAGGAGGAAGCCCTCCTATCTGCCATCACTGGGTCAGCCTGGAGGCTTGGATGATCCGAGGAGACAAGGACTGAGTGGTGCAGGTGTCAGATGGTACCTGCGCTTCCTGGAGCAGGGAAAATCACCTGATGAGGCTAGGAAACTGGCGGAAGAAAGGAAGAGGCCTATTGGAGACGTACCTCCACTTTCTCCGGGGGGCAAGCGTGGACGTGAGTCCTTGACACCCCAAGAAGAGCAGGCCAAAAGAAGTAAGACGGCTGAAAGAAAGAATATGGGAATTCACCCAATACCCTCCACCTAGAAAGCAGAACCGGGCACTAGCTATGCCATGGCCGCCAAAATTGTGAAGGTGGCAGTTCTGTCGGGGGATACCCCTTCATTATGCTGACCCAGCATGAGCGCACCCAACTGGAGGAAGCTATAATCAACGAGGTAGCCAAGGGCTGGGATAACATCATCCAATTTGAAGGAATACGCTTCAGGCCCGGGATGGTACTCGTCGATTGTGCAGATGAGGAGACAGCTGAATGGCTGATCAAACGAGCGCCAGTTCTGGGTACATGGAGCGAACCAGAATTGATGGCAAGGAAGGGAGATGACATCCCAAAGCCTTGTGTAATCACTGTCTTCGTCCCCAGGAGCGGAGGCCAAGCCTGGGAAAAAACGCTGGCCATCTTCCAGGCGCAAAACAGGGGAATACACACCCAGCTCTGGAAGCTGATGGGGCAGCGAGAGGACGGTTGCGGAAAGGTTCTCCGAATAGGGATCGATGACTCTTCCGCGGAAGCCATCAGGTCACATTCTGCGGTACCGGTTCGGGAAAATCCCTGTACACGGGCTCAGAATGGGGCAGTCCGAAAAAGCGGGGTTAATGGAATCCTCGGCGGGCCGGGTAGAATCGCCACGGGAGTCAAATGATCCCAAAAAGGAATCGGCGGACGAGAGGGGTCTTTCCGAGAGATATGAAACCCCTGATGAGGGGCGTCCCCCTTCATTAACAACGGAGGAGATGGTGGAGGACCTGGAGCTAACTCTTCTAAGTCTCAGGGAGTCCTTCCCAGAAAATGACGTCCCGATGGCAGGGGAAGATCACCCTGCCAGGCAACTCAACAAATGAGGGACGAAGACACCAGGGTCGCCCGGGTGAATGTCCACCATCCTTGCCAGCAGCTTCGGCTGTTCTGGCAAGGATGTTCACCAATTAACATCTGGGCATAGCCATGGTACAGGAGCCCTGGGTATACAGGGGGCACATCAAAGGACTGTCAATTAGGGATGCGCAGGTAGTATGGGATTGTGGGCAGGACCGGCCCAGGATTTTACTTTCAGATTACCTGTCAGGGCCCGCATTAATGTTGGAGGCAAGGACTTGGAGAGTGCAATAGGAAGAGGTGGCCACTCATCATGGGCTGTGATGCAAATGCGCATCACGTTGTATGGGGGAGCAGCGACAACAATGCTAGAGGTGAGTCCTTATTAGAATTTGTAGTTAAAGAAAACCTAGAAATATTTAATGTAGGGAATGCCCCAACTTTTGTAACTAGGGTTAGAGAGGAGGTACTGGATATCACATTCGGCAGAATGTGGGATTTCTGGTACGCGATTGGAAGGTATCGAGGGAGGTTTTGATGTCAGATCATAGAATCATCCGGTTTTATCTGGGTGGGTTGATGGAGGAGGAATCTTCCTTCAGAAATCCGAGGCGGACAAACTGGGAGGGATACAGAAGGGACCTGGAGACAAAACTGTCGGGCGCCTCGGTTAGAACTATGGCCAGGCATCCCCTGGTGTTGGAAAGAGCTGTGGAAGAGCTCGGGGGAATTATGGTCGAGGCTTTTGTGTCAAGCTGCCCCATTAGTGTGCCAAGGGATTTCACAGATGCACCTTGGTGAACCCCGCGATTGGAAAATCTGAAGGTCGGGGTTCGCAGGCTTTTCAATAAAGCTAAGCGAGAGGGTGCTTGGGAAGAGTACAAGATGAACTTGACAGCCTACAGCAAGGAGATCCGCAGGGCTAAGCGCAGAAGCTTTAGATCATTCTGCGGGAGCATAGCGGAGACGCCGGTGGCTGCAAGGCTGCACAGGACCCTGGCTAGAGACAGGATCGGATCCGAGGCGTCTGAATGCAGAACACCACATCCTGAGGATTGGCGGAGAGCTGCGCGCATAATTACGGAGGAAAGGACAAGGTGGGCTGTTGACACTTTCCAGCACTTCAAGGCGTCGGGAGTGGATGGTATTTCACCAGCACTTCTGCAACGCGGGCTGGAGCCAATTATGCTTAATAAGAATATTTAGGAGTAGCTTGGCTCTCGAATACATTCCCGAGTCCTGGCGGATGGCTAGGGTTATCTTTATTCCCAAAGTGGGAAGAAGGGACATGGTGTCAAAGTCATTCAGACTGATTAGTCTCACCGTTCTTATTGAAGACGATGGAGAAAATAATTGATAACCATGTCCGGGTTGGGGTGCTGGCAAGGAGGCCGCTGAGCGATTGCCAGCATGCGTATCGGGCGGGAGGTCAACAGAGACTGCTCTGTTTCACCTTGCCAGTACCCTAGAACGCACAATAGAACAGGGAGAGGTGGAGCTGGACATCTAGGGGGCCTTCGACAACACTTCTCATGAGGCGATTGCGGGCGCCCTGAGGTGTAGAGACGTGGATGATGGCACCTCTCTATGGATGTCCAATATGTTGGCTACGATGGTAGCAGAGACTGCTGTGGGGCAGAGCACCCTAAGAATGCGCATGGCCAAGGGATGTCCACAGGGTGGGGTTCTGTCCCCGCTAATGTGGAGTTTGGTGGTGGATGAACTCCTTGATGAGCTGCTTCGTCAAAGAATCGGTGTCCAGGCTTATACCGGTGATATAGTCATCATCGCTAGAGGTAAGTTTGAGGGAACTCTTTGTGATATAGTCCAAAGGGGATTACGGGTGGTCCGGACCTGGTGCGATACAGTGGGTCTCAGGCTAAACCCTGGCAAGACGGCCCTGGTGCCTTTCACTAGGAGAAGGAAGCTGAAGCATCTGCGCACAATATACGTGTGCGGAGCGGCTGTAGAGAGAAAATCGGAGGTCAAATACTTAGAAGTGGTATTTGATTCCAAGCTTTTTTGGCGAAGTCACGAGGAAACTGTGTGTACACGGGCAACCCGGGCACTTATGGTTTGTAGGGCCATCTCGGGCAGGTTGTGGGGCTGCTCCCCGTCTGTCATGTGGTGGATGTATACCACGATGGTCGTGCCGCTCCTAACTTATGGAGCAGTGGCATGGGAAAGAAGGGTGGCTCTTAGTACGGCTAGAAGGAACCTGGAACGATTGCAGAGACTCGCATGCGTCTGCATCACAGGAGCTATGAGAACTTGTCCAACGGCGGCAATGGAGGTGATTTTGGGACTGACCCCCTTGCACCTTGTTGTGCATCCTTACAGATGGCAGCGAACGCTGCCATTTTCAGGTTGGGGAGAAATGGAGCCGGAATAATCGGTGTGAGAGATCGGGGTCGTATTGTCAGGGAGGTTCCGCTCCTATCGATGCCTAGGGACGACATGGTAAGGAGATACAGCTTCGAAAAAAATTTTGCCTCGTTGCTGAGTAACAGAAGGGACTGGGAGCGTGATTTTCGGGCCTCCCAGTTGGAACACACGTTATTAGATGGTACGCTGATGGGTCAAAGACCAGTATTGGGACGGGTGCGGGGGTATTTGGGCCAAGGACCAAATTCTCCGAACCTATGGGAACTTCTCCGAGTGTGTTTCGGGCTGATTTCAATGGCGTGAAATGTGCATGCGGTTCAGCCTAGAAAGGGGGTATCGGGGAAAGGAAATAATGATTATGTCGGATAGCCGGGCTGCGATCGGAGCGCTGAGCTCGTTTTCAGTATCCTCCGCGGCAGTATGGGGCTGTCTTGAGAAGCTCAATGAGTTAGGCAGATCCAACCGGGTCACACTGTGTTGGGTGCCGGTCCATGTGGGCGTGGAAGCAAATGAGGCCACTGATGCGCTTGCGAGGAAGGGGGCAAGCACACCTCTTCTTGGGCCGGAGCCCTTCTGCGGGATCGGACCACATACTATTCGTTGGGAATTAAGGAAGGAATCAGAAAGACGACCGCCTTCTTTGCTGCGACGAGAAGTCTTCAAGAGACGAGCACTGGAGAAGTCTTCCGGGGCTGCGGCAAGCCAAAGAGCTACTGGGAGATTATGGCCAGAAGCGATTTAAAAAAATTATAGGGACGGGCAAGAACTAGGTGAGAGTCCTCACCGGCATTTTGACGGGTCACTGCAGGCTTAGGGGACATCTCAGTCGGCTGGGCCTGGAAAATGAGGATGCTTGCAGATTCTATGGGGAGTATGGAGAGACCTCAGTGCATCTCCTGGGGGAGTGTGATGCTCTTGCTCGTAGGAGGGGAAAGGTTCTGAGAGGCTTTGCTCTAACGGTGGCGGAGTTACGGTCTTCTGGTCCTCACAAGTTGCTTGAGTTCATCAGGAGGATGGGTCTCGAGCGTGTGTTGTAAGGCATACCCCACACTCGGGTGGGGTCGCACAATAGATCCTTATACGTGGTCGTGGTGCATTGTTGCCCCCGTTGCACAAATCTACTCATATCTTACGAACAAAAGGAATTTAAGGTAGCTTATTCTTACACCGAACCCGATTATTGACGAAAAGAACACCTTTTCTAACACCAAAGACTTTCATTTAATAACATTAAAAAAATTTAGTAGATGATTAATGCTTATATGAACTTAATTTATGTCAGTTTAAAACCATCTTATCTATTTCTTTCCAAATTAGATTACGAAACCACTAGTGACTTAACAACGGCCGACTAGTAGATTAATAATCATAAGCACAACTCGGATCTTATCGCGAACTAATTATGCAGTTTCTATACAATAAGGAAGATAAAAAGCAATATGAATTCTCTGTTGATGTTCTTGGGCAAGGAAGGGGTTTTTTACTCCTCGATTAACCTATGATTTATAACTGGCTAAGTATCTCATCACTTAATCTAAGAAATCTATGCACTATATTATTACATAAAACATCACAATTAAACTGAATACAATCCTGTTAGCATTGTCTTCTACGAGTACATGCCTATAATTTATGATGCCCTTATTTACATAAAATTATTTTTCTTCTCACTCTTAATAGAAACAACTAAAAAAAACATGAATTAAATCTTTTGAGGAACTTTTGGAGATTAAGAGAGCCTACGTTGAAATTTTAAAGTGGTTATTTAAAAGAAAATTTTAATTTTTTCTCTTCTTCTAATTTTCAATTTCATCCCCACATTTAAAAAAAAAACTCGATAAAAATAAATATTTACGTAGACTCCAGAGAATAAGCAAGAAAATAAGTTTATTTTTTAAAACTATAAACTCGCTATGGTATTTATAACTTTCGAGTCTCTGCAATTTTTTTTTGCATAAAAATGTTTTTATTTTTATATTAAATTTTATCTTTTACATTATCTTTTAACTTTTAAATATTGTATTTTAGCTGTTAAAAAAATGCTCAACGAAATGCTTATGTGCTACCAAAAATGTTCGAAAAAAAGGAAAACAATGAAACTACTTCAAAAATGGTTAAAAATTCGAAACGTCGCACTCGAAGCTAATTACGTGTTACTTAAATTACCTTTTTTGAGTAAATGTTACCTTAACAAGTTTATTAATAAGAAAATGGCCGCACTATAGCGTTAAATGAATCCACAAGTAATATAATGTTTGAATTTCACCTAGAAAAATTCACTATTTCTTTTTACAACTTACAGTTTTATTAGGGGCATATACCAGAAATCCTATTTAAAAGTATAAACTAAAACTTAATTTTTATGTTATTATGTACAGCTTCAAGTTGTATTAGATTTACGCAAGCAATCATTAAAATATTAATTCAGTATATAATAGAACTATGTATATTTAATAAAGTAAATTTTACTTTTGATTTAGATTTAGAAAATACAGAGGCGCACTATAACAAAAACAATTTGTTTATTTTACCTTTAACAATGCAATAATATGGTCAAGGTCATAAAACCTTCATTGAAATTATTATAAACTTTCCATGTATAATAAATTATTACTGAAATTGAATAGCAAAATACGTCAATACGAGAAAATGAAAATTACAGTTTTTCATTATATCAACACATGCAAAAATGCACATATAAAAAAGCGTACGATATAACGTCATTCACATACATACACATAATATAAATACGCCAATCGTCATTTTATATGAAATACCAGTAAAATAAGGCGAAAAATGAAAAATGAATTTAAAATATAAAGTACAACTTTTAATAATGGAAAACAATTTGTGTACACGACTATATTAAAAACCAATTAATGAAATAGTTGTGAAACTTTTTTTTGTTCAACACAACCAAGTAACTATAATAAATAATAAATTATATTTACAAAAGGCTTTTTTCTATATAATAGGACCGGAAATATTTAAAATTGCATACTCGTTTGTAATGGAGTTTTACTTTCATTATCTCCTACTTGAATGTCTATTTCACTGAAATATAGTGTAATTATAGTTTTTGTATTCACAATAGTTTAACTTAGTGTCTTATCGTAACCTTAAAACTACATATGCAGAAACAGAATTATTATCTGTTTCGTATGTAAATCTTATTCACCTTAGGAATAATAATTATCATCCACAAAACCTCTCAATTTAACTATATTGTGTGCCAGTAATTTTATATCGGGCCGTGTTCTGCAGTTCTCTTCCATTTCTTTCTTAACGGGTCTGCGCAACTTCTGCGCACTTTCCGTTTACCTTCTAGGGACTGCTTTTCAATACGCGAGTTTGCGATACTCTGGCCGTCCTAATTGAGTCGCTAAATTGCCTGTGATGTGGCCCTTTTAGCTTTACATCTTCCTATTTACAAGTGACTTTGTTTTGTTGCTCGTTTTGTTTGGAATGTCTTTATTTGGTAAGAATTGCAACATTGGCTCTCGCTTGATCGTATTAAAGGCCCTTTCGAAATCCACAAAAGCGATAAACCGTGGTGAATTCCATTCAACTGACTGTCCTTCGATTATCGAAAGGGTATTTTCGGTCAGTCGCCCGATGTTGTCATTAATTATACCTAGACTTATTATTTCTGAACTGCTCATTATTATTACAATCATTACGACGGGTCCATTGTTTAGTTCTATGTCTAATTGTGAGTAGAATTCATTTTTTGCATTATCACTCGTTAGTTCTGTGTGGGCGTTTAATTGTATTGACGCTATTTTTTAAATTTTTGTACGTATTCTTGCAGTCATTGTTTGTTTATTTTTTTTTGGTTTATTTTCTTCGGACCTATTACATCTCGAAATTTTAAAATCATCCTAGACACTTTGAACTATATAACGAACTTGCTTGTCGTGTATATAACGTATTACTATAACGTACTTGGATTGCCTAGTCCAATGTGAAACGACATTATTTAAAAGCGATATTATTTCTTGCATGCAAGCAGGTTTCCAGACGTAAGCAGCAACTCGATATAACAGTGGCCACTGAAGTATCACGATGATTCGGCCATTTCAATCAACAAGCCAAAACGAGACACTTTGTAAACACAAATTTTATTTTTTCAAACTTCTCATAGAAATAAACTTCCTTTTTTTTGTATTTCAGTTTTTTGTTTGTTTTTTTTTACATAGAAGAACAAAATAAAATTAACAACCAGCTAGTTTTTTAATAATTTCTTTCTATTTTCAAGGAAGGTCGCCGTTTTGTTGGCGCCATAATACGAGTATAATAACGAACTTCATAAAATATTCAAATCGAATTAAATTATTTTTTTTGTCTTTTTTTTTTTACTTTTAGCGTTCTATTATTTTTAATTCTTATGTCCTTTTTTACATAGAGAGTATGTATAAATTCTTTTATTTTTTGTTTAAGTAACACGCCATTTAGATTTGATAGGTTTTTTTCGTGTATAGTAAATATATATCGAGAACAGCAAAAATGTTGATTAATAAAGTTGGCTCAAACCAATGGTTTGTATTGTAGCACTTTTCCCTTCAACAAGTGAAAATACTGCTTTTAAAAACAGTATATGTATATCCACCACACTATTAAAATTATTTTCATTTATAAACGAAACTATTTTTAGGATTGCATATATTTTGGATGAACAATTTATGCAGTCTTTGAAATAAAGCAAAAATTAATATAAGGAGGGGTTAACATAATGCTCGATTTTAAGGGTTAATTGTGTGAGTTAAGAAAAATAATTTTTTAATATGTCATGGAATTTACCGTTAGCTTTTTGCGTTTAGAGAAACCTGAAAAAGCTTGCGGTTTCGGAAATATAAGGTGTCAAAAATTCAAATTTTCCAAATTTCAAGAGGCGATAACTTGAGAGGGGATGGAGATGGAAAAAAACAATGCTTCATTTTCTTCTAACAAAATGAAGCATTTATTAGTGTCTAAAAGTCCCTAAAATTTCAGGCTTCTACCTGAAATAATAATAGTTAAAAAATGGCATATTTAAGGTTTTTCGGGATTTTTTATTCGGATTCGGGAAAATGTTTTGTTATAAATAAAATATTAAATTTGTTCTACGAAAATAAGTTTCTAGTAAAGATCTATAAGTTTCTAGTACGTACTAAACTTCAGCTATCTTCAAGAGTGTAGAAGTTTTGTAAACAGACACACGGACAGACGGACGGACGGTTGGACAGAGTGAAACTAATAAGCAATTTTTTTCAAAAAATGTTTGGAAAAGTGCTAAGAATATTGTCATATACACTAAAAGGTACAAACACACACGCTCAGATACTCAGTTATAGAATAGGCACCAAAAGGCAATATAAAATTCATTTTTAAACTTTTCAAGAGGATATATACAATTAATTTTGGTTGAATATAAATTTGTTACTAATAGTTTTTAAAAGTACGAAAGAAAAATATAAAAATGAAATGTTCATCACAGAAAAATTGTTATTTTACCAGTTTTTCATAATATCTGGATTTTTTATCTTTTATTCGTCTTGTTCTTTTTAAAAGTACTTTATATAGTATATAGAAAGAAAACAATTTGTAAAACAGTGACGCCAATTATTATAGCTTCCCACACAAATTTAATTTTCGTCAAGATTCCAAGAATAAAATTTTCCACAGTTTATTAAGACTGCAGGAAGTTTTCTGAAATAATAATTTTATAAAATAATGTTAATTTATTGACTTACAATTTTCGAGGGACAAAAAATAATGCACTTTGGTAATTTGGGAAGACTTTTTGAATTTAAATTCCAAATTAAGAGTGTCTTCATAGAATAATATTTTAAGATTCTAAAAAAATAATTCTAATTGAACATCTATTTCCATCAGTAAGCAATCAAGAATAACTAAATAGTTATGTGCTAAATAACTACTAAATATGAATTGGAACTTATTTATGCAAAAATATTGCCTATTAAAAGGAGAATTACTTTAAAATTTATTAGGTATTATATTTAAGATTAAGCAATTTGCTCTAAAATATCCAATAAAATCTCCAAAATATCCAAATACGTAATTTTCTTCTGTTTGACGTTTATTATATAATTTTATAACTTACATATTTATTTGACTTTAATATACATACTTATATGTTTTTATATCAAGAGTAGGATGATAGTCATATACCATTATTTTTATAGCCCATTTTTTATTTAATCCATATAAAATGTAAAAAGAATTCAAAAGTTACTTAAATGACATTAACATTGAAATTTTTTTAATTAATTTAAAGAAAAGGATAATAATATTGACGTTGTACATATTTGTTCATGATGGTATACGAATATAATATAAACACACTCTAGAGTGGATCGTAAATGTGAAAATATGTTATATTGCCCTAGCTATACACAAATAAATAACAAAAATTCTAAAAGGAAATGACAGAAGTGGCGTACGGATTATATTATACAAAAAGCCGTTTCTCCTTATTGTAATAATGATATATTATCTAATATTTAAAAAGAAATACACCCGCAGCTAGTGTTATAATATTTTGGGCACACTGAATTTAAGTAAAACAAAATTATACCGTTACAATCGTTTTTACCTTAGAATCGTTTTTATCTGAGAATGAGTTTATTTAGCTTGTAATATTATACTTAGCTAAATGTTTGTATAAAACTTATCTATCTTCGCAGCACCAACTGTTGCTCTTTTCGGAAAACCGAAGAATAAATGAATAATTTTGAACAGATTTGCAATTGAGTGAAGAAAAAATGCACATTAATAATTACAAAAGTATCTGACAAAAACAATTTCTTTGGCCCAACCTAAGTCACGCGTTTAACATATTGAAGTTCAAAATATGTTATATAAAATTCTATAGAGTAGGTGTTTTTTCTCTTAAGAAAAAAAGGAAAACATTAAACGAAAACCTTTTTTTTTCTCTTACATAATTTCTATAAATTTTGTATGTTTAAAGATGGATGAGTAAAAACGTGTTGTTATTATATTTCAGTAGATTTTTTAACATATTTGAAGAACGTTTACATCCAATTTTTATTTTATTCCATTTTAATTTTCATTTAATTTTTGTTTTTCCTTCCTTTTCTCAAACAAAAAGAGTATTTTGAATTGTCATCTGCCCTTGTAAAACCATTGTCACTTCAATTTTCAATTTAAAATTTCCATTACTTCATACACATATAATGAAGAGTTATCATCTCAGTAATACTTCACATCATACTCTTTGGTATTTTTATTTTATTTATACATATTCATACACAACATATTTTAAAGCGCGTTGCAATTTATTTTCAAATTAGTAGTATTTTACTTTTAATTTATATTAATATCTGCAATAGTTTCAAAGTTATGATTCATGTTTAATTTCAGTAAAAATCAATACATAATTCTTAACATATATGTATGTACACTTAGTTGCTGGAATCTAGGTATATAAAATTTTATTAAAAAAACTATTACTGGCCAATAACACTGACTAGCAATAAGAACTATTACCAGCCTATTACTATTACTCCCAAAATTTTAAAATTTTCAACAAAACTTTTGTTAGATATACATTCCGTTCTGTAATTAATTATTCCACTATCTGGCCACACTGATTTAAAAAAAACACAAGAAAATATAAAAAATATTAAAGAAAAAAAAAACCAAAATAATTCTCTGGTTTTTTTCTTTTCTCTTTTTATTTCTTGTTATTTCTCAAATCATAAAAGTTGATTTCCTCAGATCACGCTATTTTAACTGTTTCCATATTGGGATAGTCTACAAAACTGAATAATGATTGCCTGACTGTGAAACTTTGATGGAAACATGTCAAAATAATCCATCAAAAATATAAAAAAAAAAACAAAAGCAAAAAAATAACAAATTTTTTTCGTTATTTCTTTCCTATATTTCAGTACTGCCGTGTAAATTCCATTAGTGAGGGTGACTAAAGACTATTTAAGAATTATATATATACAGTTCATAAGTACATAGAGAAAACTTGAATCAAATTTATAATGAGATGAGTTTGAAAAATTTATTCAACATGAATAAAGAATAAAAATATTCTTAAAACTTATTCCTTATTTACCTCCCACTTCATTATTTTTATGATGAGGATGATGGCGGTTATGTAAAATGGAAAATATAATATAATATTCATGTTTAAGCGGTTCGGTCGCTAGCCTACGACTGTGGTGCTTCGGAAGGAGCTTTATGACTCCGATAAAAATCTCGCAGTTAAGACAACTGCTATACTATAATTTTTGAGTTACCTAGCTATACTGAAGGATTGGGGAAACTGCTGAGGTCTCCAAATTTGGAAGGCTTTTAGCAAGTGCCAAGTTACTTGAAAGGTGCTGGAAATTCTTGGACCAATTCCGCTTCGGAGTCTCTGGGGCTGCAACTGGATGCACATTTTTCTGAGGTTGTGAGGACCGTGCTCCAGGAATATGTCATTCGCCTAAGGTTGGTAGAAGCTCTCACAGCTGCCCAAAGAATCTTAGATCTATCAGTTAACCATCATTTCTATTAAAGATATTGGAAAAGTTGATAGGCGTATACATAAGAGTAACTCTTTCTTTTTTTTCAGGTTAATACCCCTTTTTTTCAATAAACTTTTCAAAATTAATTTACACAAAATTTCCGGTAATTGATTCTATACGTACTAAATTTTAGAAAATGTTTCTGAAATCTTTCTGAATGAATATAACGTGAGCTTCGAACTTTGTGACTTTTTAATTATTTTGAAAGAGATTTCGAAAACAGATTAAATATTTCTAAAAGATTTAAGTACACCTGAAACTTATTTTCATCAGAAACAATCATGGGATTTTAATTACTCAATTACCAGAATCAATAACATTTTAAGAAACTTTCATTTGTTAAATAAAATGATCACACGATTCGCAAGTTGCACATGTCTGATTTAGATATTTATAAATATGTTACTAAAACACTATTTACATATCATTCGATTCGTCAATTTTCTTTAGAGCTTCAAACACAAAAATAAGTTTAAGGAAAGACACAATATTTAAATAATACGAAAATAATAAATAAACAAAAGTAATTCAAGTTAAATTATCCATGATTGTCACTTTTGCTTTTGTATATAAGAAAAAAGTTAAATCAAATTCATTACATTTTTTTAGAATTTTATTTTTAGAAATTTTAATATAATCAAACCTAACATATTATATAAACTTACTTATAGTTATAATACAAAACATTAGAATTTTAGATTTCTAATGTGCACAAGGAATATAGAATTTTGGAAGAGATCGCCTTATCCTTTTTCAGTTTTCTTAAAGAAAATGAAAAGAATTTATCATATCAAAAGTTTTAGTTAAAGTTTACTAAATCGTAAATGATTACATTGAAGGTAAAATGTACATAGATAAATGAATAGATAAGTACAAATCTAAAGATAAATTATTCAAATTTGTTTCTAGAAAATTCGCATAAAAATTTATAAGAAATTTGGAAAGCGAAGAATATAATTTTTTTCTTCGTGAATATTTAAAAAAGGAATATGAAAATACTCATGAAATGCTGTACTTTCTATACTATATTAATATAGTAATATTAATATAACTATAGTAATATTAGAAAGAATGAAAAATATTTAAAAAAATCTATAATATTAGAAAGGTATGTATGTGATGTTGTTACTTGCACAGCCATGTACACATGACGTGCTATACCTTGTACACAAATATTTCTTTTTGTATTTTTTTTAACAGTAATTTTGCTTTTATTTAAACATATGTGTCACATATTTACCTTGAATTAAATAAAATATTTAAATTTTGTATTTTTACCTAAGTATATTACATACAAAATTAAATTGCTAAGAACAAATGTTGCTCCAAATATATTGTATTCAATCGCATTACTTAAACAAATTTTTATACCCTGCACTTCGTGAAGGGTATATTAACTTTGGTATGGAGTTTGTAACTACTTGAAGGAGTCATCTGCGGTATGGACATATATATATATTCTTGCTCAGCGTAAAATTCTGCGTCGATTTAGACATGTCCGTCTGTCCGTCCGTCCGTCCGTCCGTCCGTCCGTCCGTCCGTCCGTTCGCACGATAACTCAAAAACGAATAATGCAATCGACACCAAACTTTCACAAGTTTTTTCTTTTGTGCCAAGGACGAGCGCTATTGTTATTGGACTAATTCGGACAACGGGTTCGGGTAGCTGCCATACAACTCAAAGAGTTTATTTTGAATATTTCAAAAACTAATAAAGCTGTAAATATAAAACTTTGTACACATGTGTCCAATTATATTCTACACATGCTCTAAAAATTATAATGGGATAGCTGCACCGGTTCGGGTGGCTGCCATACAACTCCAACAGCAAATTTTTTATATTCGGCAAAATAATGTCAGATTCATGAAACTTGGCAGTCATGTGTCCAATTATAGGTCAAATATACTTCTGAAGTTTTAGAGGAATTGCTTTACAGGTTCGGGTACCTGCCATACAACTCCAGAAGCTAATTTTAAATATTTGGAAAAATAATAAAGTCAGATTCATGAAACTTGGCAGTTGGATGTCCGATTATAGATCAGATATATTTGTGAAGTTTTAGGGGAATTGCTTGACAGGTTCGGGTACCTGCCATACAACTCCAGAAGCTAATTTTAAATATTTGGAGAAATAATAAAGTCAGATTGATGAAACTTGGCAGTTGTGTGTCCAATTATAGGTCAGACATATTTCTAAAGTTTTAATGGGATTGCTTGACAGGTTCGAGTAGCTCCCATACAAGTCTTAAAGCTTATTCTTAATATTTGGAAAAATAATAAAGTCAGATCCATGAAACTTGGCAGTTGTGTGTCCGATTATAGATCATATATATTTGTGAAGTTTTAGTGGAATTGCTTGACAGGTTCGGGGACTTGCCAAACAACTCCAAAAGCATATTTTAAATATTTGGAAAAATAATAAAGTCAGATTCATGATACTTGGCAGTTGTGTGTCCGATTGTAGATCAGATATATTTGTGAAGTTTTGATGGAATTGTTTGACAGGTTCAGGTACTTGCCATACAACTCCAAAAGCTAATTTTAAATATTTGGAAAAATTATAAAGTCAGATTTATGAAACTTGGCAGTCGGATGTCCAATTATAGGTCAGACATATCCGTGAAGTTTCTATAGAATGACTTCACAGGTTCGAGTAATTGCTACACAATAACGAAAGGTGCAGGGTATTATTCAATCGGTTTATACCGACTGAAACGTTTTTACTTGTTTAATTTTATTTTAAAAACCAAATTCAATTTTGATGTACGATTCTTTGTATTAAATTTGAGAAACTTAAAGAAAAATGCTGCAAATGTTAGAAATAAGTTGATCTTAAATAAGATAAAAGTCAAATAAGTAAATGGCATAAATATGTATCACACGGAAGAACACAAATCTGCAGCAATACTAAAGTTAATTATGAATATTATATTATTCCAAACGTTTGTATATTCAAAAAGAAGAGAAAAAATTTTAAAACGAGCTATATGAAGCAGAATAGTAAAATATTGACATTCCCAACTCTCTCTCAGATTATACGACAACTTCTCAGCTAATATCGGATTTCAATAATCTCGTCCTGCAAGTAATACTCGTAGTAGCGATTATACGGTGCGCAAATTTCAACTGGAACAAATTTCAACTCAAACGAAACAATTTCATAAAATCTTGTACCATCATACTAATTACTTTTGCATAATTCGCAAACTTTTATTCAGAGAAAGAAATCGATTTCGAATCATAAACACTGGTGTCAACTCAAAATTAAATTCAGTGTTTCTTTTAACTGTCACTATATTTTACAATTAAATACCATAAATACCAATACTTTAATTTAAAAACTTAAACTTTTTGAAATGACCAACAAAACTAAATAGCTTTTACTTTTATTCAGATATTAAATTTATTGGACAATTTGTCATACTATATTAAAATTTTATTATTTCAATTAATTTAGTCATACTTTAATTGTACTTCATTCTTACTTAAGAACCACCAGAGGCTATAAAATATAGTAAAATATTAAAGGAAATATCTGTTTGTTGTATTTTGATTCCACTTGAAATCTCAATTTAAAGTTAAATGAATATCGATTAATATATATACAGAATTATGTACATATTTACAAATATTCAAATGATAAAACAACAAATTTAATATTGAGATTTTATGAACTGAACACGAATTAAACTTGTATATAATAAAATTGTTCATTTAAATTTTTTAACAGGAAATCTGCAGGTATACAATTATGCATAAGTATCCTTATAATATTGTCATCTTGTTTATATATTACATATAATATTGCAGAGGTGGGAAAACCTTGCTCTCGAGGCCGCATGTGGCCTCTGAGGGTTTTTGTGCGGTTTCGCCTCGCCGCCTTTTCGATTTATATGCCATTTCAATATTGAATTGCTTTCAAGTAAAAAACAAATGCAAGTATCTCGCTAAATATAATCTAATTTGAATTAAATTTATTAAAAATTGAATTTATTTTTTGTTTTATTAATATAATTTTATTCATTTTTATATACATTTGCATATGTATATATACATAAAAAAAATATTGACTTCAAAATAAAAAAAATTTATTTGCTACGAGTATAAATAAAACTGAATTTAAAATAAAAAAAAAAAAATTAAATTTGCACAGTAATAACCGTGCAAAAGCTACATTTAATCGTATTACTTATGCGGTTATTGTTATTTTAAATGTGGCCTCCATGGGTAAAAAGGTTCCCCACCTCTGCTATATTGTACCAGTAATGTAAATTTAATAGTAATTTCAAATTGTTTTTTGTATTACTTTTATTTCGACGCTTGTTATTATTTTTAATCCTTATTTTCATAATAAACAATAATTATTATTGTTATGCTCTTATTTACCCTCGTGTTTGTTTTTGTTATCCTCTTATGTATTATATTTCTCTCTTCTTTTATTAACATATATATATGTACACACACAGTATATTAAAAAAAAATATTTCTACTGATTAAATAGGTTTAAATGCTATTTGTTCAAAAATCAATTAAAATTTTTGTGTTAAAAAGTTTATTACAAATAAAATAAGTTTAATAGAAATTTTGAAAAAATTGAATTAAATTTGTTCTGATGAAAATTATATGAAATTTATAACCTTAATTGTGAACAAACGAAAATTCAGTTTTTTCCTTAGTTATTTAGAAACTTTTATCAAAGTTTAGTTTGCTTTTTTATTTCTAATCTATAATAATAATTAAGATTTAATAAAAAAAATTCCCCCATATACGGTACAATTTTAAAAATTTCTAAAAATAAAAAGAAAATTAAAAATCAACATTAACAAACTTAAGGAAAAATTATTCAAATCTATGTCCAAAATACAAAAATTTAATACAGAAGTATGTATGAACAAAGTATATAACTGAAATTTGTAAGTAGTTTGGTATATATTTTTCTCGTTATCCTTTAAAAAGGAATGAAATAACTTGGCCTGACTAAAACCGATTATTAAAATTTTATGAACAACAATATAACAAAACAACGCGTTATATAAACATAGGGTTTAATATAGTTTCAGTTCAGTGATTGGTAACATTTTTTAGAATTTGATAAAAAAAAAATTTTACTCGTAGTCTAATAAGCAAAATGATATAATCCATTTATTTTTAGACATAAATTAAACATAATATAATCTGTTAACCTATATGATTTTTTAATAAAACTTTCTTTTTAGCTTGGTACACTATGTAAAGAATAAAAACATTTTGTCAGTTGCAACTATATTCGTCTCACACATAGAGAATTTTCGATACATCTAGATAATAAAAATTTTTCAAACCGAAACGCATCACTCGTATTAAGAGTAATATTTATCTTTAAGCAATGCAAAACTACTTTTATAAATTCAATCAAACCATCGGATTATAATGAAACTTCTCTGGAAAATTTCAAAAACATAAAATTATGAGTCAACTCACATGTCATAATAATAATATTAATGTATAAGATTGCAATGATTGATAAAACCAAATCTGTAATTCTACTATCAACATAATCAATCAGTTTGAAAATACTCGAATTATTTCAAATGACTGCAAAGCAATAAAATTTTTCATTCTAAGGTTAGCACATTATTTTGGCTAAACTTTATTATATGTTTATTGCAGCAAAAAAGTTGGCTAAGACTGCTTTAATTTAGTTTTTCAAAATTGATATTATCCTTTTCCTTAGTTTTTATTTTTGACTTTGTATTATAATTTCTTGTCTTTTTTGTTCTCTTTCCTCTAATCATGTTCAAGGCAAGTTGTTTGTCTGCTTTTTGAGGTTAAATTAAATGTCATATAAACTATTTTTCATATTCTACATTTTTTTATTTTCATTTATTTATTATATTTATAGTATTAGTAAAATTATATGTACAATATAAATGCATACTAAAAATAAAAAATTCCAAGGACCAATTATGTTGGTATTTGTATTTATTACTTAATAAATATAACTTATAAACAACTATGAAATGTGATAATAAGAGTATAAATGCGGTAGGGATATCTACTAAAACGTCGGCAGAGACCAAGGCTGTCGGCGAGGGCTTAGCTGAGAGGGTCTCCTCCTATTGGGGAAGTTAGATGAAAAGTCATAGAAGGTTATATAGAAAAAAGTCTGAAGAAGGCAACAAAAGTAGAACCTCTGAAAGTAATATAAAAAGCACGTTACATCAGAGACCAACAGTCGATTCGCGTATAAGAGACTTTGAGAATCTGTGTGAGGAGCTGAAAGAAGAGATCTGGAAGTTTAAGGTAGAAAATTTAAGACTTAAAAATCTAAGACTCTCTGGGACAGCAGAATTCTTCTTTGGTGGACAAATCTCCACAAAATGAAAAAATGTTCAGCTTAAAGAACATAAACCTCAGCCGATATCCTCAAGATAAATAAGGATCCTCAAAGAGGAAAGTATTATCATGAAGGTAAACATGACGAACAACAATCAACTAAAAATAAATGTTGAAAATGAAAATGAATATAGACAATTAACAGAAGCTGTTAATAAGTCCAAATTGAAATGGCATACTTATGAAAATAAATTGACGAGGCCAATTAAGTTACAGTCAGTAACCTACATCCATCATGTGAGCCCCAGGATATTAAAAGTAAACTTATCCAAAGGGGATTCAAATGCGTAGGTGTCATAAATAAAATAAAAAAATAAAAGAAAATTATTTAATACTATTAAAAAATTGCCCCTTCTTATAAAGTCCTTCGATCACCCCGAAAACATAAATAAAATATATAAAATAGAATCTCGTCAGCCCATGAAAGCAAAAATTGGGCCTCTTAGAAATAATGGATCCATCCCGAAAAGATGCCACAGATTCGGTTATACACAAAGATTTTGCCAAGGAAGGGCTAAATGTGTTAAATGTGCTGGTAATCATATGACGGCGGAATGTAATAAGAAGAAAAATTTCAGGCAAGGTGCGCAAGCTGTAATGAGCCACACCCTGCTATTTACCGGAACTGTTTAGTGGCTGAGGAATTACAAAAAAGAAGAATGAAAATGAATCGGCCCAAACGAGCTCTGGGTACGAGTGAATCATAATCCCAATCAAAAACGAATAGTGCTTTTACATCAAATAAGGTTAAAAATGATGTTATATACTCACAAGTAGCTTCCAAAATTCCATGATGAGGAATCCAAAGTAGAAACTGAGGAGGTTCAACTTGTTGTGGTTAAAGTCTACCAGGCAGGACTTTAATGTTGGTTCAGTACATTACCCACCGGGATGTAATACAAAGAAGAATATTTTTAAGCGCTGGAGGAAACTAATATTTACTGGGAGGTGACTATAATGCCAAACATGTGGATTTTGACTCTATATTAACCTTAACTAGATGTAGAGAATTTAGAAAAGCCATTCGGGAGTTGGGATGTTTTCCTTTCATTCTACTAGCAGTCCGACTTGTTGATGCTAAGAACTATATCCCGGATCTTATTGACTTTATATCTAAAAGAATTTCAACAAATTTGAACTTGGAAGATGATTTTAATCTGAATTCCGATCACTGTGCTGTAATATAGTAACAAACGGAGCGTATCCACTTTAGTCAACAAAACCATGGATAGGGGGGGCTTCAAATATGATATTATTAGACATAAATTTTAATGCTGAACTGCATGCAAACTAGAGATCAATTAAATTTTGAGGTGGAGGGTTTGATAGAAAAAGATGTGTATCAAATAAATTTCAATGCTGAACTGCATGCAAACTAGAGATCAATTAAATTTTGAGGTGGAGGGTTTGATAGAGAAAGATGTGTATCAAGTAATTATCCTAAGGACAAAACTGATTTAATAGTACAAAGAAGAAGGGATAGAAAATGTGGATAGACTTTCTCAAACACTCAAAAGAAAAAGAAAAAATTTTATATTAGAATCATACGAGAATTATATGAAAGGCCGGCAACTAAAAAAACCAATTATTCGATGTGGAAAGCAACGATGAGTACCAAAAAGTTGATAAAGCGAATTCCCCCATTGAAGAATTATCCAGATTGATCATGGACTACAAGCAACAGGAATAAAGCTGAACTATTTGGTGATCACTTGAAAGGAATTTTTCAAGAAATGTAACCTGAAAAGGAAATGAAACTCTGCCTTCAGATAGCAACCATCCAAGATATTTTCGTCCAATTAGTCTAACTCCTTTTCTATTGAAGGCGATAGAGAAAGTGGTTCATAGATCCATGAGAGAGGACGATTTTCGACCTTCTACAGCAAAACTACGTTCTCAGCAAAAGCACCGTGGTTGAATTCACCAGATGTAGATGTACGAATAAATTTTAAGAGCCCAATTCTGTTTTTGAACGTATTGGCTATTCTAGAAAGGTGAAGTATCAGTGATAACGGGGCCCAAAACCGCACTGTCACCTCCAAGTGGTGGGCCCCGGTAATGGCGGAGGATAAAGGGGTGATTGAAACGATCAAAGTTACGTTCGTGTCGTGGTCATGTCTTGCGGCGAGCCTCTTGCTTTGTGAGTTTGTTCAGGAAAGGGCGGCGCCTCCGATGGAGACGGATAATCAGGATCCTCTTGGACCTATTATCCAAAAAACTGAGGAGGACCTGAAAAGGTTGGACATCAGGGGAAAAAAACAATATTTCTCTGGTGCATCCAAGCGGCGTATCGTGGCTTATATCAGGGATGGCATGTCCCCAGAGGAAGCTCGCAGATATGAGAAGGAAAGGCTGGAAAAGCTGAAGGCCTGCGGATCGGGTGTTGTGGCCGACCATCCCCAAAAGAGGGAAAGGTCGGAAAGCAACACCCCTGATGCAGGGCCCTCAAAGAAGAGGTCGATGAAGGGCAATGTTGAGGAAAAGGTCACTGGGAACATTCCTCAACAAAACCCGAAAATGACTTCTTATCGGGATGCAGTAGCACAGGTCAAGGTGCCCATCACTCATAGACTGCATCCAGAGGAAAGGCTATCCGAAGTCCAGATGGGGAAAATCAAAGTAGCCATCATGGATGAAATGGATAGGGTTGTGGACTCTCATCCACAATTCACTGCAGCGTTGCAAAGGGACGGATGGATATCCGTAACATGCAACAATCAAAACACCAGGGAGTGGATAACCAGTGTCTGCAGGAAGATAAAGCCTTGGGACGGTTGCGATGTCGTGATACTGGACGGCGACGGCATGCCCAAACAGCACGTCTGCGTCACCTACGTACCAAAGGACGAGACAACCGTCAGTCTCTCCAGGGACAAATTTCTAAGTAGGATAGGGAAGCAAAATCCCAGCCTCAAGATAAGTTCCTGGAGGGTGCTGAGGATGGATAAGGAAAAGGACGGGGGCTGCTCCATCACCTTTTCCGTGGATGATTCCGGATTGGAAGATCTACGGAAAGCGGACTTCCGACTTTTCCTGAATTTCTTCCGTGTTACCGTTCGGGTTAAAGGAAGAAAATCCTCTCAAGGTGCTGGCGCCAGGGCAGGACAAAATAAAAAACCAGTGCCCACCGCGACAACGACGAGCACTCCGTAAATGGCGGCAAGGGAAACAGAAGGACCATCGACAAGCACGCCAAATACAAGCGTCCCGGGGGAACCAAAAAGGCTCAAGCCCATTGGGAAGCCCGGAACTGCTTCCGTATTTGCTGCTGGAGGGGCTAGCGTGGCACCTGGGACGGCAAAAGAGGCAGTGGCATGGCAGGCGCCCACTAAGATGTGTAAAAAGGCGGCAATGGGAGGTAAGGCTCATGTAAAGCCATTGTCTAAAGGGCCAAATCCCATAGACAAGAGCCGGAGGAAATAATATGGCTGTGAGGTGCATCCAAATAAATCTACAGCATGCTAGGGCATCTATTGATGTTCTGGCTCATAGATTTATGAAGGATCACCTCGATATCGCCTTTATCCAAGAGCCTTACATAGTGAAGGATCAGGTTAAGGGCCTAACAGGTGAGCTATTGTATGATAATACAACTGGGGGCAGGCCTAGGGCTTGCATCTTGTTTAGTAAAAGGCTAACGTATTTTCCCATT
The DNA here is from genome assembly GCF_029603195.1 of Condylostylus longicornis. Taxonomy (NCBI): domain Eukaryota; kingdom Metazoa; phylum Arthropoda; class Insecta; order Diptera; family Dolichopodidae; genus Condylostylus; species Condylostylus longicornis. The sequence continues at coordinate 470,539 of NW_026578011.1, forward strand.
CCAGATTACTGTTCTAAGGATCACGTAGCTGCGTTGGTGAAGGTGAAGTCCTGCGGGGGCTGGACAGAGTTCATTGTGTGCTCATCCTACCTCCCGGGGGACTGTGCCCACCCGGACGAGCAACTGAAGGATCTAGTGGACTTTTGTGGAAGGAGGAACTTCCAAGTTATAATAATAAGTGATGCCAATGCCCCCCACACCGTCTGGGGAAGCAGCAATATAAACAAAAGAGGTGAGTGCCTACTTGAATTTATATATAGCAATAAATTAATGATTATGAATGAGGGCAATAGGCCGACATTCATAAATGCAATTAGGGAAGAGGTCCTTGACATCACCTTTTGCACTGAATTTATCGGCAGTAGGGTTAGTGGATGGCATGTCTCAAATGAGACATCCATGTCCGATCATAGGCAGATTAGGTTTGATATCATGGTCTCCGGGGGCCTGGCAGAAGAAATTTATCGGGTGCCCCAATCCACAGATTGGAGTCAATTCGAAACGCTCCTCATGGATGGGATTGGATCCGTTCCTGCTTCTGTCAGAACGGTGATGGATATCGAACTGGCCAGCGAGGCCCTGACGGCGGCTATTACTAATGCCTATCACGGGAGCTGCCGCGCTAAGCCGAGGCGGAGCAATAGGAAGTGCCCGTGATGGAATGAAGAGCTTTCAAGGCTTAGACTAAAGACCAGAAAGCTATTCAATAAGGCCAAGGCGTCAGGTTCGTGGGAAGAGTATAAGGACTCACTCACAAAATACAATAAAGAAATTAGGAAAGCGAAGAGAGACTCGGAGATTCTTCGGAATCACTCAAATGCAGTCATCGAACCAAGGGCATCCTGGCCCAGGAGGGATGACTGGCAACGATCCCGTCTAGTCTTCACGATGGGCAGGATTAGATGGGCTGTTTTCTCTTTCAGGCCCTTCAAATCTCCAGGTGATGACGGGATATATCCTGCATTTTTGCAGAGGGGTTTCCAACATATCGCTAGAGCACTGTTGGAAATTTTTCGTGCCAGCTATGCGTGGGGTTACATCCCTCAGGCATGGAGGGTGGCTAAAGTGACGTATATTCCGAAGGTGGATAAGCGACCAACCAACCACCCAAGGTCTTTCCGTCCAATCAGCCTTACTTCTTTTCTATTGAAAGCAATGGAAAAAGTGATTGATAGATTTATACGGGACGGTGCACTGGGAAGCAATCCCTTGCATGAATCTCAGTACGCCTATCAGTCGGGAAGGTCTACTGTACTCGCTCTGCAGAGTCTGGTGGGGGTCCTCGAAAACTCACTGGAAGTACGGGAGGTGGCAGTTGGCTGCTTCCTTGATATAGAGGGAGCTTTTGACAACACCCCATATCATGTCATCTGTGAGTCGTTGCACAAACGAGGGATTGATGCGACGACTAGCAGATGGGTTAATCGGATGCTACAGGATAGGATTATTAAGTCCACCATAGCTGACGATATACTCTTCATTTCCGCTGCAAAAGGATGTCCGCAGGGGGGTTCTTTCGCCCCTCCTGTGGTCCATTGTAGTGGATGATCTAATCGCTGCTCTCAGGGGCTCGGGGGCGCGTGTCTGGGGATACGCTGACAATGTGGCCTTCGTCGTGCGGGGAAAATTTGAGAGCACTATTTCTGATCTTCTACAGCAAAATTTACGTGTTGTGGAAAGGTGGTGCAAAGGCGTTGAGTTAAATATAAATCCAAGCAAGAGCTTTTTGGTCGCCTTCACCAGACGAGTGATAGAGTTATCGGGAGAGCTACGGCGGCCTTGTGGACGTGTAGGAGCTTCATCGGGGGGACCTGGGCTATATACGGCCCTTGCTAGGCCCATCGTCACCTATACGTCGATTGTATGGTGCCGTAAGGCTCAGCAGGCGGGTGTGCGGGCCAAGCTGGAAAAACTACAGAGGCTGGCCTGCCTGGGAGTGACCGGGGCGATGCGGACGGCTCCCACCGCTGCATTGGAGGTGATGATCGGATTGCCGCCACTGCACCTCCATATATTGAAGGAAGCTCGGCTGGTGACTTACCGACTTCTCTCTGGCGAGGACGGGGCAGGGCTAAAGTTGGCCCACAGAACTCACAGAGACTTCATTGAGGGCGATCCGATTCTAAGAATAACCATGTCAGATACCTGTCTGCCGCGGTACAACTTCGACCACAGGTACAGGGTTCTGTTTCCCGATCGATGGACGTGGGATCGGGGTGGTCCGGTTATTAGGTCGGGTTCGAGCGTGTGGTATGCGGACGGGTCCAAAACGGAGTCGGGTGTGGGTTCGGGCGTATACGGTGTCCGCCCGGACACGCGTATATATGCAACCCATGACCCGTATTGCACAGTATTCCAGGCCGAAATACATGCAATAGAGATCTGTCTGAGAATCAATTTGGAAAGGGGGTATAGAAACCGCACCATCTATGTGTTCTCAGACAGCAGGGCTGCACTGCTGGCGCTCCGTTCAGCTCAGGTTACATCCAAGCTGGTCTGGAGCTGCCTTGCTGCACTTATGGAATTGGCATCGGAGAACAGAGTGATGCTCATTTGGGTGCCGGGCCATAGTGGTCATGCGGGCAACGAAGTTGCCGATGAGTTGGCGCGGAGGGGATCTGGGGCTGCCTTTCTACGGTCTGCCTTCTTCCGCCGTGGGGGCCAGGCTTGCCTGCCTACTCGCGGCGGAATGCGGCCGTCACTGGCGGGACACGAAAGGGTGCCGTCATGCGAAGGTGTTTCTTCCGGCGTGCTCCGGCGGATTCGCCGCGGAGTTGCTGGGGATGAGCAGGAGCCGGGTTCGCACTATTGCGAATTTCTTCACGGGGCACTGCCCGGTGAAGTACCACCCGCATAGGCTGGGGAAGTCGGGCTCCCCCCTGTGCAGATTTTGTGGGGGTGGCGATAAGACCGCCCTGCACATTCTCTGCGACTGTCCGGCACTGGCTGTTCGGCGCCGCAATTGTCTTGGACATGGGTCCCTAAGTGTTCGGAAACTGTTGTCCAACTCCCTTAGGGATATCTCCGGCTTTGTGATTGGGACGGGGATATTATAGACGGGAGAGTGGGGTGGCTACAATAAGTCAAAAATGGCTGCGGTGGCTTGGGGGGATGCTCCTATCCCACTCGGTTCCCTTAGAATCTACAATCTACAATCAGTGGTAACCGGCTCTCGGCTCTCGTAGAATACCCAGTGTCACCGAGAGGACTACAACGGTGTCATAAAAGTGTAGGAATTTAGTTGGCAAGACCTGGTGCGTCAGTTTTAGGACACAACTGTGATTACACACAATCCCTGCTAGGCCCATCAGCACCTAAATGTATCGAAAATGGCAAAAATTCCTAAATTTACTCATAAATTCCTTAATCTTTCAAATTTTAATACAACAATTTTCATATTTCCATTTAAACCTGCTTAATATAAAAAAATATAGCGAAAACTACCGTCATTTTATGAACCGTTATATTAAAATTTTCACAAACACTATAAAACCGGAAAAAAATTATTTAAATTTTTGTTTTTTATATCAATTTCATATCTTTGACCAACTTTATTTTTATAGGCTATCATTTGAAAATTTCAATTTTTCATTCTTTTTTAATGCTTTAGTACATAGAATGTAGCTTTATATTTTTCTACAACATTTATTTTTAATAAAATAAAATTTGGTGAGACAAGTTAATATCAGTTTAAGAATGCAAAAACTGTAAAATTTGTAAGGTAAACTATTCTTATGTATTATAATCGCATAGGTTCGGAAAACGAAGAATACTTTTATTTAGTTGACCACCTATAAATCAATGAGTGTAATTACTAAGATAACTAAGTTCTGCGAAAGTTTTCTAACTTGAGGCTAAGAGACTTCATAAATCTTGAATTTTATTATGTTCATAAAAGATCAAATTTTAAAGGTAGATAGAAACACGTACGTTCCAGCACATTATACAATATCATTTTTGGCTAGCAACTGTCCCCAGTAAAATATCGTTAAAAGTTTTCAAAAAAAAAGTGACAGTAAAATAGTATATTCAAAGTATTAAGAACTTTTTATTAAAATTTTAAAAGACCAACAAATCCTGTTTAAAAAGAAAATACTTTGCTCCAGAAAATACTTTTAGTGATTTCCGTTATATGTTTTGGTTTTTTTATATATTTTTGTTCCTCTCATAAAACTTTTACTCTCAAAACATTTTAGAAACGATCATTTTGGACCAACAAATTCTTTCGATAAAATCCACTTTTATTCCCATATACACTTATATTGTATGTTATATACATACATAAATATATATACGAACATTTCCCCATATAAAAATTCCCATTGAATCATCAACCCGCACAGAAAGAATTTTACGATTTGCAATTTTTTTTGTTTTTCGCTATAAACTATGATGTCCTTAAGTTGTTCTAAATAATATCCGGAACCCATACAAAATCATTTTATTTTCGTTTTTTTTGTGAGTGCGATAAATAAAAAAAAACAAAGAGGAATTTTTTAGTATGAAAAAATCATAAAAAAAGAACGCTATAAGCAAAATGGTTCCACCGATTACAGTCAGGTAGGAAATGGTTTTAGTTTAAATTTTGTTTGTATATTTGTTTTTTTTTTAGTTACTGTACCGTTTATAACCATTTTCACCATTTCATTTTATGTTACTTCTATTGTATGCATATAGCGTTATTACGTGTGACGTTTTCTGTTTAACTTTTTGTTTTTATAAATATGTTTCTTACATGATTTTAGATTAAATCTCTTAATCGCGTACAACATTTAATGCTCTTGCTTATGTTTATACAGTAGAACGGCGAATATTTAGAGACCAATGTGAAAAGTAATATTTTTGAGTTAAAAAAGGAGGTGAGGTTTTCATAGCTATTTAAAAAACAGAATCACTGTATGTGTACACCTCAAAAATATATACGCATTTGTATGTACATTTGACAATAAAAACATGCTCTTTTTCAACATTTATTAAAAAATCGTTTATATATTCTTAAATTTTTAAATGCTAAGTATATTGAAATGTTTTGGTTTTTCTATATGCAACATCAAAATCTTTAAAACAATTTAAGAAAAAGGCTATAAAGTACATAAAAATAATATTAAACCCATCTTTTTTGGATATTTTATGAAAAATAAATTTCATTTTCTCTCACCACAATTAAATGTAGCCCTGGCATAATAATTGCTGAGCCGAAATAAGAAAATTGAAATTTGATTCGAAGTCAGAGTCAAAGTAGTCTCTAAGAAGTCAAACTTATATGTATTTTCAGTTGCTTAGATCATTAAATAATGATCAAAATAATAAAGAGAATCGTACTCACCACTTTAAGTAAATCCAGTAATTATAATCAATTGGATAAAATTGTCATATAAGATATGCTGCACCTTACATATCTTGCAATTAATATCTTTGAAATTAATTTAAATTTCTCAAAAATCTATTTTTTTGGTTTTAAATTACTTACAGGTAATCTCTGCCTTTATTATAAATTTCATTTATATAACCGCAATTTCTTTTATATTATGAAAATACAAAAAATTTTTTATAGTATAAAGGCGAGTACATTAAATTTTATCGGTCACGGTATACTATCATCCTAAAAGTTGGCAATCTACACGGTAAGTAATAATATGCATTCTTTTTATATCTTTTTTATATTGAATTTTTATGAATATTTTCTATACTTTTGGTTTTCTATATATTCTAAATGGTATTTAAACAATTCTGGACTTTCTTACTAAATATGCACGTTGTGATTAAGTTCGTTTTGTTTTGTTATAAAAATGAAAGAACCAAATATCAAAAAATAAGTATAAGAAAATTAAATTAGATTTTTTCCCTATTTTATGATGCAAAATATATAAAATTTCTCAACAAAGTCAAGAAAATAAAACCTACAAAAAATGAGAGAAAGAGATAGAGAGTAATATATCGACACCAAAAGCTATGATATTTTGACACATCCTGGCTTTAATGATTCATCCAAAAAAAATTACAAATATAAACACCTATAAAAGAAAGAAAGGGAAAGAACTGCTAAAGAAGAAAAGCTATGTTTTTATGATGATCGCAAAAAAAACAAATATTTTTTACTTTTTTATACTCTAGAAAGCATGTTGTATATATGTATATACATAAATATACATAATTTTATATGGATTTATATATTTTTAATAAAGGTGAGTTTTATATTTCAAAAATTATACGAGATAAGGTTATAACAACATTTTAAGAAGATCTATACGAGGATATGCAACATTAAGGGTCATAAAAATACAATACTTTTCTTATTTTTTATATTGTCATACTTATTTTATAACATTATCCACGTTTTTGTTGTTGTTTTTGCTATCGTTGTTGTTGCTGCTATGATAGTTATTACTTTCTTGTCATACAAGTTTAGTTATTTCTAACTTTACTCTATATGATACTAACTTTTCATTTAAAAATATAAACCAAGAGGATAATATTATTAAATTTTCTCTAAAGATTGTTGTATAATTTCTTGATGCAAGAATCTTTTAAAAAAACTTAATAATATTAGATATAGATAACATAATATAGATTTAATAGTTCAAAGTTTCTCTCATGTGTACCATAACATGTAAGTTGGTATAAGATGTGCATTATCATTTAATGAATGTTTACATTTAATTGTTTTGTAATTTAATATAATAATTTATTTTAAAATATATTTATAAAAAAACGTTAAAAGTTTGAAAAAATAATTTGAAATATGTATTTTGAAGACAAGAAAAATGACTGAAACTGGAATTAAGTTTTAAAGAAAACTGACAACATTCTGATATTCTACATTTCGGTACATAAAGCACCAAATCGAATGCCCGACTGAATATGGAAATTGACATGTCTCATTTCTTAAATAACGAAGTTAAAATATTAAATAATTGTTGCAACTTATCAATATGCTCGCATTCTTCGTACGAATACTCTAAAATAATGTCAAGCATCAGATCCATGCACTCAAAAACAGACAGGGTCAGCCATTATCATGCAACAGTAAATAGTATCTAAAACTGACAGTATACAGCCACTAACAGTATTCAGAACAGATATAATGAATGCGATACATAGACTGAAAACAACAAAAAATAAACCCCAATAAAGGTAGAACAAATATCTATCGTGCTGATGGAAAAAGGGCATTATAATTAAGCTACCAAAAAAGGGAGACTTAACAGAATACAAGAACTGGCGGAGTATACAATACTGAAAATAGCTATAACTGAACAATATATTGCGGGACTCAGTAGGGGCCACAACTGTGCCGACCACAGATAATCACAACACAGTCAATCGAATGAAGTACACTATTGCATATCACTTTTGTGAACTTCGAAAAAGACTTCGATACGATCAACCGGGAAGCCATATGGCATTTCATAGTAAATAAAGGCATTCTTAACAAAATAATCAATATAATGTCACTATATGGGGATGCGGAGCTAAGAGTGCTTCGCCAAGGCCTGATAAGCAACTCCAAAAAAATTTAGGACCGGAGGCAAGCAAGTATCTGTTCTATCTCCACTCCTTTTTAATATGGTGTTAGACGACGTCATAGAAGGACCAAAAACTACTACCAGAGATATGAAGTGGATTTTCACGAATAGACTCAAAAACCTGGAACACGCGGCTTAGTCCTACTTTATAAACTACACGATCTGGACCAAAATAGCATAAAAGTCGGTTTCCGAATAAACACGAGTTAGACAAAAAGTATGTGAACTAACGTTTGCAATAATGCCCCGTTAAAAATAAACAACACAGAAATAGAAGATGTCACTGAATTCTGCTACCTTGGTAGTATAATTACTACAGATGGAGGTGCTGAAAAAGACATAGAGAGCCGTATAAAACTCACCAGAATAGCGTTTGAGAGATTCTAGAGATTACGCCACTTAGCTACTGAAACAAAAATACGAATATTCAACGTCTGCGTAAAACCGGTGCTCTTATATAGAAGTAAAACTTGACTAATCAAGGAAAAATGTGCAAATTAAATGCAAGTCTTCAAAAAGCAAATTCCCGAGATTTATATGCAGGAAATAACGAGTAAATATAATAGAAATAATATCGACAAAAGTTTTAGTGCACAAAGCTTAAATAAGACAATACAAAAACATTCACAATATCTTGAGTGAGCTAGAATATGAGAGGCCTAAAAAATATTTGAAATAGAACAAGTACTCTCTTTTATTTTGGATGTGTAATAAAACTAAATTAAAAAATTAGGATCTTATATCTAGTAAATTGAGAAGAAATGTATAAATTAAGTCCCACAGTTTTCACATTTTAATTGAAATTAATGATGATATTATCGACAGATCTACCTACATACTTATAGTATTATACGAGTATATATATAAATCGGATATTGTCAATTAATATATATTTTCTCTTAAATTACTCCCGGAAATTTATTATTATTTTCATATTGTTTTTATTTTTTTCTTTTTTCAAAATATATAAATCAATTTTAATAAAGACAAGGAAAGCCACAAAACAAACCCAATTACAATAAAACAAAAAGAGAAAACTGGAAAGCGCTCATTGTTGGAACAATATAAGAAAAAAAATGTTCCTCTTTGGTTTGATTTTTTTCCTTTATAAATATCAATAAACCATTAAAATCAATTTTATATTTTTCATCTCATCACCATCATTATTGTCAACCATAACAACATTGTATTGTAAAAACAAAAACTGAAGATAAAAAGATGGAAAATTAAGCAGATCGTTTTCGATTCCTATTAATCACTTAATAAGGCGGCAACAAAGAAAATTATAACAAAAAAAAAAGAACACAACTGAAGCATTTTTTAACCTTGAAAATGTGTTAAAGATAATAAATATCATTATTCTTTTTTTTATTGTTTTTTTTTCTTATATAATAAATAAACTTTTACCAATAAATTTAAAGAAGATTCCCCATATTATTTGATAATAAATCATTTTGAATGAAACAAAAAAGAATAAAAAAGGACAACCAAATTTTATCGAAACATAAGGTAAATGCGGAAGCAGGTATATTGGATGGTGTGAATTGGGTAAGGACAAAAACACAAATATATATAACATATATATATATATATATATACGTTAACACAATTTTATACATTTTTGAAAAACTCCTATAATTGTGCAAATGAAGAGAGTGAAGAATTTTCAAAAATTAATTATTCCTAGAATACAAAGTAATCAATTTGTTCATCTATATAAATAAGTATACAATCTTTTTATTAAAAAATATTTCGAAGACGAGACCGAAGATACAATTTTATATTGTAAAATAAATTTAGTACAAAAATTTCTCATCATGTACAAAATATCTGTGTAAAATATAAAATGTGACGTGCCGTAAGAAGTTAATTCTTTATTCTCTCGCTTCCTTTGCAATAAAATAACGTCACTTTTACTTTCTACAGAAACGCTACCCATACTTATAATGTGTCGATTTGAATTAACAATTAAATATTGAAGACATTTATAGTACATTATTTATAGCAGGAGGACGTTTTTAAAATTGGAATTAATGATCTATAACATACTTATGACGATTTAAAAATTTATGAGTTGAAAAATTATTATTTATTGAACAGAACTTTCATTTTAGGTTAAGTCTTACATGAGATGGCGGCAGATCATATACATATATAAGGATTGAAAAAATTATTAGGAAATTATGAACTTGCATAGAGCAGAGTTTCATATTGTATACAATAACTTAAATTTATTTACAAGAACTAAGTAAATTAAACTTTACATTTATTGAAATTATGAGAAACTTTCTTTTTTTTTCAAAAAATTTTTTAACATTAACTACGATTTTTACTATTAAACAGAATTTTTCAAATTAACTCTTCTTTCCTTCTCCTACTTTTCTATTGATTTTTCTATGTCGTCTTCCCCTTTTTATCAAATACAAAAAAAAAATTAACAGCAATAAAACATATTTTTCGTCCACTTAAACTTCAATAAAATTTTAAATAACAAGCATATAGAAGAATTTTCGACAGTGTGCTAAGTAGTAAAAAGACAAAAGGCAAAATAATTTTTGTTTCTTTTAGGTATTTTTTCACCTTTTCTCCATCTTTAATTTTTATTTTTTTAGTTACTTATTTTTCTTTTTTCTGTGCTTATTGCCAAATGTTTATTAAGACCATTCACAAATTATAAAACCTTACCGTAGGCTTTCATTTCGTAGATTTGTTGATATTTCTTTTCTTTTACCTGAAATAGAAAAAAAAAAGTTTGAAAATTTAAATTCAAAAAGATCAAAAAATTATTTATTTACTGTTCATATAGTGTAGAAAAGAAGAAATCCACTAATAAACAAATGAAATTTGTAATAATGTGTAGTCGTTGAAATGGTTTGAAAGAAAAAGATAGACGGGAGCAAAATTATAATATTTTAATTAAAATAAAAAAGGGGGTGTTAATGAAAAATCGTTTCGTTCAAAAGAATCACATCGAACAGAAAATAAACACAGAAGATTCAATTATTTGTCGGTGAATGTTAATAAACACAGAAGAACATAGAAGATTCGATATGATTAATTGTCGGTGAATCTTAATTGCAATTACATACAATTAACATTCACCGACAATTGAACACTTATTTCCAGGAACACAAAATTATATTATGTTGATCATTGTAAAATATGAAACAAGGTCTCTTATTTGAGACCTCTCGACAACTTTGTTATTTTATAAGAGAGTTAATGTACTCGTATTACACCATCCTACTCTAAAAAGCGCACTGAATTTATTATAAGTTACGCGTTGTTTTAACATGAAAGAACACATAAAAACACTATAAAAACATTATGTTTTATATACTTAACACCAGTTAAGAAAATAAACAAACGAAAACAATCAAATTTATATACACCCAAACCTCGCTTTACGGCCTAGATACGTTCCGCAAAACTTGGCCGTAAAGCGAAAAGCCGTATAACGAATCAATTATTCTAATACGTATTCATACAAATTCAATGGGATCGGTTCCAAATTTGATAAATATATAATATGGTTTATCATTCAAAATGCATTTTATTTTTTTATTTTGTTTAAATTATAAACATATTTAACAAGAACATAAATTTTACATAAAATAAAAAACTCCAAAAACATTACATAATTTTTAAATAAAAATGAAACAACTAAAACCTACAGATCACTGTCATCATCATTTTGCGCTGGTGGTTTGAAAAAATTGTCTAAAGTTGTTTGTCTTGCCTTCTTGTCTATTTCTTCCTTTAGTGATTTATAACAGCTAATGGCTGAGTTAATTCCTCGAGACACATTAGCGCTACGTTCGACGTCAGGATCGTTTTCAAGGAGGATGTTTATTCCTTGTTCAAAATAAGAAAAAGCGCTCGAAATGATTTTTGATGTTAGCTGTTTGGATACAACAGGCTCTGTACCTTCATCAATTGCTGGTTCTGCTTGCAACTGAATGAGTTCCTCATATGAAAGGGGTTCTCTATCAGCTGCAAGTAGATCCAGCACATCAGATTCGTTTAAATCTTCAAAACCGAGATCATGTGCTAAATCCAAAATATTTTGTCTAACTTCAGGAAGGAAATTAACTTCTGCATCGGTAGTTTTTATACATTCTGGCCATATTTTTTTCCAAACATGGTTCATTGTTGTCGATTTTAATTCCTTCCAGGATTCACTAATGTTCTCAACAGCATCCTTGATATTATAGTTTTTCCAAAACGTTTTAATTGATGATGTACCATCGGTTTCACTTATAAGTTGTTGGAATGTTCGGCGTAGGTAATATGCTTTAAACGTGGCTATTGCACCCTGATCCATTGGTTGGATCAGAGCTGTTGTATTTTTCGGAAGGTACTCAATCATCACATCTTCTGATAGTTCGGATAAATTAGTAGGATGCCCTGGTGCATTATCTAAAATTAGCAAAGCCTTGTTGCTTAAGTTATTGTCTAGTAAATATTTTTTGACTTCTGTACAAAAGTGATTTTTGAACCAATCCTCAAAAATAGCTTTAGTCATCCAAGCTTTTTTGTTGGATCTCCATATGACGGGTAATTGATTTTTATTTAATCTTTTAAAAGGCCTTGGATTTTCGGACAAATATATCAAAAGTGGTTTTAGCTTAAAATCACCCGTAGCATTTGCACCAAGTAGCAACGTTAAACGTTCTTTGGACACCTTATAACCAGGCGCAGATTTTTCGGTTTTTGAAACGTATGTGCGAACAGGCATTCGCTTCCAATAAAGCCCTGTTTCGTCTACGTTAAACACTTGCTCAGGTTTATAACCACCTCTTTCAATAATTCCTTTTAAAATGTTGGGATATTCGTTAGATGCGGCCTCATCGGCGCTAGCTGCTTCACCTTTCAATTTCAAATTATGCAAATTAAATCTATTTTTAAATTTTTCAAACCATCCTCGACTTGCTTGGAATGTGACATCTTCAGATTCATTGGTATCTCCTTTCTTCAAATTTTCGAAAATACCCAAAGCTTTTTCCTGGATAGTCATTTTACTCATTGGAATTTTCCGTTTGTTATTGTCCTCAATCCATATAATCAATAGTTTTTCCATTTTTTCCATAATCCAATTTCTATGGCGTGTTAATCTTGAGATATTTAAAGGTGCAGCAGATTCCAAATATGCTTTAATATCCTCCTTTTTATCGCGAATAGTTTGAATGCTCGATTTCGCAAGTCCCATTGCCTTGGATATTTCAACAATTTTCTCTCCAGCTTCTATACGACGTAATACTTCTTTTTTAGTTTCTAGCGTGATTGCTTTGCGGCATCTTTTTTTATCAGTCTCCGAAGTCGGTAATCGTTTCGTTGCCATTTTGTCTAAAAAATAATGAAATTCTAAATTAAAAATACATATCAAAATTTTTTTAAAATTGTAAAAAATGAGTACTTACCGTCCAAAAATGTTTCTAATTGTTTACAACTTTTTCAGTTAATTTGTAACAATCACTAATAAATATGTACATAAAACACTCACAGACAAATCTAAACCAGTCGCATTATAAGTACACACTGAATAACACTCGTAAACAAGGGAAACACAAAGAAATAAAGATTGCGCTTGCGCAATATATCGACATAGAAAAAAAAAGCCGTTATAGCAAAACATTTTAGGCCGTATATTGAAAACGTACCTTAATTAAAGAGGGCCGTTATAGCGAAAGGCCGTATAAAGAGCGGCCGTATAGCGAGGCTTCAGTGTATTATGTAATTTAAAGGTTAATTTAGTATTAAATTTTATAATATGTACATATAAGTAAAATACATTCACATAAAAAAAATTTACCACTGTACTAACCAATTTTCTTTATATCCTTATAAAAATTACTGTAATATTCTCGTATCTCTACGTACATACATGCATTCTTAATGTAAAAGAAAAGAAAAGCCAAATTATTACTGAGTTCTAATTACGCATTTCAAATGGGATTAAGTAATAAAATTAATCTTTTTGTGCATGTAAGTGTATATATGTATAATACATAGACATAATATATGTATATAAAAATGTTGTAATAAAAATATTATGGTTATTGTTGTACATAAAATTATAATAATGTTGTAAATTTTCTCTTTTATAACCTTTCCTCACAATAATTTTATTTATTATTTATTTATTTCATTATAAATTTATTTACTTTCTATTTATTTAATCTGATATAAAATCATAATGATTGATGTTAATTGCATTATAATGGAAATTACTTTATTTTGTATTACAAATTTTTGGCATACATATGTATATACACATACACTCACACTAAAACAAATTAAAGAATATAGAGTGTGTACAGCGGATATAGATTATAACAATGTATACATGTATATTTATTCTACAATTATTGTGAAAGTTGTAATAATTAAGTAAATTATGTTATACTCGTATTCTATGTGTAGTATGTTTACTACTATGTAGAACCTCTTCAATATCGGATTACATACCGTCGGTTAAGAAGCAGAAAGCATTAAGTCAGGAAAGCATTAAGTCAGGTGTGTTTTGAGTAAATTCAATTTGAAAAAATCGTAAAATTTTAAAACTAATCAATTAGTGCAATTTTATTGGTCTCTTTAATTTCTGGATTTATAAACTATATTCTGGATTTGCATGATTTTGTGCCACAACAAAGATTATATTATTCTGATTTAATTCATCTATGAAATCGAAGTTTTTTTTACATTTTAGACTTTTCTGAGTATGTTAAGCAATCCACACTTAGTAATCACGAATTTTCTATGATAAAGAGTCATTCAATGAAATTAAAATTTACAGAATCCCAATTATTTATTGTTTAACATCAACATTGCATATTTTTAAAGCTTAATCATATATTAAAGCTTATAAGGTAAATCAATTATTCAAGTATAATAGGAACTAAAAATGACTTAATTAGTACAAGTACGTGTCTTTATTTCAATATTCCTAAACGGCAACATAATTTCTTCTCTCATATTTTCAATATTTATAAATAATATATAGTATAGTATGTTTAAATGTACATACACCTACAAAAATTTATTTATTAAAAATATTCTAGATTTTTACTTTTTTTTGTATGAAATTTTTAAATTAATTAACAAAGTATAATATTATTTCATTTCAGTATGAATAGTACATCTATACATAAATATACTTTAGTATATATACATATACAATATTATGTAATATATTAAAATGCTCTTAACAAAATTATTTTAAAAAAAATAAAAAAAATAAAATTAAAATCATCACATGCATGTACATTTATATATTTAAATAGTACATTTTACAATCATTTCAATATTATATTCAAAGGTATATTTGTTCAATTTATATTAACAATAAACAACAGCAATATTTAATATTTCCCAAAAAATTATTTGCGAAAGATACCTATGTAAATAAAATTAATATTACTTCATAATTTTAAATTAATTAAATTATAATCGAAATATCTTCATATAAATATTAATGAATAAATAAATAAATGGTATTAATTAAATAATAAATTGATAATTTTTAATTGAATATTTCGTTTAGACACTTTTTTTTTCAATAACAATGTTAGAAGATTATAATTTACATATTTTGATTGAAGAGCAATAATAAAGGCAAGAAAATAATTTCAATGTAAAAAAGACAAAAATTTGCATATTTTCAGGATGAGCTTTTTAATTTTTTTATAGTAAATATATTTTGCATAAATTTAGGGTTATTAAAACTCTTATACAGCATAAAAATCTAATTTTGCATGAATTTATATATATGCAAAAATTAACATTGATCATTGCAAATATTTTTATAATTATTCTGAAATTAGAATTAAATAATTAATTGCCGTTTAATATTTATTATTCATAAATTGAAAATTTTCCCTTACATGTAGATAATTTCGAATTTAAACAATATGTAAGCACAATGTAACTTAAATTAACTGAAAGGGAAAAGATATAAAAAGATGGATGAATTTTTTTGCATGTATAGGTATTTTGTGAAGAAAAAATACGACCTTGATTACAAAATGGTATACATAATTTAAGTATGAACAATTGAAATATGTAGGTGAGTGGAAAATTTATTACAATGGTAAAAATATCTTAAATAAGCATAAAAAATTTTTCATTATTCTTTTTTTCTTTATTGCAAAATTAATTTTTGCTTACATATGCACTTTAAAATATATACAGAATGAAAAAAGTAGGGTCAATAAAACTAATGAATGCAGCATCTTATGCAATATCGGTACAAAATATATATATAAATATTTTTATAACGGTACGTAGGAACATGTGTACAAAAAAAAGGTACATACAAAAATATACGTACGTTAGAAATTATTATTAAAAATTCGTCATAATTATGAATTGAATTTTGATATTTAATTACAAGATGCGAGTGACCAGGTGAATAAAATAATATTGGCAAGTTTTTATGACCTTTTCAAATTTATTTATATATATATATGTAATACGCCATTGAGGAACTTATTTGTATGGACTTTTAAATAATACTTCAAATACAATTGCAAAATTAAATCACAATAATGCATAGTAAAATTACAATAAAGAATCAATTTGTCACGAATCTCTTTCATATTTTAATAATTATTCCCTTTATCTATGTGTTCTTCTGCTTGTAAAAGTTTAACTTTATAAAATATGATAATTATGAAATAAAAATTAATTTAAAGAGAATAATTAGCATATCTTCATTAAAATATGATGAAATTAAAATAAAAAATTGAAGAAAATGAAAAATAAAAAAAAAATTCACTTTACATTACTTCCATTATATAATGTTGAATTAGCTTCTAACAAAAAAGAATTATTGCATATAATTAAAACTAAAAAACTCTATGTTCCCGTACGTAAGAACGAATATATTCAATTTTTCTTTTCTAATAACCAACCCCTGTACCATTGAAATACTTACATATACCATTATATTATAAAAGTTATAAAAAGTGTAAAAGTTGGATTTGTCATGTAAAGTGGTATTGCCATGAATCGAATATGGACCTAAAATTGTATATTCGAGTACACCTTCTACAATATTGTACATAAAAATTATTAGAATACTTGAAAATAATTTACTTTAATTTTTATTACTTTCAAACAGAATTGCAATTTTAATAATGCAAAGTTTTTTTTTAAAATAGAAAAATTTTAATCATAAATGAAAAGTGATTTGTACAATTCTGAAAGTTAAAACAAATATTCATAATAATTTTGCTGTTAGTTTCAACAATACTGAAAATAAATAAAATTAAAGTTTTTTTTTATAAGAAATAAAGGCACCCTTCATATTATAGCCCTTTCATAATAAAAGTACATGAATCGAATACTTAAAGAGCTTAAATTTTCTCAACATTCTTGAATGATTTTCTCCTTTACAATTTTTGTTGGTTTTTTGTTCTTCAATATATATGAATATATGGTTTAACTGAATAGTATGAGAAACTATAAAATTTATCCTTTAGCGTCATGTGGTTTCTAAAATAAAAAAAGCTGAAAAACTAAAATTTTTCTCCATATGATGGTACTTTTATTATATAACATAGTATATTACTTAGGTACGCCATTGCCATTCCAATATACCTTAAAACTACTTCATGATACGTGGAACCACTATATGTGTAACTTAGATCACCTACAACCAAATTATAATACAAATTTGCAAAACATATACATTTGGATATAAAAATTTAATAATAACTTAAAGTAGAAAGTAAAAAACATAGGCACTTGACGTTAGTTAAACAAATTTATGTTAAGAAAACCAACAAAAAAAAAAACAAAACAAAATCAAAAAAAAATAAAACACCATAATTTTTGAAATATAAAAGAATTTCATAAAAACAGAAAAGCATTGCCATATCGTGTCTATTTTACATAAAACATAAAGAGCAAAATACGTAACTAAAAATCTGTTACTTCAACTAAGCTTTTAGCGGGGCCACACTTTTATTGAGAGGAAAAAAAATATGCCAAATGCGCGGTTGACGAGCATACTCTCAATATTTAATAATATACAAAAGCCTAAAACAACAAGATGTTAGCAATCTTCAAAAGAATTAATAAAATAAATTATGGAACTCATATAAGTGGAGAAGAACAAATATTATATTTACTTCATCGCACGCTCTATATGATTGCAATTGTAACGAGCTCGGAGAAAGCAAAATTTTAGAACACCTTCTTTATTCTATTCGGCATTTTACAATACGAAGAAGCAAATGCTATAAAATCTTTTAATATATCGTACAAACGTTTTAATCTTCCAACAGCTACGCAAGGCACACTTTAAGTTCATTATGCCTTTTGAAAGAGAAAAAAAATGAAAATCACAAATCATTAATTATTGTTATTTTATAAATATAATATCGTTAATTAATATAATTTAGTTCAGTATAGGTTGACAACACTTAAATCAAACCAAACAAGAAAAGGGGAAAATATTATAACGTAAAAGTACGAATCTCATCAGGATAATTCAGTTATACGTTGACTCATAGAAAATATTATTTACTCTTTCTTTTTCTTCTCTTTTTTTTGGTTTTATTTTTTGTATTACCATAAAATGTTAGGAGAGTGAGTTGATATGTAGTGAGTAATATGATTCTAACTACGATTGTATTATATTGAGTTGAACATTATACTCAACTATTCTATCGTATAAAAATAACTAGGACAATAATTCATCAAAAAGACTTGACATAACATAACAGAATTTTTTCTTTAAAAAAAAATATGTAAAATTTTTTCATTTTTAACATTATTTTATGATGAACAGTTATGATTTTTTTTTTCTTTAAAAGAATAAATCCATTTTAGTTTCCTGCATCAAAAAAAAAACGAAAAACAAAGAAAACAGAACTAAGGAAAAGGAAATGTAATTTTTATTCGCTGAAAAAAAAATAATAAAAATAAAATAATAAAAACAAATAAATAAGGAAATGAAAAAACAAAACGAAAATAAAAATGAAAATATTTTTCGCATGGAAATTTTTATAAAACAAAAAAAAATTAAGAATTATGAAGAAAAATTGGGACAAAATGCACTTTTTTGATTTTTTTTTGCATTTACAGTTAAAAATTTTTGTGATATGACATAAAAAACATTGTGAATGTATAAAAAACATAGTTTTAATTAATTTTATTTTGAATATTTCAAAAAGAATATAAACAAAAAGAACATAATGTAAAATTTAATATAAAATTCACCTCAAGCACAAAAAATAAAAATGTATAAATATTTTTACGTTTCATACATTTTGAAGGTATACTCAAGTTTAGGTGCCCTGTGGCCTTTAAGGGATGAAAAGAAAAGCGTTATTGGAATACCGCAGCGCTGATCTCAGCATATTGTTGGGGGTGCTGATGGGACATTGTCTCTTAGAGAAAGTGGCCAAGAGGTTAGGATGTGGAAGAGCCATCATATTCTGAGTCCCCTTCAAATAATGACTCGGGCAAGCTGTCTTTGGTGATGCTCTTGAGATTCGCCAAAGAGGTTGATTGATTCCTGCAGGTGGTTTTTGTTGTCTGTATTACAAGAGGGGTTGTAGACTGTTGATTTGGGGGCTATCGATGCTTCTTCCTGTTGGTCCAGCGCATGAGCTGAGTGGCGTGACGGAGTCCCAACTTAATTTGAGATTCAATGATATCTTTAAATTTAAGATTTTAGATAAAACGAAAAATTTTCGAATCATTATCTAGATTTGTAACGAAATTTTTAACAAAAATGTCTGGTAATCAATTATAATTAGCACATATAACTAAATTATTATGTAGTACCTTCTACTCGTACTTATACTAAGGTATCTATATAGTCAGCTTATTTCGCTAAAAATTCATATATCTGATATATATACAGTTTCATACCACCGCTTTAAAGTTTAAATTGTTAAATTTCTTTTTATTATTTTTTTTTAATAAAAAGAAACATCATTTTATAATTTTTTCCCAACAGCTCTTTTATTTAAATTACATTCTACAGCTAAAGGTTATAAATTGCGAAAAAAAAATCTGTATTAAATGTAAATCACAGCCAAAAAGGAATCCAAGAAGCGTTGTTTTTAATAAAAAATGTAAATTTTATAGGCGTGAACGATTGACAGTTTCATCAAGGCATTAAAAATGAATTTAATTTTAGTTAAATGTAAAACATATTTGCATTTATAAATAAATAAACAGAAAAGGACGGAATAATTAAAATCAAAAATTTAACGAAGTAAAACATTTTTTTAACAAGGCGTTGTCAGTGCTATAACAATATTAATTATATAACTTTGAAAACAGTACAAGGCATTAATTTTAATTGTATTGACAAAACGTTGTTTGTTAATTTTTTATAAAATGTTTATAAAATTTTTATAAAATTTGTATGTATACTATGTATGATTTTCACATAAAAAGGCGGTTTGGATCATTGGAATAAACTCAGCCCTGGGTGAGAAGCAAGTTATTAAGATGTGTTACTGGTGTGAGACGGCGACTCAATTTATGTTTAGGACATATCAGAAATTACTCTGTAACATAAACAAATTTAAGCATAAAATCTTTGAACTAATGAAAAAAAATGTTCATCGTCATCTCCTTCTTTTGCTTAATCTTTATACGCTTATTTTCCAACTAATTATTGAGCAAAGTCAAATTGCTTAAAAGGTACTTAAAAAAAAATTTAAGTGATAAAACTCACCCAGTCAACATTTTTATCAATGAAAACCTTTATAATCATTATAATTAAATATTATGTATTTCGAATTCGAAAATAATAAAAAGCTTATTAATATTGAATGATCCAGATATCTAATTCGATTAACGCAATATTTTTAATCTATTGACAACATAAACGCAAAATGTTATTTTTATAAAAAAATATCGTTTAATTATATACACTTTCCACAATGAATAAAACACACAACATTCAAAGGCACTTGGAATTATGCTAACAGCATTAAATTAAAACAATTAAACATAAAATGCTGGGCAAGCAACTCACACAATGTATACGGAATGGCAGATCAGTTATTTTTAGATTCAAAGCAAAAAAAAGTCGAAAGAGAAACGCAAATCGCCGAATTTATTTCATTGTTTTTTTTTAATTTTTACAAATTTGAATAATTATTTTTGAACATAAAAAAAGAAAATGAGTTTTTTAATATAATCAAAAGTTTTTATTTAAATTCATTTAGATATTCAATAAGAAAAATTTATTTATTTTATTTTATAATGAATTTATATAGGGGGATGTAGCTCAGATGGTAGAGCGCTCGCTTAGCATGTGAGAGGTACGGGGATCGATGCCCCGCATCTCCAAAACAATTTTTTTTATTGTTTTTTTTTTAATTTAATTATTATTAGTAACAAAATAATGAAGTATTGCTCTTCAAAATTATTAAGATCATAGAAATTTAAAAAATTTAAAAATGAAATTAAAAAATAAATCATGCTAAAAACAATTAATTCTTCACTGGTCTTTGGGGAAAATTTATTATAAAATTTTTGGATTTTTATTATAAAATTGAACTAATCTAAACCTTCTCAAAAAAAAAAACTATCACTAGCTGAACTATAAAGAAAATAAATATTAAGCATTATTTTTACCACAATGGTTTTTGTACAAATTTTCCGTAAAAAACTGAATTTAAATTTTGATCTCGTTAAACTTTCAATTTGAAAAAAAAAATTTATTCACATTATAATGAAATTTCCGCAAAAAAATTAATTAAACGACCATTTCACTAGAATTCCTTTATACTGCAGTTAAAATATAGAATATTTTAAATAAAAAAAATGAAAAATATTTAAGTGTATGCTTTAAAAAACATAGGAAACTCTAATTATTATTGCTTTCGCCGCTTACATCCACTTCTATTAAAATACATCATTCATTGTCATTTACGTTCTATTTATAACGCATAAATATAATTACTTTTACATTAATTTTGTTTTTCTTTTAACATAATCTTATTAATTTTTGCTTCATTTAAAATTAACTTTTTAAATCGGAAACTTATACATGTACGCCCTTCAATATAAAATCGAATTGAAGCGAACAGAAAAACTGAATAACGTACAATAATAAAAAAAAAATAATATTAAAAAAAGAAAAATTTAGCTTTGTTCTAATTTCTTTCATTCCTTTCCACTTTGTATTTTTACATCTACAACTTTACATTTCTCCCTCTCCCATGATTTTCTGTAAATTTATATGATGTAAAGGCATTTATTTTCCTCCCTTCATTTTCTGTCTTTTATTCTATATTCAAATTTTTAGATGAGTTACCCCTAGCTTAAAATCAAACTTACCAACTATGCATATTATATTCCAAAATACATTATTATAACATTATAAAAGCGAACGTATGATATATATCAGATATACCATATGAAGCCATTCACATATTATGTACATAATGTACAAACATAATGTTATGTATACTAAAATACATTAAGTTGAATAGTGTCAAATCAACCACCCCCTATTTAGTTAAAATAGAAAACAAAAGATTTTTTTTTTCAAATTTAAGTGAGTTGTTCCCTTAATATAATATTACATTGGAATCCCACAACCAGCACCAACTAAATTATGTAAAAACTCGAAACAAAAATTACCCCCGCAATTTCATCGCCTTCTTTTGAACTCTATGTTATTTGACATAACAATAGTAGAATAATAGCAGAACACAAAAATACCTAAGCAGATATAAAGAGAAGTGAAAAAAAACAAGGAGAAAATAAAAAAATAGAAAAATATAGAAGAGAACAAAAATGTAAGAGTCAAAGTATTTCGACTGAATGTCAATACACAAAATGAGATAAGGCTAAAGAGATATTGGTTTAAAGTTACAGATGCATATATACATACAAATATTCAATATATATAATTATGTATTCGTAATGTGTTACTGTCAGGACTCAGGTCTGAAACATAAATTTCTCCTTCTTCATAGTGTTTTGTTTTCTTTTCAGATTTTTTTCTATTTTTTATGTTAAAATTTTCATAATGTTTTAAAAGCATTTTCTATTTTATTTTATTTTTCATCACAATTATGCATATACTTACAACATTGTATACCTACATAAAATATTAATGTGGTTTAGAATTGCTATGGTATGGCCAACTATAGTAAAGGGGATATGGCATTGTTTGGTAAGAATAACAGATAATAAATAGGGGTACTATAATTTTGCACAATGTTAGCACTCTATTGAATATTGTTTCTACATTTGAAATATAAATGATAATATGAGTATGTATCGTATGAACTTATGTAGAGCTTCAATTCCAAAACTATTCTATTATTTAGATTTTTAATGGAGGTTATTATACTAACATATATAGATATATACATATATAGAATAAAAATAATGATTCAATTTTTAAGAGTATATATGTAGTTAGTATAGTTATTTTTGCAGATATAACATTCCGGAATATCAAATAAAAGCATATTCTGGGCACATTTAAGCAGTAGAACCGTTTTCCACAAAATTCGATATATTAAAATCTATTATAATAATATAATAAGTAGTCATTATTTACAGTAAGCGCTTTTGAGTTTTTAATTAACTCTTCGAAATGTTATTTCAATTATATAATTTAATTCAATTTATGTGTATGAACTTAATCTCAAAATAAAATTTAATTGACACACTTTTTAAACTACTTTTTAATTTTTATAATTATAATTATTTTTAATAATTATTTTTTTTATATTTATAATGTGTTTTTTCTTCTGTATTTATATAAAGACCGCACTAATATAACCCAAAATAATCGTCACAATAATATGTAACCGTGTATGATTAAATAACAATTTTTTGTACAAAAAATAAGAAAATGTAAACGTACACACTTTTTCAACCCTCTACTAGAAATAATACAAATCTTGGCTAAAAAAAGAAAAAAGATAATAAAGTGGTAGGAAATTTTTCCACAATTTGTTTAATAAAACTTGTAATAATAATTATAATTATTAACAATTAAATAACACAAACAAAAACACAATTTGAAAAATATACAGTATTCAACATTGAAGTAATTTCAAGCTGAAAGTAAGTGTTCATCACATAAATACAGAGTTCCTAAGAAATGTTGTATGCAATATAATAAATGGTACGAGCATGATAATAACTACCTAACAGGTATTTGTGAAAATTAAATATAGAAGTATAAAAAATTTAAAATCAAATTAATTAAGTAGATCACTAGTGTTATTAAATTATACCTATATCGATTATTTTTGCGTTAATTATAAAGTAAAAATTAATTTTATTACTTTATTTATCATAATTTTCTGTTGTACTTTTCGGTTATTTCGAGGTCTATGATTTTCTATGTTTGTTTTACCGGTGTCAGGAAATAGGTTGGTGTTTATATCTCATGTTTTTTTGAGTACTAAGTGCAATGCTATTATCCATCGAATTGCCAAGAATATAGGGTGTCTGAAGACCGCTTTGAGCGCAAGATTTAGGGATACTGTTCGCGAGCACTTCTCGGCTATAATGCGTTCGGAAACCTTACCAATGACCTTAAATTCCTTATTCTATATTTAAATTCCTTAATCATCGTTAAGGAATTTAATTATAGAGGGGTAGGGGCAATGTGTCAAGTGGTCCAGAGGGATACCACTTCGTAAAACTAGATTATCTCTCTATGCTTTACTAAAAAGTATGAGGTTTTCAAACTAAAACGCGGGATATTTATCAGTTGTTGCTTTAGTCTCATTATGATCTTATTAATCGATTAGTAAGACTTGGCTCCACAATATCTATATATTTTTTTTTAGTGGGGATATTAATTAGTTTTGACCAGTTGAATTTGTTTTTACTAGATGATTAATGTCCCCAGAGAATTTTCGCGGCTCAGAAAATCGTAGCTTATGGTAAGTTGTCTACACAAGTTGTTCATGTCTTTGACTCGTGAAATCCGCTCGACTACTTTGTCATGTATTTCTGTATTGACATTAGTTTTAATATTTCTGCCGTTAATTGGATCGGTGTCTGTTCAGACAGAAGCAGAAATGCTGGATGGGTCGAATCGGACGTTGGTGGTGGCTGACGAAAGCAGTAATGCTTCGAATAATCCAGTTCAACCTCCACCACTCTAAAGCGGCATCAGCTGCGCTCCTTCTCCGCCTACAAAGGGGCAGAGAAAACATAGTTCTGGTCCAGGAACCCTTGCTGGCAGGTGGAAGGATCTGTGGACTCAGGACGACGAACTATAAGCTGTTTTATAGCAACAGCGGCGGAAAGGTAAGATCATGCATATTAATTAAAAGTAACTTAAATGCTTTTCTGTCGCCTCTTTACAGCAATGAAGATTTGACTGCAGTCAGTCTCGAGATCGGTGGCAGGATCTCCTGGTGGGCCTCAGTATACCTGCCCTATTATTCCCAGGGGATGCTTCCACCTAGCAATCTGAGAGACCTGGTGGAGAAGGCGCGGTCTCTTAGCACTGGTCTCATCATTGCGAGCGATGCCAACGCACATCACGTGATCTGGGGAAGCTCGGATACCAACACTAGAGGTGAGTCACTTTTTGATTTTATCTTGACTACTAACCTCACACTATGCAATAGAGGCTCAGAGCCCACATTCGTTACTAAAAATAAGCAGGAAGTTATAGACATAACCATTGCCTCACAAATTATTTTTGGCTCGGTTACGTATCGTAACATTCCTTTTCGGACCATCGCTATATAGAATTTGAATTCGTTGCTAGGCACAATTCCCTTCACGTCCTGAGATGCCTGCGAACCACGACAGTATGGTTTCTACGCTCACTGGAGCCATAAGTGGCGCGTCTAGGGAGGAGTGCCCGTTAACTCGAATAAGAGGCAACAAGAAACCACAATGGTGGTTCGATGGGTTAAAAATGGGTTAAATTGGTTAAATTGGCCTTCATCCCTAAGGCTGGGAGGAGTTCTCACAGCTGCCCAAAGGATCTTAGACCTACCAGCTTAACGGCTTTTCTATTAAAGATATGGGAAAAGTTGATGGAAGTAAACATAAGGAGCAACCTTAACCCAAGGCTTATATCTCCGGCACAACATGCGTATTGTAAGGGGAGGTCAACGGAAACGGCCCTCCACTCTTTGATACACTAGATTGAAAAGTCTCTGGACTGCAGAGAGTATACAATAGCTGCTTTCCTGGATATTAAGGGCGCATTTAACAATCACCCGGGCCCTGCCGGGGCTATCGATTCATGGCTCTCTGATTGCTCAGATAGTCAACATGCTGTCAGGTAGAACCATCAGGGCTAGCTCTGGGGGATCATGCATTGAGCGCTCCGTTGACAGGGGCACCCCGCAAGTAGGTGTACTTTCTCCTCTTCTCTGGAACCTCGTAATTAATCAATTACTGGTATGCCTGAAGGGGAAGGGCTACAAGGTGGAGGCTTACGCTGATGACTTGACTGTTTCGGTGTCTCAAAAGCACCTTCATGCCCTAAATGGGCTGATGCAGAAAGGCCTGGGCCTCGTTTCTGGCTGGGCTGTCAGCTGTGGGTTGACTATCAACCCACAAAAGACGGAACTGGTTATTTTCAGTAGGAGATATAAGATACCAACAATAACTCCGCCAACACTCAACGGAATCCGCTTGCGCTTGCGGGCCGCATCTCAGTGGTCTTGTGCTGTGGGGGCAACTGATTATGTACCCGCTTAAGGAAGCCTGGCTGAACGAGGGAGTTACTGACGACGGATCAGTACATTTTTACACAGACGGATCCAAAGTCGGTGGTAGGGTGGGTGGAGGAGTTTATTTTGAGCAATTAGATGTTGAGCTCTCCTTCCGTCTGCCGGATCACTGTAGTGTATTTCAGGTCGAGGTGGCCGCAATTGGGGAGGCTCTGGACTGGCTTGGGTGCAATGTCTTATCGGCTGGTGGCGTCAGTATTTTCACTGACAGCCAGGCCGCGATAAGGGCACTGGGCTCTGAGGTCTCCACGTCTAGAACGGTCCGGGACTGCAGGTCGTCTCTCAACGAGATGGCGGGGCAGTTCGAAATAAACTTGGTCTGGGTCCCTGGACACAGTGGGGTTCCGCGTAACTGCAAGGCGGACGAGCTTGCGAGGCATGGAACTACTCTGGAGATTCCACCTGAAAAGGAGAACTTGGGCATGCCTCTAAGAACCCTAGGGCTGCTGTTGCGCAACGCGGCAGTGGAGCGCACCAACCTTAGATGGGCTAATGGAGCAACGTGTAACGCGACAAGGAATTTGTGGCTAAAGCTGGATTTACGTCGTACAAGGGATCTGATCTCTCTCAGAAGGGAGGACATCAGTGCTGTGGTAGGGGTACTGACGGGCCATTGTCTGATCGACGAACATGCAACGAGAATGAGCCGCCCCGCAAACCATCTTTGTAGGAGTTGCTGTGACGCGGGGAAGGCGGAAATGGTGAGCCACCTTCTATGCTCATGTCCGACACTGGCGAACTCCAGGCAGAAATTCCTTGGGTCTTACTTCTTCGGGCACGCTACGGACTTAGCGGATGTAAGCGTTAGGAATTCGATTTTTAAAGGGTTCGGGCTGGTGCAGATGAGGAGCGAGGAGGAAGAGATCCGACGGTACCACAACGGGCCTAGTTGGCCTATGTGTACCCTTCGGGGTACATAATCATCATCAGAATGTTGGTTTGTCTAATAGTTTTGGAATCAGCTTGATACAATAAGTATTCGGATAGGATTATTCGTGGTATTTTTGTTAATACTAGGAGGGTCCATGAATTTATGAACTATAAATATATTCTGATGGCTACCCGTCTTCTTTGGCACTTTTCAACCAATCTTCTAATGATTCTGCGGTAATTTCTAACCTTTTCACTTTTCATTTCTCCGGTACTTTTTCAATTATCGGGCGTTTTTATTTGATTACAGTAATTGTTTTGATTTGAGTTTTAGCGATTGACGAGTTTCTTCGGCATCTCTTGTTTTTGTTTGATAATTATTCTTCGAGTTTTGATCACGTACAGCCTGTGGTTTTTCGTAAAAATGTTGTTAGCTGTCACTGCTTACTTTGTTATTTAATCTCTCGTTGACTGCTGGTGTGAGCCCATTCATAAGAATGAATTCCTCGTTGTTTGACTAATAATTGTATGCCTATAACTAAAATTTCCACTATTTTTTCTAATATGCGTAATATAATATAATACTTTTAACACATACGCAAATATATTTTTTAAATTTTTGAAATGCAAAATAACTTTTCTGTGCAATTTTCAATTTCAAATCCTCTATACGTAAACAAATGTACTATGCTACTATAACAATTTTATTTAATTATTGTCACAAAATGTATGTGCACATTTTTTCATAATGTATAATTGCAATTTCATGTTATAATGCAATATTATATGATCACGCAAATGATTTTAAATTATTGATAAATCGCCCATAGATTTTTAGCTCTTAGGTAAATATGTAGATGACACATAATTAGATTGTATTCATATTCTCCTAACACCATTTTTTAATTTCTACAAGCAAAGCATAAATGCTTAAAAAAATTTCATCTATATAGGTACACATACATACAAAATATACATGTTTATACAGAGGCATGAACAAGTTTATACATTCATACAGTGAATTCTGTTATACTTTCATAAAATAAAATTTATACAAATATATTTGTATGTAATGAATATTACTGTACAATTGCAATTAAGAATAATAATGTCATAAAATTAATCGACCATTTTCATGAAACCACCAAAACGGTGGTGTGGAAAACGGCAATTTTCATTAATATAACATAAATGAAAATTTTGAAAAACGTGAAAACCATACAATCAAAAAATAGAATTTTGTATTTATCTTAACTCTTTTATATAACCATCGAATTTTTTTTTCTATTTTTTTCCTTTGCTCATTCATGACGTATGCAATAAATTTATATACATTTTATTATGTATTTTGGTATATGAATGAAGGTATTTTAAATAATAAAGTAAATTGACTTCTAAAGCAGCATTTTCATTTTTCCAAAACTCAATTCGTAATTTTTTTTTCCGAAAAAATTTATGTATGTCCAATCAAATTTCTTAAAATTTCTCATATAGTAACTTTTTTTGTAACATCCTTAGAACATTAAAATTGTTTTCTATTGAAACTTTATTAAAAATAAAATTTTTACAAGAAAGAACAAAATATACAAAATAAAATTTTTGCAAAAATTTTTCATAATTACAATTTGTTTCAAAACTCATTATTTTTTCTAAAAAAATCTAAACACAAAAATCCACCATTCTAACTTTCTTAATTATACGAAATTTTTTTCTGTTTGTTTTTGTTTTTTGGTACAAAATTATATTTACAATATAATTAAACCGTTACAAATTACAAAATGTTATACAAAGTATCATTATTTGAATTTTCTGTTTTATTTATTCTTTTCATTTCAATTCTGTGCTTTTTTACTTGTTTTTTTTTTCAAATAAATAAAAACTCATTATGATGAAAACATCCTTTTTATTTTTCATTTTCTTTTTTCTACAAATATACAAAAATGCATCAAGGATAATTTTATATAGAAAAATCCTTTTCTATATTTTTTATTTTACTGAATAAAATATCCTAGTGTATACAATAATTGGTGCACAAACATGCACACACACAATATTTTCATTTACAACTTTCTATATTAGATTACACTAGAAATTCTACTGTTTTCTTCTTTTTTTTACTCTTAATAATTTTTATTTATTTTTCGCTTTTCAAATGCAATCAAAAATTTATATATAATACAAGAAAAGGATGAAAAGAATAAATAAAATAAGAGAAAAACTTTTCCAAATGTGAAAATGTCATTTTTCTCACTCAGCCATACTCGTATTTAATTGTTTTTTGATCTCCTTTGTTTGTCTTTTATTTGTATTTGTAATTTATTTTTTTCATTTTATTTTTTTTGTTTTACTTTTAATAAAATGTTTTTTTTTATTACAGCTGTTAATACAGCGTAATAATTTTTTAAAATTCTGTCAATATTTGACATTTGTTAAATTTGTTGTTCGTTTGATATCAAAAAAAAATTTTTTGATACAAAATATAACATGACATCAAATTCTTAACATTTTATACGTAAACACAATTCAGTTAGAGCTTAGGCAGACATGAAATTTTGAGGTGCGTAACTGTTTGATTGCTTATTTGTAGTCCATAGGTTTATATTCAAGAGCACACATGCATCAACATGATCGCATGCAATTAAGCAATCAAACAGTTTGTAATTTTTTTGCAACTAATTGCATTTTTTTGTTATCTAATCTCTTATTGTTTTATATTGATCAAACAAAGTGCATATTTATATCGTAAGTTTATATCATAGAAATTTTGTTATGTGTTCGCAGTCGAGCAAAATGTATATTGTTTGATTATATTGTTATTGCTGCAACATGTTCTTTGTTTTATTTTTTATATTCTATGTTAATATTATGTTCTAATGTGTCCTTAATTTAAATCAGAATGTTTTATATCGTAAAGTAAGGCGATTATTATGCAAATATTCAAAGTATTAAATATTTTACCATACTGTTAGATAATCCGGCGCTGTTCCAAATTTTTAATAAAAATATTCACACATTTCCTCCTATTTGTTTCTTTTTCAAGCTATCACATTAATATTTGCATATATGTAAACATTTTAAGAATAAAATTCCCAAAAACATGAAACAAAAATGAACTTCTTTGCTAAATATGCATATATACACATATCCATGTATTACTCAAAAGTAATAACAGAACAAAAAAAAATTATTTAGAATCAGCTTTACTATATAATTTACGACATTTTAAGTGACTTCTGATGTAAGTTTTTAATGGTCTTGCTTATACTTTTCGGTATTAAAATTAAAATAACAAAATTTAATTGAGATTTAAACTAAATAAAATTAACTAGAGTATTAAAAAAATATTTTTCTTTTAATTCCGTTAGGTACTCGTATTAACATGAGAAAAAAGTATCCTAGCCTATAAAGTGTATATCGCATGAAGAGAGAAAAAATAGAGTCATGTTAAATTGAAACTCACATAAATTAAGTTTAACTTTTATATTTGTTTGTTTGTTCTTCTGTTAATTTTTGAGCATTTTATTGTGCAGTAAATAGAACTATTTATAAAGCAAAAAGTTAAATTAAAAAAATTTAGTAAAGAAAAAAAACGAAATGAGCTCCCCAACAAATTTTAATGAAATTTAAAATTAATTATTCTGAAATTATCAACTATTAACTATCAACTAGGTTAAACATGAAGCCATCTGCAGGACATTACACTATAAGGGCATCCACACAAAAATTGTAAACATCATTGAGGCCAGGCTTTCTCACGAAGTATAATTAAGCGTGGCTATTCAAATAACTTCGTGTGTCAAGCAGCGGTATCCTCTATCACTGTTCCTCTACATAAAGGTGTTGGACAAGGTAATGTAAGGGCTATAAGGGGACGTCGAGCGCATCATGTAACGATTGACCTATAGACTAGAGGATTTTGAGTGTGCAGACGATACCTGCCTCTAGCTAACACATACATATGCAGGAATACAGACCAAAATTAAAATTCTAGAAAATGGGACTGCCTCAAGCCAATAAAAGTAAATGCCTGAGATCGAAAAGGTATGCGAAAACACTACGCTCCTTCAACTAGACGACAGCCCGACAGAGGACTAGCCCCAATTCGACTACCTGAGCAGCATCGTTAATATTAAGGAAACGAATCAAGATATAGACCAAAGAATGCCGGAAAAGGAGTCGACGAAAAACGTCGTCGAAAGCATCACTAAACTGCATAACACATGGAGGCGAGTCAATTTTAAGAAAACCGAATCAAGTGGAAAGCGTTATTCAAAAATAAAGTGCCTATCCTGGAAACAGAGCGTGGAAGCCCAATAAAATCGACAATAATAATGGTAAAGCATTATTATCATGAAAAGTCATAATAAATTAACATGATCAATATAATTTAGAGAACTGAAATTTATACAAGAGTACTAGAACTAGGTCCTTTTCAAAATGAGATTACGGAAAGTGCCTAACGTAGTTTTGTACGTAAATGTTCAAGCATACATAAATTCTACATATCGTTGTAACATAATTACATGTATAACAGTA
This sequence comes from Condylostylus longicornis, assembly GCF_029603195.1. Lineage (NCBI taxonomy): Eukaryota > Metazoa > Arthropoda > Insecta > Diptera > Dolichopodidae > Condylostylus > Condylostylus longicornis. The sequence goes on from NW_026578011.1 coordinate 502,181, forward strand.
CCATAAACAGTAAAATATTTACGCATTAATTTTATATGAAAGTTTTAATAAAATGTGTTAATATTCCGCTCAACACAACACAACCTTCATTACTTCAATTATCAACTTCTCTTTTTTTCTCATATATCATATTTTCTCATTTAATGTTCCTGCTTTTTCTTTTTAAAGTGGATTTTGTTTTTCTTTGTAGTGTTATTATCGCTGTGTTATGCAACTGTTACTTTCGTCTCTTTTATTTTCCCTTATATACTCTTTATTTCAAACATACTATTTATTGTCCTATGCTCTTCTGTTTGCTATTAATTTAGAAGAATGTGTTAAGGCAAATTGTTTGTTAAATGTTTAGCTATTTATCATTCGAAAATAAATTTCTTTCTTTTTCCTGGTTTTTCTGCTTTTGTTTATCGTTTTTCCTTTTTCTCATATATTTATTCTTTTCCCTTTCCTTCCTTTCCCTTTCCTTCCTTTTCTTTATTTTTTTATCTTTTAACGGGTTTTTACTTTATTTTTATTCACTTTGTTTCATATTTATATTATTTTAGTTTATATTATTTTAGTTTTATATTTATATTATTTTAGTTTTTTCTTTTTCGTCCTTTTATTTTCTAGTCTTGTAGAAATATAAATATAAAAATCTTAATAGTTTGATAAATTTTTGTCTTATCTGCGGAACAAAGACCTACTATAATAATTTGAAAGATGGGGAAACATCTTAATTAAAACATATGTATAAATTAAATAAAAATATATAAATTTTATTAAAATCAAAATTATTTAAAAGGAATATAGTTGTAATTATAATTTAATTTAAATAACCTTCGTAGCATCAGGCAATTCTTGACGCTTATTTAATGCCACAGACATTCTTAAGAGAAAAATAAAATTTTTCAACAATGAATTATTTTTTCCTACATAACACATTGAGTGGCATTGAGAAAGAAACAAAAATAAAATAAAACTACATGTTATATTTCTCATATTATCAAATAGAATCTACTAACTCTATAAACACACTTATAAACGCACATAAACATTTTGCTGTAAATTAATTTTATTATTTTTTTTATTTTCATTATTGTTTGTACTTTTTTTCCTGTTATTGTAAGGTATATTATTTTTGTATTTCTTTATGTAACGGTAATTTATAAAATTATATAACTGTTATTACGCTTTATTTACCGGTTTATTGTTCAGGTACAGACTTATAAAATAATAAGAGAAAAAAAGCAAACATACTGGAAGAAAGTTTAGGGCAAAAATAAAAGAAAAAAACGAGAAATGGTCGGGTTGTTCGTGTCAACTTTATAATATCTATACGAATGAATGATTTTAAGAGTTGTATGATACTAATCACACTGCTTATTTATACATACATATGGCTGTTATTCCATATAAACTTATAACATTATTAAAACTCTTACTAAGAGTAAGAACCGTATTACCATACTTATTTAGGCAAAGTTTCAGCACTGTAATTTCAATCGTTCCTATAAAATATCACCTAATAATTTTTGAAGTGTTATGGCAGATACCACAACGAGTCATGTGCATTTTTATCATACACAAGAGCCCTAATAAAATATTTTTTCGTGCGAGTTTTGCCATGTTCTGAGATGTAGACAAATAATTTTCGAAGTTGTAGAGCAACTATCGAACAACTGTCTCGAACACGTTCAATTAAATAGAGTTCTGACAATTACTTCAATAAACCATTTCTGAAAATTTGGTGAACTTCACTTAATTAATTTTTGAAATGTCGCTGGAACGGACGCGTAGACTCAAAATTCGACATTGATTAAAAACATATTATATGTACTTGCGTCTATATTTCAGTGTGTTATTCCCTATCGTAACAAACGAAGTGGCACATTTATACATACATATATGAAAGGATATGAAAATGTAAAGGAATTTTTTTAAAAGCACTTGTCTTGTCGCATATATAATACAGAGAGATAGAGAGAGAGAAAGATAGAGAATAATGTAAATTTAGTCATATTTTAATGTTTGTTGCATAAGAAATGTTGTATTTTTTTCCCTTTAATTTTTATTATTACTTTCCTCATTTTGATGTCACATTACTGTTACATTAGACTATTTTTATTACTTTTTTTTGTATTTACCTTCATTGTTATTAGTTTCCATGTTCTTCTATTAAACTTATTTTTAATTGAAGTTTATTGTGCTCATACACATACATCTTAATGTTCACCATACAGAATATAATGAAATCATAATGAAATAAACTTCTTTAAGAAAAAAAAATGTAATAAAAATAACTATACACGGAGAATAATAAGATCTTGGAATCTAAAATGTAATCGCTTCCTGTATGTACTGTACAGTGTTTGTAATCTTATCCTTTTATATATTTTTTATTTATGTTTTTCTTTTTGGGAATTCTAAATGGAAAATTTTGCGAGCGAAGATAACATTCTTTACATATTACATAATATGACTACGGTAGTTATATAACACAGTATCCGTAAAAGATACTACAACTAAATAACATTTTTATTATTATTGAGTTTTAATGCATATGAGATGAATATTTAATATATTATAATAATATTTATTTTATTGTATTAGTCGGTAGGTGTTTCTTACAACATACAATTATAAAGAAAACCACTAACAAAGTAAAGTGGCGTAATTTTCTAAAAAGTAAAATCAGATAATATATAAATTCTCCGTAGGAAGGTTTAAAGAAAGTCATCGAAAATACGTACAAAAAATAAATATAATTATAAGAAAAATTTAAAAGAGAATCCATCCGCAGGTCTCGGAATGACCTGCAGTGTTTGGTGTTTCTTATGAATAGAAGGCAAAAATTCGATATAAATTATGATGATTTTATAGAACCCCTTCACGTATGCTGCCTAGGAGTGATGATCATATATATGTAGGTGAAAAATTAGAGAGCAGTTTGAAAATCTTCGATATAAAACGGAATGCTATTAAAAGAAATACACACACTTTCAAATCATAAAATGCACAAAACTAAAATAAAAGTGAAATCACCGAAAACTTGAAAATGATATCCTTGAATTATTTATTTCTATAGACCTACCACTAACAAATTATAATGTGGGTGTAACAGTTTGAACGTAAAAAATAAAAATGAACAAATTTTATTATAAGCTATAAATAAACAAATATAACATTCTTTAATTATTTTCATTATATTATACAAAAAAATCCATGTTAAAATAACGTAACCCACTATCATTCGGGCAATAAATTGAAAACAATTTTTAAATATTGTAATTATTACGAAAATTATATTTTAATTGGGTTATAAAACAGCATGAACATTAGAAATAACAAAAATTTTTGTAGGACGTTTAATTGTTTACTTTTTGATTGAATTGATTTTTTGTTTTATTAATTTAATTTTAGTAATTTTTGCATGTACTTATCTGGTATGCACAAAAAAAAATGTTTACTTCAAAATACAAAAAATTGAATTTGAAAAAAAACAACTGATTTTTAAAAAAAAGGCAATTTTCACAGCAATAACTGTACAAAAACTACATTTATGGGTATTGAAACTTATGCGGCCTCCTTAGTTATTGTAACTTTAAATTTGACCTCTGTGGGTAAAAAGGCTCCCCAACTCTGGAATAGAGTAAGCGCGTTACTTTGATTTTAGTATACTACTGAAATTTTATTATAATAAACACGAAAAAATTTGAAATAACGTAATACAGAGAAATTTTTAAAATTCAAAATAAATAAAAAAAACAACTGTTCTCACACAAAAAAAACATGAAAATTCTAAAAATAAATATGAATTCAGTATAATGTACACATAGTTAATGTTTAAAAACGGTAAAAATGACAAAAAAATACAAAAATACCATGAAAATTCTTATAAGACGAGCAAAGAATGCAGTGATAATAAAACAGAAATATATTATAAAGTCAGGAAAGTAAGACAAGAGAAAAAAAAACAATATCCTTTTGCAAAAGAAAAATGTCCCTAAACTGATAAGTGGCACAAAATTTACCTTTCTTTCAAAAAAGAAAACAAAAGTAGGAAAAATTTTGTACTAGATATGAAATTTTGCGAGATAGGAAAAATATTTCTAAAAAAAAGATATGTTGACATTTTCCTTTTTTCATTTCCAAGCTAAGGGAAAAGCTCCTTAGCATTATATTTTTTTAATGTGATTTCAGGTATTCAAGTATTCAGGTATAATATGAACTTCATATTTCTCAATATATATTATACTTTAAGAATATCAGATTTTCTATTTTGAATAAATTTGCTAAAACATCTTATAATATTTTTGTTTTTCACCTTTTCTTGAACATTTCTGAAAAATTCATAATTTTAATATTATTATAAATATTTTCTACTTGAAGAGGCAAATTTAAAACATTAATAAAGCTTTTATATATACAGACATTTTGGATCAACATTTTGGTAAAAACGAAAAATTTTAAATTTTTCTACTAAAAGTATGCAGTTAATGTATATATTTGTATAACAAAATTAATTTAATTTTTCCAGCTAATTGAAAATAGGCAATGTATCCACAATCATGGTAGAAAGTGTCATTTTTCACATTCACTCCGTCTGGAGTTCGCCAGAGCCAGACATGAGCACGGTAGGTGAGCCACCGTTTCCTCCTTCTCTTCATGATAGCAATTCCTACGTTGACTATATCATGCATGTGTGTATATTTATGTTGTATTATTGTATATATTTGATTATTGTATAATATTATTGTAGAAACCTGATAAAATCAAAATATTGAATATCCACTTTGTAGTTTTTTCTGCTCTTTTTAAATTCCTTACTTAAACTATATAACGACTTTATGCAATCACTATTGCTTGTATGTTTATGTGCACTTACAATATGATTACAATACAACTTATACTTATATATTGCACATAAGTACAGAAACCATATTAAGATTCTAGATATTTCATATAAATCATCGTTCACAATATGTTTGTATGGCTGTGTGAATGCCTACACATATATATGGATATGTGTAAATATATTATGATATTATAAAAGGACATTGATAATTCACCCCAAACCAATTGTTAAAGTTAATAAATATATAATGCAAGAGTATTCAAATATAATGTTTTTGTTTTTGGGTAGAAAAATAAAAAATGTGTAATAAAAAAATTCACTTTGTTCTTTCAATATTTGCAACATGAATAGTTCATATTCGAATTCCTTTTTCATCATGTTGAATTTACGTTTTTTTTTCATTCCTATTGATTTGTATGACTTTACTTTTATCATATTACAAAACAAAAACAACAACTTTATTGTAATAAGGTAAAAATCCTAAATGAATAAGTAAAGAAAAACACAAAATAACTAGAAGGAAATAAAATTCTAAATTTAATAAAAAAAAATCTGGTATCGCCAAAATATGGTTGGCCTTGCCTCATTTGTGCATTGTATTTTCAATATATTATAGATTTTGAGTTTGCCTCTGGAACAATCAAATAACCTTTCAATTCGTCTTTACAGCTGGTTTCAATTAATTAGTGGCTTGCTTATCAAATTGATTAAATAAATATCATTGAAAGATTCCCACTTTATTTTTCCTTGGAACAAGCTTTGTTCAATATGCTTTTCTTCTTTAAAGTTCTGTTTTTTCATTAACATTATTTAAATTCAGTTATTATTTCATCTTCTGTTTTATGAAATGCATCTTTGTATATTGGTTCAGTTGGTGAATATAACTGTTTATGATATATTATATTAATCTCTCATTATTGTTATCTTAATGAAAGACAATCAGCTTTAGTAGAAACTACGTTTTTTTTTTCTTCCTTCTTCACTCCTAGGAGGAGCATAGGGCTAGTGCATGATATCTATCATGCACTAGTTTCTATAGTCATAGAGAGTTAGCTAGGTAGGTGACTAGCCTACCGTAGTTTTATTTATATTAAATATTTCAGTTTTTATTAATATTTACTGTTTATTTTTTCTTAGTCTTAGTATTGAATATTATGAATATTTGAAAATTACTTGTATAATATTTATTAGTATTGTATATTAAGTTATATAATATTGAATATAATTTTTATATGTGACCTGACCGGGGTTTGAACCCGAGACCCTTCGTTTAAAGGGCCGGTGTCATAACCACTGCACCATTGGTCAGATGGTAGAAATTACTACGAGCATGAAATCCTGAAATATTTTTAGTTCCATTTTGGCTATTATGAAAATTCAATTTTAGTTATCATAAAACTTTGTATATTTAATCATTTTAGAGATTGGAAACTCAAAAAATCAAATAATTTTAAGCAATTCACCTTATATTATGTAAAACTTATCAAATATACCCTTCGATAAACAAATACATGTATATGTAATATATAATAAACCATCATTATTCATATATACTGCCTTTGTAATCAATATAATGCTTATGCTTACTATATTTAATATAATTATTCAAGTAAAAAAAAATGAAATAAGGAGAAAAAAATAACCTTTATTGATAAAATTAGATATGTATTTCGAACTACACACAATGTATACATGTGTAATAATGTATGTAAACTTGCACGTAAATTAATTATCAAATATAATATATTTGAACTCGTTTACACATACACTTTTTAACATAAAAAAATTCAATAATTTTTCAAGTAATTTTTCTACAATATTTCACATACTCGTATTATGTTAAAAACATACAAATACATTAAAAAGTAATAAAAATTAAGTTGAGGTTAAAAAAAATGTTCATCATTGCTGTTATATAAAGAAATCCTTGAAATTCACCATTATAATTCTGCTGCATTAAATTTTCCTCATTTTTCAAGGAAAGAAAGTAAAAAAAATGGAATAAAAGTCAGAAGAAAATAAAATTTAAAAATACGTCAGATCGTTTCATTTTTATTTTATACTCTCGTTCCTCGTACTTACAATAGAGGAGCAGTACGGCAAAAAAATAAAACACAATAAAACAAAACTACACAAAAAGTTTTTTTTTTGAGTTTTTTTTTTTTGAAAATTCTAAAACTCATGCGATGCACACGAATGCCGTTTTGCAAACTCCAAAAAGAATGAAGCAGAAAAACAAAAAAAAATATGAAATTAAATTGAAGAAAAAAATAAAAGCAATATGTACATTTGTCCTCTTTTGCAATCGTGTTTGTAATATAAACCATAGAAGAAATGTCGAAAAACAAAATAAAGGGGAAAAATGAAACAAGAAAAAAAATGAAATATTTTTTCGGGTTTTCCATTTGCAATAAGAACAAGAACATATAACACAAGGCTCCCAAAACAATAAGAAATAGAAAAATAAAAAGGACAAAAAATTAAAAAAAAGAAGTTCTCAATATTCTCTTTTTCTTATAAATTTTCAAAAGTAAGGGTACGTATACAAACCGTTGTATTCATTGCATAACACCAAAACTTTCCATTTTTTTTATTTATTTCTTTTTCTTATTTTTATTTTATTTCGTTTTCCCATATCAACTTGTAATAGTAATTTCATTTTTCTTATTTTCCTCTTTTTTTTTCTACTGGTTAATAAGTAGGTATAAAACAAAATTAAAAGTTTTTTTTTAATAATTTTCTCAAAACGCAAGTTTTTTCATGCATTTTATATCGTTTGAATATTTTAAATTAATACTGCCATCTAAAAGCAATTTAAGGAACTAAAACTTAAATTTGACCTGGAACTGTGATTATCACATACATATTTCCAATTATATAGATCCATTAATTCTGTTTCATGATGATCCGAAAACTTAGTGAGGAATGATCTGAACACTTAGTGACGAGTTTTATACTTTGGAAAGAAAGAAAAGGTTAGTATATAACCTTTCGATTATATACAATTGAACAATTTTTCTTTGTTTTCTTTCAGCAAACAAATATTTCAAAAAACATTTTGAGGCTTTTTATTTTGCTAATAAAAATTTCAAAAATTCAAAACACCTCTTCTTACTCTTAGATATAAAAATATTTAATTATAAAAAAAATTTAGCATAAACTTACATTTATGTTAACGCGTCTTGGCAGAGGTTTTCCAGGCAGAGCTTTTTGTTTTGGACCTTTGTATACCTGACAACATTCGTAGAGGATATGTGAACACAACCATTAACATATCCTCGGATACTAAATCAAATCGAATTTTTGATGATTGTGTCTACAACGCTAGTAGAACTTATTAGGGGGAATAAAGTTGTCCTTTTGTGGCGCATGTGGGTAATTATGTTAACGAAAAAGCGGTCAATTCTTTGGTCATTCCATATTGGGATATCACTTGCATGAATTGGAACAATCAAGGATTGGAATACAGTTTGTGTATATTTTGCCATGATGAAGATTCTCTGTTGGCTGAGCTTCTCTGTTTTTGTGAAACATTGGCCAGGAGACTTTCACTTGGAGGGATTATGGTTGTGCTCTCACACTTTTGAGAAATGGTGCTTGAAAGAATTGCGTAAGGACTATGGGCTTGAAGCTTTATAAAGTGCGATGCTACAATAAGTCTTTGTGGCTGCAGTTACTAAGGGTGACTCCTGCAAATCTACATTAATAATACTTTCGCAAATACAAAATTTGAAATAAAATCTGAACATTTAATAAATTGCAATTTTAAGATTTTTATTATAATTCTTGTTTCTAAACCGCTTATTTTTCAAAAAACAATGCAATTTGTATAAACAGAATAATGTTTTTTTTTATTTTAAAATTATAAAATAAATTAAAAAATGGCGTGATAATTAAATTTTCTAAAAAAAAAATTTGTTTTTGAATAAAATTGCGGTAACTTGTCATAAAAAACAATCAATAACAATAAATTGTTGTTTTTACTAACATTTTTATAAAATAATGTCAATTTACGTAAATTTAAATTATCTCTGGAAATTGAAATTCCATTTGGATAAATTCTAAATCATAATTATCATATGTATTTGTTTTACATTTTGAAAGAGTTCATTAAAGAATTTACATATTTTAAAATCAACAAAATATTTAATAACATTATTAATTAAATGTCGGGAATTATTTGTATTTAAAATTGGGGATTTTCAATGCCATTATTATTGCATTAAAAATACTCATTTAATTATAGAAAATTAAAAAAATTTTAATTATTCACAATGAATAATTGCGGAATAGTTGTGGAATTCATTTGCCATTGAATTTGACTGTAAAGAAATGTCAGAAACTAATATTAGCACGTTGACTGCATGATCAAGAAAGAACCCACATAACCCTATCACACATTAAGTTTCACAAAATAAACTTAAGTTTTGAATACCTCCGTAAACATAAAAAGTAATGAATCTACAAAAATTGAATTGCATGTATATGAAGCAGATCTTGTTTTAAATACTATCCTTTTCGAGGTCAAATTAGAGTTGTCGAATTATTGTATATTTTCCCAATTTTTTATTTGTAAAAAAAAAGGATTTTTAGTTTAAATGTGCAATATTATTGAAATGCTAACTTACAAATTTTTTCAATACAAGAGCAGTTAGAGAATTGAATTATGACAAGCTCTGATATGTTAATAAACGAAAATATACTTTAATAAAATATCACACAGTTGAAGTACTATTGATGTCTTCTACAGGAGATGTTTGCATACTTGAAAGCAAGGCCTTAATGAAATCCTTTAATATTGCGAAGGACAGAAATACACAAAACCTGCAGAGGTTGGTTTACGTATAGGTGTAATGTATTCACTGGCTGACAAACCAATCCTCATTTTATAAAATAACTTTCTTGAATATTTTTAGCGACGTATTTTATTATTCGATTAGGAAATTTGTATTCTGAAGATTCCAAAGTTGAGTCCGCCCACTATCCGATCATGCATATGTAAGCTTTTTAATGGAAGGAAGGTATAATAATTCTACCAAAAATTACTCTTTTTTATAAAACTACAGAGAAAACATTTATAAATAAAATAGTGATAACATTTATTCCTGGTACACCCCACACCCCGCTAATATTGTGCCTAATCTTTCATTTTATCGAACTGACCCCAAAATAGTCTAACCCCCTACAGTACAGTATACTGCCGCCATCAATTAAATGTTTTATTTAAATTTTAATATTCTTATTTAAGACTATTGCATACTTATTAAAAATTTTATTAATTAAAATAATATCGTTATTATATCGAAAAGAAAATACAATACATAATTATTATTATGTATTAACTTTCTATAACGTACATTTAATATTATTGTATTTAAAAAAAGAAAATTCAATACTGAAATTAAAAATAAACTAGTAATTTATAATACATGTAATAATCACAATAATAAGGAGATAAAGTAAACTTTTCTGATAGGTAATCGATTATAAAACGCAGTAATAACAATTATTTCGGAAAATGATTGATGATTAAATGCCTAACGGTAAATTTGGATTGAATTGCGTGTAATATAATTACACGATTTTTTCAAAAAAAATTTTTTTTTCGTTTGTTTCCTTATACATTTATTTTTGACATATACGTAGCAAGTTTACATAAACAACCAATAGATTTATATAGAATTCTATAAGTACAGAAATTCCAAGTTTCTGCAATGAATCATTTTTGATGATGTAATCCTATATAATTATATTAAAATTTTCAACAACAGTTATATTATATTATAAAGAAAATATATATGTAATGTATGTACATAACAAAATTAACCATACTTAAAAATCATAACTTAAATATTTTATTATTTTAATGACACTTCTTGGAAGTTTTATATATAGTTATAAGCATAATGTTAATACAGACATGTAAGTACGTATTATATAATATATAATGTATAAATATATATAAAAAGAATATAGAATATATATATATACATATATATAAAGAAAATTATTATTTACTTAATTGTCAAACAAAATCGATTAAATATTATTTTAAGTTATAAAGGTTATTTTAGGTTATATTGAATAACTTTCTGCAAATTTTTATCAGTCAAAGTTAGATAATTTGATATTTAGCATTTCTTTATAACTAAACTCAATTTCCAAATGGCTCATTAAGTACAAAGTTTAATTCTTTTACAAAAACAGTTATAATGCAACATATGTATATATTGCAAATTTATTTCATCGCAACTACAATAAACTTATTAACAATATAATTGTCTTACTGAATACATTTAACACAAACTAAGCCATGTTAATCAACACGAAAAAAAATTACATTCAAATCTGCAATTCATTAGTGTGCTTTACTTTAAATTTAAAAATCACAACCTTAAAATCTTATGAATTTAAATTTTCAATTTTTCATTTAGAATTCAGAAAACAGAATTGTAAAACTCAATTGCATTTGGAAAAGACTCCAGTTTAGATTGAGTTAAAAGTATTGACAATAAATTTCTTGAAGTGTTCTTCACTTTTCACTTATATAACCACACTCTGCGTAATTTTGTTTTTCTTGCTTCATTTGATACTTTTAAAAAATTGCATAACTTCAAGCCAAAAATATGGAACAAAAATTTAGATAATTTATGAAAAATATTTAAAATATATTTAATTGTGTGTTTAATCGAATGTCAAAGACCAAACAACATATACTAGCTATTTTATATTTTATGCTCTCTTTAGTGTATACAAGAAGAATTTACCCGTATAAATGAACTTATGACTCATATTTAAATTATTTATATAAAAGTCCACTGAGCAGTACAATAATTTTCAAAAAAATTTTTATTCTCTTACAATAAATTCGAATTTATTTATAACAAAACACCAAGAAAATTCTAGTTTAGCATATTTTTATTTAACATTTATTTTTATGAATAATAAAATATTACATTATTATTATTATATAAATATAATTCTTTTTATTTTGAATTCATCATGTTACATAACATTTTCAAATTTTTCTTATACAAGAATTGAATATTTTATTACTATGTTAAATGAGCTTTTTAAATAAAGAAGAATAAAACTGTTTTTCATTTTGTTTTTTTCTTTTAAGTTAAAAAAAAGAGTTTAATATAGAGAATGTAATAAATGTATGTAAATATACATATATAGTACTTGTATATTTATACATACTTATATATTATTGAAATTGTATAATTTAATATATGAATGTGTATAGAATTTAAATATAATATGTATATTAAACGCACAATATTGTACATTTTACAAGTATATATAACGTATATATATATAGAAAATGGTGAATAGTATAAAGAATGAGTACGTGCATTTAGTGTAAAATATAAAAGTTTAAATTGAAAATTCATGTACGTATCAATCAATTGTTTGAGAATGGCTAAAAGCGAATAATGATTTTTTATTTAACTTTTTTTCTACTTTTTTTTTATATATATATAATATAAACTTTTTTTCATTACTCCATGATAATGTTAATTTTATTTTGAATGTGTATATAATGGAGAGATTAATTATGTATGTATGTAAGTACATTTATTTTTTAAAACGAAAATCATTTCAAATATTTACTTTAAAATTTTTGATCGAATATTAATTTCGAAAGGATTTAATGTGTTTGAAAAATATTTCAAAAGTCATTTTGCTTTTAAAGTTCTATAATATTTTTTATTAAGTTTTTTTTTATTATTATGAATTTTAGATATATAGTGTAACATGGGTATTTCAAATTTAAATTGTTTGAAAATGAAAGAAAAGTGTTCACGTTTTGGTAAAACGATATCCGAATTTAATTTAATGTACCATGAAAATAAAGAAAAATTTAAAATTTTTTCGAAAACCTTTTAAAAGCAAACAAAAAAACAATCTATGATTTGAAAACAAAAAACAAATCTCCATAAAATCACACACCAAAACAATTCCTTCAAAGGTTTTTCTTTAACTTTAAAAGTTGCATAAAATCAGCGCTAGTGTACGCAAAATTATGTTAAATAGAAATAAATAGAAACCAATAGAAATATATAGAAATCAATAAAAATGTATATAGGAATTCAGTAGGAAATACTACATTTATATTTTTTTGATTTTCTTCTTTTTATTAATTAATTAATCTAATATTGCTACTAGTTTACATATTACAATATATTTGAAACAAGAAACATTAAAGCTACTAAATACATTAGTTAATAATCGATTTCATTGATTTTATATAGTAAATAATCGATATCTAATACATTTAGAAAGCATTATTAAAAATTTATTCAATATTAATTACTATTTAGTTAAAATGTTCAAAAATAAAAATTCAATTATAACATTTATCATTATAGTAACTTTCAGTATTTTTTCTAGTTTTCTAATTAATGTTTAGCAATTTAAATTTCCTACACTATACAGCAATAAATTTGAAAATATTTAAAATATCTTAGTTTAATAAATCAAAGTAAAAATTTTTAATGTTAATACACTAAATCACATACATGTTTTTACACATATGTATTTTTCAATCCAAATATATTGGAAATTTTTAAAATTAAAAGGCTTGTAATTTTGATAATATTTAAAATATTAAAGTAAATTAATTTGTTAAGCATAAGTATGATAAAACAGTTTCTTTTTTAAATAAAATCCTTTTAAAATTCAAGGAAAAAAAATTCAATATTAAAATTTTTCTTTTTCTTTGTCGTATCATTTTCTACAAAAAAAAATGAATGAAGTGAAAACAAACTTTTCTTTTTTTTCTTTTTAATTTTCACATTTCTAAGAAAATGGTTATGAAAAGTTTTTAACGCCACATTTTCATTATTACATATAATATTATATACGTACATACATATGTTTATACTTACACTTAGCTATAGAAAAAATAAAAAAGTGTGAAAATTAAATAAATATGTGAATTGTCATATCTAATAAAAATATTATATTTAGGAAAAATTTTGTAACCTAAAACATTTAAAAATTAAATTCAACAAAATTATTGTGTAGTAGGAATAGTGTAGGAATAAAGTAGGAATATAGTAGGAATTACGAAAAATTTACATATTATTAATTATTTTGGTGTTTTATCGAATTTTATTGAATAATGAAAAAAAATGATTACCTTAGTTTGTATAACATATAAGAAAATGTTAAATAATCCAATTTTTATCTAGTTAAATGAAAAAATCATTTTTTAACAAATTCTTTAAGTATATTGTATTATATAAAAACGAAGTATTTATATAATAATTATGTCAATTTTAATTGAGTTTTCTATTTTCTTTTAAAATCAATTACTTTAAATTAAAAAAACTTTTTAATCTCTCATTAATTTTAATATTGAAATTAAAATAACTATTTATTATTTTTAATTTCTTTATATCCAATAAAATTAAATAAATTTTTACTTTTTCACTTCAAGTAAATTACAATTTTTCTCTCATAATAAATGCGAAAATTCTTTTGTTTTTTTCTTATTTAAATTATAATTCACACTATATATGACCTTTTTTCATAAAATTTCCAATGAATTTTGTTTTTTTTTTTATTCAATTAGGAAATGTAAAAAAAAATAAAAATTTGAATTTTTTTTTAATTCTATTTATTTTTTGTTCTTTTTTTATTTTCCAATTATATGATTTTATACTGAAGAATTTTAGGATTTAATAAAAAAAGGATAATGACTATGAAAACACTTGTTATGTAAGTATATATACAAAATAACATACACGTATTCATATATAATATATGTGTTTTTTTGGTATGTAATTATGTACGTATATTATTAATTTTTTTTGCTTGCTATTTATATTTCAATAATGTTGTAATTTATTTAGTAAATTTAATAAATGGTATTATATACACATACAATTGTATAAGTTATGTTTCGTTTCTTTTAACTTTAATTATAATATTAATTTATATACAACTCTTTTGACAATCATCAATTAAATTTATAAAGTAAGAAAAATAAAACGGTTTTTCGTTTTTTTTTTATTTTGATTCACAAAATTATTTTTTTTATGTTTTTATTTTTACTGTTATTTTCTTTTTTCTATATATTTTTATTTTACATATCCGTAAGAATATCGCTATTATCCTTTCGTATTGAATAACTCCACCCGATTACTTTGTTATAATATTTTCAATATAGGAAAAAAATTCCGAGGATGCAAATTCCCGTATAATAACGATATATAACTGAATACAGAGAACAAAAAAAGAATAAAAACAAACAACAAAGCAAATAAAAAAATTTTTCTCGCAAGGAAAATTATATGAGTTTTTCCGTTTTTCGGTTTTTCTATTATTTAATAAATCTCAAAAATGGTTATTTTTTCTCTTTCTCGCTCTCTCTCTTTTTTTTGTTCTCTTTATTTAACTAAATAAAATACAAAACAACATACTATTTTTATATTCACTTTTTTCTATGTTGGTATATTTTAATCGTTACTTCAAATTTTCTCATCTCTCTCTTTAATACTCACGCATTGAATTTTCTCTTTCTCCTTATATTTTTTTAATATTTGCCTTTTTATTTTTATTTTCTTTGAGTATTTTAATATTAAATATCATAAATATTTTTTTTTCTTCTTAAATTAACTTACATAAGTTTTAAATATATATTTTAATTATTTTAATTTTAAAATATTGAACCAACAAAAACTCATTATGTCACCCTGTAAATTGAAAAATAAAGAAAAAAAAAATTTTTATATTCTTACATAATTTAATTGTGTATAAGTATATATTATAATATTATATAGAAAATTATGTAACTACGTAAAAAGTGTGATATGAATATATGTTTTAATAAATGTATAAAATGAATATAAATTTTTACATAATTATATGTATATAAATGTATAACGGAAATAAAAAAATGCCGAATCACTAACATTTCAATATTGTTATAGCAACAAGAATTTTCACACAAAAACAAGAGTAGGTATATAAACTATTTTTTCTTATGAAATGTGATACAAAGTATATACATAGAAAAACACATAATACATTACATGCATACACAATATATACATAAAATATTGTATAAGTTATTACATACTATGTGAAAGTCCACTTCTATATACACAATTTTTTTTATAAAAACTACTTAATAACATACTGATGTACATTATGTATTTGCAGAAAATTTTTATAAAATTGAAACCGTATGTAAATTTATACTTATAATTTTATGTTAAAAGTATGTTTTCGCAAACATTTTTATATAATAATAATATAATATTATTATCATCATATATAATATACATAGTTATATTATATGTAAGTATTATATTATTATTATAAATAATAATAATAATTTATTATAGCAACAATTTATACACGAGCTCTAAAAGAATTTTCCCAATATTATAATGTATCATATAATATTATGATGTATAAGTACAAAATCTCACTCTCTCTCTCTCTTTTCCTTAACTTGGACAATATTCTATTTTACTATACGACTACTGTCATTTTCTTCTTTTTTCTCGTTATACATAAATATTAAAGATAAATTTATATATACCATTATATAATATTACAGTTTAACATCGTATTGTCCTTTAACTTGTTTTATAACATTTGTATGTACATATTTGTAAATGTGTAAATATATTATGTAAGTGTTAATTAAATTCCTTCTCCGTTTTTTTTTCTTTTTTCTCATTTTGTTCAAATTTTATTCTTTTTTTATTGTGACGTAAGCAATATTTTTAATTTTAAAGACACTTTATATACTCAAAGAAAAGGATAAGGTATGGTTTAAATAAAATGAAAAAAAAACGTAATACATAAGAAATATATACATATAATCAGTGTTCCCAGTCAATAAAAACAAAATGTATCCAATTTCGAGAAAAAAATGTATCCAAAATGTAGCCAGCCTCCTAAAGTAGAATTATTATACTAAATCGTCTTATTTTATACCAATAAACTCGTAAATAATATTAATTTGCTTTATTCAACAATGTCAGTTTCATTATTTGTAGTAAATTCTTTTAGAAATCACACGCTATTTCTATTACATTTTAAAATTTAAGGTCAGAAAATATATGTTCTGTAGCTATTGAACTATGCGGTAAAAACGATTCAGCATGAAAACAGGCAAATTTTATTTAGTCAGCAAATAAAATTTTTTGGAAGATTTTTCACTTAAAAGTAACAGCACTTTAAAAGTTTTCTAATATTTATTTAGTGTTCGAGAAAGAAATGTATCCATATTTCAGCAAAATTTTAAAATGTAGCCAATTTTGACATTTTAGCAGATTTGAGTATCTTTGTATCCAAGCTAAATTTTAAAGCAAAAATGTATCCAAATGGATACAATTGTATCCAAGTGGGAACGCTGCATATAATAAAATATTGTGTGTGACTATTGACTAACAACAAAATTTTTTTTTGTTAACGCATGCGCACGTTGTTGTTATATTTCAATAGCCATATGTATATAACATATTATGTGTATAATATCTTACTAATTTATATTGCATTAACGAAGTTTCAATCGGAAATATTTTAACTTCGGTATAACTTTTTATTTTTTGTATATTATAATATATTTTGCCATTTTTTGTGTAATGCGCTCATAAAAATTTCTTTGAGTAAAAAGTACTAATTTCTCAAAAACTTCATCCAAATAATAAAAGTAGAGTAAATTATGTTGATAAAACTTACACAACATTGGTTTTCTTGGGAAATTTTCTTTACACTACATTATCAATACTTTTTAATATTAAAAATATATAAGATTATATATAAAATTATATTGGCAAGAAGTTTTGATTAATATTTTCCTTAAACCAAATTAAATTTTTAAAAACATGATTAAAATGTATGTCAATTGCGTCAAAATAATGTTAGGAAATATCTTTTAAAATTGTCATTTACGTTGCGTTGCCTCAATATTTTCATATTGGGAATAAAATTATAATTTCTTACTTTACGTTTACTCTACGTTGGCTTACTTTATTAAAATTTTTTCATAATTTTTTTGATTTTTGTTTTTAATTAACTGCATCAAATCTTAAAAAATTTGAAAATTTTTCTCCACATTTCAAATTACATACTGAATCCTAAATACTAGTTCATTTTTATTTGCTCACAAATGATTATTCAATATTTTCTCTTTTTTCATATTTTCTCTTTTTAAAAATGTTACCTAAACTTAAATTGAGAGAAGGATTGTTATGAAGAGTAGGAAAAAAATTTAAACTTCAGAGTAAAAATTTTTATAATTTTTGCTTTGCACTTACTTTTTTATATTTAGAGGAGAATTTTTTTTTCTCATATATCAATTATTATTTTTATTTGGCCTTTATTTCTCAAGGATATCATACCATTTTTTTTTTGTTTTTTTACATAATATATATTTTTGAAATATGCAAGTAAATATTATATGTACATAATTCCAGCACATAAAAATTTTAAAATATCCTTACCCAAATGTATATAAACATGTGCAAAATAAATACTTAAAAAAATTTAGGATATTCATTGAACGTTTGCAACAAAATTGAAGTATAAAGCTATTCTGTATTTCTGTAAATGCCATAATGCAACAAAAATATAAACAGATGTTTTCTGTGCAGAAATACGATAAAAAAATTATTTTGATTTTTTATTTTTTTTCAGCATTCGTTTTTGCTTTTTTACTTTGCAGATAAATTCTACAAAAATATTTAAGAAAATAATCGAGAAAATATTTTAAAGCAAATTCTTTTATGTTTCCCTTAATTTATTTGCTTTAATAATGGCCTATATAATATAATTTAGCAAATATATATATATATATATGTGTGTGTGTGTGCGTGTATGTGTTTAGACAGAATAATTTGAAAGTATGTACAATATGACAAAAATTGTTTTTTTTATTCTTTGCATACCTTCTGGCATTTAAGACATGTGGAACTTTTTTAAATAAGTAACATACTAAGTCAAAAAAAGGAAAAAAAATTAATTTTATTTTTTTTGTTCTTGTACAAATTTTTTTTTTTATTATATTATTATTTATTTTAATATGTAATTAGTATACATGCATATATAAATAAAATAATAATGTAAAACGAACGTATCTCATGTGTTTAAAATTAGATAAATGAAAAAAATCTATACATTAGTTTAAAGTAGAATGGAAGAGAAGTGAGCATGTTTAAGTGAGGAAATTACGTCATTTAATTTCGTTCAAATCGAATATTAAAAAAAGAACAAGGAAAAATTTTGGTTTTTAACTGGAATTGATTTTCTTCTTTCAGCTCTTGAAAATTGAAAAATTTTCAAATGATTTAATGTTTAATATGTTATATGGTTTAGATTCTAAAGAAAAATTTTATTTTATTTTTAGAACAATTTTTAGTAGTTTAATAAGGAAATAATTTACAGTCAAAGAAAATTTCTAAATAAAATAATTAACTTTTAATTAACGAAAAATTACTAAAGAATTTTCTGTTTAATTTACGGTAATTTTTAATTTTTTCATCTTGGAGTCTATAATTTAGAGGTTAATTGAATCTTACGTAGAAATAATTTTATTATTAAGATGTTGCTATGTATCACAGCAGCTATGAGGATCGGAAAAGAGCGGCAGATATTTATACGTATCAGAGGGTGAGATGGGCTATTGGCACCTTTCAGCCTTTTAAGGCTCCAGGATTGGATAGGATATCATCAGCACTTCTGCAGCGCGGCCTGGATGAGGTATTGCCCTTCTTAATAAGAATATTCAGGAGCAGCTTGGCTCTTGGGAAGGAAGGACATGGTGTCCAAGTCATTCAGGCCAATTTGCCTCACGTCTTTCTTACTGAAAATGATGGAGAAGGTTACTGATCAATCATATCAGGGCCAATGTGTTGGTGCGGAGGCTGCTAAGCGACAATCAGCATGCATATCAGGCGGGTAAATCGACGGAGACCGCACTACATCGACTAACAAGCACCGTAAATAGGGCGTTAGAACAAAACGAGGTGGTGCGTTTCTGGGCATTAAGGGGGCCATCGATAACACCTCGTACGAGAGCCTTCGGGAGCAGGGGCGTGGATACCACGACATCGCTCTGGATGTCCAGGATGCACGCTACAAGGGTTGCAGAAACTGTAGTCGGGCGGGGCATGGTGAACATTTTCACAAGCACACCTCTTCTTGGGCCAGAGCCCTTCTGCGGAATTGGACCACATACTATTAGAGGAGAATGGAGGAAGGAAATGGAGAGGCGGCGTTCGGAGCGCTGTAGATGTCTTCCAAGACTTCGACAGGCTAAGTAGCATCTGGGAAATTATGACCAGGAAAATAATGGGACTTGGCAGGAATCAGGTGGGAATTCTCACCGGGGTCTTGACGGGGTATTGTCGCCTTACGGCTCCCAAGTAACAATTTTCAAAAACTCTCATACCACACTCCAATACTCTCATAATTTTTTTTTCTTTTTTTGTTTTTATGCAACTCTCATAATGTTCTTATAGTAATACTTAGCACTTAGAGTGTTAAAAATTCTGCTACTCTCATAGGAAAACTACGGCCATTTTAATATTGTCATTCTTAATTATCTAAATTTTAACCCTAATGAGACTGAGAATTCTTTTTTTTGGAAAGAAGTCCGAAAAATATTTATTGTACAGAAATTAATAAATTTTAAGTTAATGCAATATAAAATTTTATAATAGTTTTTATTGAATATAATAAAGCTTTAGTTGGAATTTATGCACAAACAAAAGAAAAGTATTTAGTATATTTATCTTTTGTTTTATTTTTTGTTTAACAATTCTTAAATTTTAAAATTTATGTAAAAAAAAAAGAAATAAGATATCATTGGGTTAAAAAATATGAATAAAAATTTTTTAAATTTTAATTATTTTTAGTTGTCGTTGCTTTTTTTCGAAGTATAATATCAACTTTTATCAATAAAATTTTAATGCCAGCTACTTTTTGATTAATAATCATGGCAAAAAAAATATTTTAATTTTCCATATTTATAATTTTATGATATTAAGTTTTTGAATACAAATATTTATTGATTACATATCATATACGTAAATATATGTATAGGTTGTATCAGTTTTGTTAAAAAAATAATTATTAAAAGCGGAATAGATATATTTTTTATAAAGTTCGAAGTAAGACCGATATATTTATTCTACAATGTATTGCTTTCTCTTTCTAGTAACACTATTATAAATGGCTTGTGAGAGTTTTTGTATACCAAAACTAGTATGAGAGTTATATGCTTTAAAAACTCTTTTAATGGGAGCTTAACTCTCATTACAAGAATTAATAACTCTAGTAATTGCGCTCTTTTGCTCTAATAAAGACCTCATTAGGGTCTTTTAGTGTTCTACAAGACTGAAATTATAAGAGTAATATTGTTGAAGAATTCTTAATATAGCTCTACAAGAGTGTTATGAGATAAAAATTGTTATTTGGGCTCACTTTAGAAGGGTGGGCCTGGGAAGTGAAGATGAATGGAGGTTTTGCGGAGAGGATAAGGAGTTCTCGGTGCACCTTCTAAAGGAATTCGGGGCCCTCATCTGCATGAGAAGGGAGGTACTGGGGAACTATGTGCTGACGCCGGCGGAGCTTCGTTTTGCCGGCCCTTCAAAGTTACTCGAATTCATCAGGTGGGTGGGTCTCGAGGGGGTGTTGCAGGGCTTCGTCCCGCATCTAGTTGGGGGCACAATGGATCTATATTTTCTGGTCGCGGTGCACTGTTACCCTTTCTTTGCAATTTATAATCTACAATCAGTGCATCAACATTAGATTTTAATATGAAGATGCAATAATCAGGGCGAAATTAATAAGATGAGCAAGATTAGGTAAGAATTACTATAATCACAACTATCATCAACATAATTTCGTATTTACAGAGATATTTTTTGCGATATCAATAAAAATTAATAATTTGTGTACAAAATAAACAAATACGTTCTTTTAAATAAACTCAAATTCAAAATTTTCAGAATTTTTCTGTTTTTGCTGTTATCATTAATATTTATTGTTTGTGTGCAAAGGAGATTCAATTCTCTTTTTCATTCAAACAAAGACGTTTAAGAAAAGAAAAAAACAAAAGAAAAATGAGAAAATAAATTTTGTGATTTTTATTATGATGACCGTCATCAAAAACCTCTTCACTAACCAGAAAGAAAACCTTCACATATACCAAGAGAAAATTTTTAAATAAGATAATAAAAAAAAAAATAAAGGAAAGAAACAATATGAAATTCGTAAAAAAAATAAATTGTTTTTATTTTTTAGGTTCTTTCTTTTTTATATTGGTGTTGTTCTTAGAATAAGGAATGAACGAGTTTTGGGTGTCCCCGAATGTCTATTATCACGTCATTCCGTTCTCACATATGCACACGTACGTTTTATGTTATATACTAAAAACAAAATTATTTATTTCTGTTTTTAATGAAATACATAGTTTTTATCAATAACAAAGGGTTAACCAACAAGAAAAACATTATGATTTGGAGTTTATATCTTAAAATAACGAAAAACAAATTCTTGAGAAAGCCACCTTCTGCGTTCGGCCACATTTGCTTCGGCGTTATCAAAATCCCAAAGTTCTCCGAGAATGAAAACAGAAGAGGAACAGAATCAATTGTTAACACCGCGTGTCTCCAGTCGGCAAGAACGAAAGCATGTTAGTCAAATGCCCCTTAGGACGCGGTCCCCAACGATACTTCGAATCTCACAGCCACCTCTAAATCTATTATATCTAATGATGGCACAATTTTGCCATTTTTTGAATTTTGCTTAACGACCTGAAGTTTACAGTAAAACACATGTATACAAACTATGTAAAAACAAAAAAGTCGTTAAAATTTACAGTTACCTCAAATCCGTTTTTATAAATTTTTTGTACTGTTTTTTTTCTATACCTCAGGTTGTACGATTCTGAAATTTTAGCAGCTTTTAGCCACTAATAAATACCTCATTTTGTTAGAAGAATTTTTTTCCACATCCTCTTAAGTTATCTCGTCTTAAAATTTATAAAACTTGAGTTTTTGGACCGAAATTGCACGCTTTTCCATATTATAAAATATAATAATTTTTCTTAACTCGTGCAATTAACCTTTAAATCCTAGCATTATGTTTAATATTTTTATGTAGGCTATTTTCATATTAGACTGTGTTTTTATTTGTAAAATACCGAAATCGAAACGATTTTCTCGCTACAATAACCGTCTTAATTCTAATAGCAAATTTATAAATTATGATAGTACATTACGACAATTTGGAATCAAAAATATTCAAATATTACTAAAGGACCTAGAAGAAAATACCAACTTCCTCTGCTGCTCCGTAAGAAAAAAACAAAATAACCAACATATATTCATTTAACATTCTTGATGATTCATCACTCATGATGATTCATTGTGATTATCAAGATAACGATGATGGAAGTGATTAAAAAAAAATTTTGATTACTTCTTTTATTTTTAGTTTTTAAACAATAAATTTGATAGAACGGGTTGAAAGCAAAAAAAAAGAGAAACAACGAAAATTTTGTACATTGTTTTTATTTTGTTACCTTTTTATTTTTGTTTTTTTGGTTTCTGGTGTTATTTACGTTTTCTCTAATTTATTTACGAGATTTCCCAGACAATCAGTTTTTTCTCGGTTTCTTTTAGTTTTCTGTTCCCATATTATAAAGAAATTCTTATTTTGTATCTATCATCTATTTTATGATCAAAAATGTCCTGAATTTCAATTTAATTAATCAGGAAAAAATTTAATTGTTTGTACATATGATGAATGTTTATATGGGCGTATTCCAACAAGTGAAGATTAAAATTTTAATTATAAACTTCAACTTATAATATTATTTATTTTGGTTTATTTTGTGTTTTCGATGTTTCTACATGGTGAATTTCAATAACAATGACTGACTTTCTATGTGAATTTTGTTTAACAGACTTAATATAATTAAACAATAATTACAGTAGTCACGCGTTTATATGAACATCGCTTTATGTGAACATCGGGATTATATGAACAGCGATTTTTTAACATTAACAACTCTATTATATGAACACTTAAAAAATTCACACTCTTTTATATGAACATTTTTTTTTTCTCTATTTAAAATCGTAATCACATAAATACAAATAAAAATTTACGGTACCAAAAATATGAAGAATATGAAATTGATACCCAGATAGCATGCAAATCTTTCAGAGCCATGTGTATTTTGCTTTATGCTTTGGTAAAATCGCCGAATTTTTGCTATCAGGGAAACTGCATGTTGATTCTTGAACGGTTTTTTTGTGTACATACATGATCTTAAAAATACATAAACATTTCAATTCTTGGTTTTGTTTTAAGCAATACGTATTGTTGTAGGTCAGTATTATTTTCGCTATGGTTCGTAAAATACGCAAAGTTTTAAGGCTTAATGACAAACAGTGTATAATAGAAAAATTAAAAAAAAGTGCAACTGTAACTAATTTAGCAAATGAATATAATGTGGCAAAATCGACTATATGTAACATTAATAAAAATAAAATTGGAATTATGAATTATTGAGATTAAACATAACACATTCAATTAGCGTAAAAATAATGTCTTTTATTTACCCCCACTTATATGAAAACTTCGTTTATATGAATTGGCTTTGCTTTAATTAGTTCATATAAACGCGTGGCTACTGTAATTGTAATATAAATATCTAAGAACTCAAATGAATAGCATATTATTTGAATTTCTTTAATGAAAACAGTTTTTTTAGAGATTTTTATAAATGTAGATCAATAAATCCTTAAATAATGCAACTAGTTTATTTTTATAACAATGCGTAAATACAGTTTGACAAAGTATATTCGTGCGTACATTACGCCCTTTAACCGTATAAAAATAAGTTAAAAAAATATAAAATATTAAAAATTATTACTCAAATTTATCAGTTTTTAGCACATTTCCAATTACAAAATTAAAAAAAGGTGTGCTTATTTGTTTCACTCTGTTTGCCCGTCTGCCGTGCTTAAAAAACATATGCATGTAATATTGTTACAAATACTGAGAAACTTACTTCTCTAGAAAATTTTAGCACAAAATCCTAAAAATACAATTTTTTGACAATTTATTGCGTCCCGAATTCGCAAAAGCAGAAAAAAAAGCTTATTTCTTCTACCATGAAACATTGTAGGCAAAAATTGCAACCATGAAATGACTGTTAAAACTAACTGTCATTTCAAACCCTTTTTCATATTTTTTGAAACAATAGGACTAACGATAAATATCATTGAATTCAAAGACTATGCTAATGCTTCTAATTTTTTTTCTCTCATTCTAAAAGTAAACAATAACTATAAAATATTTCAATACATTAATGAGAATTAGTTTAATAATTAATAAAAACAAAAACATTTCTAGTTATTCAACACAAATGTGCTTCTTTTCAAAACATTGGTTTAATTCTAATTTACTTATACAGATTTAAAAAAACATCATCATACTTTGTTTTATATACACACTAAATATAACATTCAATGTTTCGATATTCGCTTTTTACCGTTGATATAAAAACAAATTTTAAAATGTAATATTTTATGTTCAACCAAAAAAAACACATCTTTACATAATGGTTGTCCTTGAAGTGAAATGACGAAAAACAGTATATTAAGCTCATCTCCATGCAAATATACATATATACATACTACATATATACATATACATATACAAACATATATACATACATATGAACATAGGTAACAAAATACATTATCGTTAAATTTTATTTTTATTTATAAAAATATATTTTTCAATAACTATAAAAAGTTGAAAAACATTGAGAGTATGTTGTATAACAGACAGAAACAGGAAAATAAAAAAGAAATATGTGGTTCAATAGCACTAAAACTTAAGTATTGGTGTGGCATTATTTTCGAGAAAGTAATACCATACCAATACTTAAAGTATAACTAGATAACTACTTCGATAATTAATGTTAGGTAAGGTTGTCGCGGCTCCCCGAAGCGTACACATAAGCCGAATCTCTCCCTTTCCGCTCCTCAAAAATCAGTTCGAGCTCCTCAATATCCTCCCTTCTGGACGTAAATCCAACTTTGGCCACAAATTCCTTTTCGCGTTACACGTTGCTCCATTAGCCCATCTAAGGTTGATACGCTCCACTGTCGCGTTGCGCAGCAGGCATTTTTCCACGCCTCGCAAGCTCCCTCGCCCTGCAGTTTTTGCGACCTCACTGTGTCCGGGGACCCAGACCAAGTTTGTTTCAAACTGTTCCGCCATCTCGTTAAGAAACGACCTGCAGTCCCGGACCATTCTAGACGTGGAGGCTTCAGATTCTAGTGCCCTTATCGCGGCCTGGCTGTCAGTGAAAATACTGACGCCACCAGCCGATACGACATTGCAACCAAGCCAGCGCAGAGCCTCCCCAATTGCGACCAGCTCGGCCTAAAATACACTACAGTGATCCGGCAGAGGGAAGAAGAGCCCAACATGTAATTGCTCAAAATAAACTCCCCCACCTTCCCTGCCATCAAGTTTGGATCCGTCCGCGTAAAAATAGACCGATCCACCGTCAACAACTCCCTTGTTCAGTCAGGCTTCCCTAAGCGGAATGGAGGTTCCAAAGTTAGCACCGGGAGATATAATCAATTGCCCCCACCGCATGTCCACAGTCCACAAGAACGGCAGCATGGTACCGCTAGGGGCACACGACCACTGAAATGCGGCTCGTAAGCGCACCGCAGATCCCGCAGCCATCTGCCAACCCAGTACATCTAATGGCGGCAAATGGAAGAGAATTTCGAGAGCCCCACCAATGCACACTATTGCCATATTTTGAATTTTGCTTATCACTCTGAAGTTCCCGACTGTGTTGAGCGCTGGCCTCCACACCAGAACGCCGTACATTAGGATCGACCTCACCACTGCGGTGTATAGCCAATAAACCATGCTTGGTTTTAGGCCCCACCTCTTCCCGCCGGCCTTTTTACAAGAGTAAAGCGCAATAAAAGCCTTCGTTACTCTCTCCATAACGTTAAACCTCCAGTTCAACTTCGAATCAAGAATTAGACCCAGGAATCTAGCCTCCCTGATAAAAGATAAGCGGATTCCGTTGAGTGTTGGCGAAGCTATTGTTGGTATCTTGCATCTCCACATGAAAATAACCAGTTAGCTCTTTTGTGGGTTGATAGTCAGCCCACAGCCGCCAGCCCAGCCAGAAATGAAGCCCAGGTCCTTTGCACCAGCCCCCTTAGGGCATGAAGGTGCTTTCCAGGCACCGCGACCACCAAGTCATCAGCGTAAGCTATCACCTTATAGAATGAATTAGGGATGAAGGCCACCTTAGCAACACTCCACGTTCTTGGAATGTACGTTAAGTTTATATATCGTAGATGATCTTAAGCCAAGGAAGGATGATTTCCTCAGCGTATTGTACTTCTGCTGGGACTATGTCGTCAGGGCCTGCCGACTTAATTGGATCAGCCGAGCATGGCCCAGAGTATTCCCCTCTCAGTGACCACTGCTCCTGCGCAGCATTCTCCAAAACGACTAGTCGGAGCACGCTCTCCCCAATTATCAGAAAAATGCGTATCCAAGAGCAGCTCCAGAGACCCCGTAGCGAAATTGGTCCAGGAGCCGCCATCAGCCATAAAGTAGCTTGGCACGGCTGGGTCACTTGCCAAAATCCGTCCAAGCCCGGAAACCTCCGCAGTTTCTCCAATCTTGCCGCGAAACTTCTACATTTTTCTACATTTTTTCTACATTGAGTTCTGCATTTTTGACGAAGGGCGTTTAACCCTTCGGCCATACTGTGCAGGCCATACTGTCGAGGTCAGCAGGCGTCCTAGAACATGAAGGGACTCCGGGTCCAAGGACATCGCTTAGCTAGTCTCGGAACTCTGGCAATCAGTCCGCCTGGGGTTCCTGAAAGTCAAAGGAGAATTCTGTCGAGCAACGAATGCAAAATCTATATAGTGATGGTTTCAAAAAAACCAAAATGAAATTTATAATTTCATCGAATTGATTATTCAAAATCCATGAAAGTTTATGATTTGTCACTTTGAAATATTAATAAATCTTTACATCTGTAATAAGGAAAAGAAAAGAAAATGATTAATTAACTAAATTACCAGGTAACGAAAAAATAATTGACGTCCTGTCAATGATACTAGTGACAACCTAATAGCAAATGAATAGGTTCAGCTGCAAAAGCGGAAAAATATTTTGATACAATGTATGCAACCAGCGAAGAAATATATGACAGCAACCCAACAAGACAAATCTTAGGAATATCTGCAGAATCTCCTAGCGTGAGTGAAATAAAAGCAGGAGTAAAGAATTTGAAATAAAACAAGGTCGCAACATAGCAGTGGGAGTATTTCAAACAAAAAAGGGACTTATCATTATGCTACCAAGGGTAACTTGATTAACTGCGATAATTGGAGAGTTATTAACCCTACTAAACATGTCCTATTAAGCAACACATATTCAGAATCCCTTGAGTGAAAAGTAGAACGCAAAATACGTGAAGAACAGGCTGGATTCTGTCTGCATTGGGGCTGCTTTAATCAAGTAAATACACTTTGTTTCGACCGATTTATTGAATAGAAAACGTTGCTATATATGCTGTTAATCGATTACAGAAAGGCTTTCGAAACGATCAACCGCAATGCAATACGGAAGACAATAAGATAAAAGGAACCCCCGAAAAAATAATAAATGAGATACAGAACAAATTAGAAGCTCTCGAAAAACGTGTAGATCTCGAAATAAATATCTACAAAACCACAGCGCAGCGAGTCTGGAAATCAGTGGCTCGTTAGCAGTTTCTTCTATTTGTAATATCACCTGAAGGCGAGCCTAAAAAGAATCGAAAAACAGATTCAAGAAAGCAAGAGCAGCATTACTAAGCTGCAACGGATACGGAAGAACAGAAACAGATGTCTAGATCAACCAAACTCAAATTATTCTGGTCATGTATAAAATCGGTTTCCTTACAGCAGAAGCTGCAAGTTTTCATCAATAAATAATACGTTTAATATTCTGGCCGAAAATTATAAGTGATGTCGAACTCTTTTTTAGCAGATCCGAAGGAGGAATTTGAGGTGAACTGTATACTCTAAGAAACCATCAGAAAGAGTTTAGAGTGGAATCCACAATGTTCAAGAAGATACGTACACGCTATAGCCAAGAATACAACAAGATTAGTTATATATAGTAATAGGTCATGGTAATAATGCACACCAAATATCTCTTACGAAAAAAATCATTTTATATAATCATTCCCATCATACTTATTTATACAAATTTTCACAATTCGATTTTGCACCAAATTTTTTTTCCAGGTTATTGTTGGCAATTGCCAAATAAAGCAAAAATTCATTATCTATGAATATTTTGACGAAAATGGTAAAGTAGTATACAAATCCGTTTTTTTCTATATTAAAGAAAAGGTGGAAATCGGAGGTGATCTAATAAATATAAAAATTGAAGAACGGAAAGCAAAATTTTATTTTTCAATCACAAAAAATGACAACCGAAAAAACAAGTTAGCTTTTATATTTACCCCTTTCTTTTTAAATATACGATTATAAGAGATCTTTGTAAATTTTATGTAATATATCCTAAGATATTCTATCGTCATAATGCAACCATTTCATAAATATAAAAAAGACTGATATAATACGTGAATAAATCTATGAATTTTGTTAACTAGTTAGTTGTAAAATTGTTTTTGTTTTTGTATATTTACAAATGTATGTATTGATAATTTATATAATATTGTAAAAGCAAAATGTACATAATTCATAAATTGTTTTACTATGCCTTAAAGTAAATTTTTGATATTTGCATCATTTAAAACAATTTTCTTCATTTCTTCCACTAATTATGATATTTATCAAATCATCATTTCATACCGTTTTTTTTTTTATAAAATTGTAAACAACATGTTTTCATTTTATAGTAGAGAGCTCCCAAAATATGCTGTAACGCGTAACACAATAATTGAATCTGTTGTTGCATTTGAATCTATCTTTATTTCAGTTTAAGGTGTTGTATTATTTAAAATTATTAATTTATATATTCTACGTTGTGCAAAATTCCATTTTCCCTCATTTCTGGCAACATTATTACCAGTACATCAAGTAACGTATAAATAACAAAATGTTAATAAGAAAGTTTTAAAAAAAAATTTGAAAATATTCAAAAATTGATATAGACGCTTTCTCATACATTTACTTATACATGTAGTAGTATATCAAAATATTTACGGATACTTTTTGAAAAGGGAAACGATAAGGAACAAAAATATGAATTAGTTTCCGAAAAATATTTAATTTTGATTTTTTTATTTGTTTTTGTTTTCGTTTTTTTTTCAGCATTCATAAACATTGTCTTTTTTTGTTTGTTTTCTCATATTTTTACTTTTTTTAAAGAAAATTTATTTTATTAAATTTATAAATTATATTGATTTGATCTTAGGAAAAAAAAAACAAATTCTAATTTCGAAAATTGAATTTTGTAACACATACACACTATACATTTTTATATTTACATTTAAATTGTAAATAAACCTGCATGTATACAAAACCGACAAAATTTAAAATATTATAATCTATAAAAAATAACAAATTTATACTAAAAGTTCTGAAAATTTATAATTTTTTCTTTCAAATGGTTTTGCATGAGTTTTGTGTTATGTGGCGCCTGGTAAACATAAAAGTGAATATTAAAAAATATTGGAATTTCAACATATCTCACTTATATATATATCTAACATGAGCTACACATCATACGTATCAAAGAATGAGACAACCATCGGTCTCTCCAGCGAAAAGTTACGGACCCTTCAGGTTCGAAGGAGCTGATAAAAACAATGACTAGTGCCTAGGTTACGGACCCTTCAGGGGAACCAAAAGGGCGAAAGGTCATTGCTGCTCCAAGAATCAGGTAGCTGCGTTGGTAAAGGTGGAGTTTCGTGGGGTCTGAACGGAGTTTGTCGTATGTTCATCAACAAGCAGTTGATGGAACTAATGTGAAAGGAGGAAACTCCAATTGAAAATAGGATGTGACGCCAATGTCTACCACATCATCTGGGGTAGCGGAAATATTAATAACAGAGGTGAATGCCTCCTTGAATTCGTATACATCAATAAATTATCGATTATAAATGAGGGAACAGGCCAACGTTCATAGGTCCAATTAGCGAAGAATTTAATTTGAGTCAGTAATAAGGCTGATGGATGGCTTGTCTCAAATGAAATTTACGTCCGACCATACGCAGATTAGATTTGATATCCTAGTCTCTGGGAGCTTGGCAGAAGAAACAGATCGGATGCTTCAATCTACAGATTGGATCAATTCGAAACGCTCCTCATGGAGGGGTTTGTTTCCGTGTCCAATTCTGCTAGGATGCTATTAGACATTTAACTGGATAGCGAAGCTCTGGCGAATAAAAACTAAATTAAGATGAAGATTTTACCAATTTATTTTTAGAACTTTCTCAAAATTATTATATCAATATATACCAAGTGTAATTAAAATTTTAGAATATTAGAATAACTTTTTAAGACATTACTATTCAAGATCTTAACACAGTATACTCGTAGATTATATAAAAATAAAATGCAAACTTTATAATTAATATGACTCTAGTTTTAGGATGTGAAAATATTATAATAAAAAATTAACTTTAACTACTTACCAATGAAAATAAAATATATTTGCTGTTTCCTTGTTTTTTTTTGTTTTGTCTCGCCAAAACTATATATATGCAATGCTTAAAATTCCATATGAAAAGTTTCTACTGTATAGTTAACAATATACATATGATTTTCTTTCTTTCTCGCTTAGATGTCTAAACGGATCTTTGTATACTTGAATTAATATGTACGTGTGTAAAAGTCGAGTTATCTGAAAACCACAAAAAAATTTAAATGAGAAAATTTCCAATAACTCTTAATAAATTTTATTAAAAATTAGGATACTTTTCCACTAACAAATAAAACACAATGCTAGGTTAATCTCTGTTTTAAGTTGTTTAAAAAATACTTTTCATTTTTACTATTTTTAAATTTTCCTTTACCACCTACCATAGTTTTCCGTTTTTCATTTACTTATTTATTTGTTTATAATAAAAAACTGTGACAATTTTCGAATAATAAACTGTAGACACTGTTCAATGAAAAATATAATAGTATAAAATGCAAATATTATAAATTGAATATGAATGTATTTAAAAACATGTATTTTTAAACAAACATTAAATACATGTGTACGTAATTATTCATGCGTCTAATAGTATGCGATATAAATTGGTTTCCCAACATGGGATTAATTCACCATACATGTAAAGTTTAAAACTGCTCTACGTACTATGTGCTGTAATAAAAAGCATATAAAAGTAAAACAAAGAAAAGAATACAAACATTTTCTATAATTCAAAATAAAATATTAAAAAAAATTGAAAATCCTTGAAAGAGGATAATTACATTTTATGCTGAGACAATATTTATTAAATGTTTAATAATTTCTAAATAATTGTAGATTACACTATTGCTATAGAATAAAATGAATGCATTAATAATGTATATACTTCGAATTTTGTCCCATTTAGTACTATTTATTCTAAATTTATAATATGCGAATATTATAAATGTAATCTACAGTTAAACACACCAAATTCAATGTTTATTTGCACTCATTCATTCCAGGTTCGCGTTTGAGCCAAACAATTTGGAATAAATTTGTGCAAATAAACACAAATTTTTGTTTTTGGTCAATATGTATTCATAAAATTGTCGGGAAGTAATTCTCCGCTTTTCATATGTCTAGAGTTGTAATGAATCAAATTAATTTTTAAAAATTTTAATGAAACCGTGATGAGTATTAGTTATACAGTAACCCGCCCCTACGCCGCCTCCTCTCCCCTTTTATAAATTTCTTTAGTTCAAAATTTATAATATTGAACATATATGTACATACGTTAGTTGTTGAGTGGTTGAATAAGTCTTAAGAACACAAATAAAAAAAACTTTCTTTATATGCTTCTAAAGTTTTCCATTTCTGTTTTATTAGTAATCGATCGATTTTTTGTAAAGAAAATTTTAAATATATTTGATTGAAAATTAATAAAAATTTTCTATGTAAATGCAAACTTTCATTATTTAATTTTTTTTGTATTCACAGTGCATTATGTACTCGTATACCTACTTTGAAATAGCAATAATATTTAATGTTTTAACATTTTTATTTTTAGAAATGATATTTCTAGAAAATAGATATTTTTAAAGATAAATTTACTTTTATAATTCCTGCTAAACAAAAGTGCATCTTAACTTTTGTAATAACAGAATGAAGAAAGTATATTTACTTGCTTATTTTTAATATGGACGCTTTAAAGTATGTAATATGATAATATTTTAAATTACAAATATTTGTAATTTTAAGAAATTTTCCATATTTACATAGCTATTACAAAAATTATGAAAATAAAAATTTTTTAAATGTGCATGAATTTACAAAATAAATCTTTAATAATTTTCAATAAGAAATGGAAAATATGTTTATGTGTTTTACGTATGCAATAAAATTTTAAAGTCATGTGAAGATATCGTGAAATCGTCTTGTGAAGATATCATTTTTCTATTCTATTAAATTATACTTTCAACATCTAACATCTTTCAATGAGTTTGTATTTCATTTCTACTGCATATAGGACTTTTTGTTATTATGTTAACTTTTATATCCGAAAGGTATTACAAATTTAATCACAAGAAATGTAATTACAAGGTTTGTCATATTCCGATTTTCGGCGTTAAATCTTATAACGAAAGATTATTGATTATGTACGTTTGTCATTATCTACATAAGTTTAGTTAGTTTAGCCCCAATGCTGCCACTAATTCCAGTTTCCTCATCTATACTAATCTGCAAAAGCCCCTAAGGGCGGAAGCACCGACCAGTCCACTGCCGCATTGTCAGTGGCCGCCCTCGATCTGGCCAGGTCGTCGGCCATCTCGTTTCCTTCGACACCACTATGTCCCGGAACCCAGCACAAGGTCACTCTACATGACCCGCATAAGGCCCTTAAGGCCGCCCTACATCGTCGCTCTAATCTAAATTTGAAGATGCGGGAACCCAGCGCCCCAAGAGCCTCCCTGATATCCACCCAGCTAATACGCCGTTCGTCACCGCAATTTCAGCGCAAGCACCTCAGCCTGAAATACGCTACTGCAGTCCGGCAGCCTAACAGATAGCTTTAACCCCATCTCACAGTCCCACTGGATGTCTTAAAACCATCAATGTAGACAGAGAAGCCCTGGGCCCTTCGGGGCCCACATAATCTACATAGTCTACAAAACTTAATTTACAGAAATTTTGTTTATAATATTTATTTTATTGAAGTCTACAGTCGATTAGAACAAATTTTAATTTAACAACTTGTTTGAATATCGGAAATCGAATGACATTCCCGAACTTCAGACATTTGAATTCACACAAATCGTTTTTGGAAAAAACAAATCATTTACATACAGGAATCTAATGAGCAAAAGCGTAGCCTTTATCACAATTTTTAAAAAGTAGTAGAAGCATACCTAATAATTAGCAGAACAAGGTTTATTTTTCATTCGTTCCACTTTTTATTTTTTTGTTTTTATCAATCCCTATATTATCACAAATTTTACATTGATATTCTGAAAAGGTTCCTAGTCCTAAATACAAACATATCGACAGTATTCTATTTTATTATTCTTTCATTTAAAAAAATAAAAAAGAAAATAAAATCGAAAATTCAAATATGATGATGTAGACGATCAATATATATACATACATATAATATGTATTCACATATTAGGTGTACATGTGGAAAAAAATTCTTTTTTAAGAAAATGGTCGGAATTTTTCTTTTTTTTTTCAGTGTACCTACAAATGTTTGCTAAACCAAAGCAAATTTTTAATGAAATGCTCTCAAGTACAACATGACACCAGAAATAGTAAAAGAAGAACTCAAATTTTTTCTGCTTTCTTTTTTATTATTCTTTTAGTTTATTTCTTATATCAATGTTTTCAGTTATAACCACCCTCGCCTATGTTTCATTCAGTATACAAGCAACACACTATCTTATTTAATTTCTTTGAAAAAATCTTTAAGGACTAAATATCTGAATGTGGCCTAATAAATAAGGGTACATACATATGCAAGTAAAGAAGAAAACCATATTATAAGAGTAAGTTATAGCAAGGATGCGATGAGGTTTTTAAGGATATTCTTTATATCTTTATATTACATCAATGTTAAATAATTATGTAAAATAAAATAATAAAAATTGGAACAACCTAAAGGAGAAAAAATAATAACAATAAAAAAAAACTAATTTTTATAGTATGAAGGGAAAAATGCCTAACGAAGTGGTTAAAACCAAATTAAATCGTTATTTTTTGTCCTTCATATTGATAAACAGAATAATTTGGTTATGCCATTAATTTTCTTTAAAAAATTTTATTTTCTTTTAAAAGAGAAAATTCAGTTAATTTATTAAAATAAGTGCTAAATAAATTTCAGGATTTTTCATAAGTTTTTCACTTTATAATTGAAATATGAAATTTTCATTATTGAATTTAAGCGACATTTAAGTTATGTTAAGGTTGCATGAATAATTTGCTTTGAGTAAAAGAAAAATTTGAGAGTTTTATCGAACATAAACAGAAGTTTCCTTTTCATTTCAAATAAATATTTGTTTGCCCATACCTGAAATAACTAAAGTAAAGTGCTAAATTAAACATATTTTACCTTCAAGTTTATAAAAATGTATAGATAAAATAAAAGATATAGAGATTAAAACAGATTTTTGAATTACATGATTGTCAATAGAACTAGGATTTTCCACGGGTTAGTTCAAGCGGTTAGCACTGCCCCTCCAATCAGTGAAAAAAGCTTTGATAACGACTTACCGACTTCTTAGAAAGGACGGGCCAGGGCAGAAGTTGGCCCAAAAGACTCACAGAGACTTCATTGAGTGTGATATGATTCTATCCACAGCCATGTCGGATTCCTGTCTGACACGGTAAAATTTTGAGTACAGTACAAATTTCTGTTTTAATTACATGGACGTGGGATCGGGGCAACCCGATTTACATATAACTCGGGTTTAAAATATGGGTCCCAATTCCGACAATATGCTAGAGCCAAATGGCTTACTTTGTTGAAATGGCTTATCACTGAAGTGATCAATCTAATTCTATTTTAAATAATATAATTTTTGCATTTTTTCAAAAGAAAATTTTTTGAATATAAAAAAAACTTGGACAGCCAGAACTTTAACTTATATTAAAAAATCCTAAATTTTTATTAAATATGTTATTTAATAAGGTTAATATTGATATGACAATACTGGAACACAGTCGCATACACATATGTATGTCATAAATTTCGAATATGTTAAAAATGATTAGATTTTGTCAAAATGTTTTTTGTTTATTATTTTATTTTACCATTATTATTTTTGGAATATGCTAGTAAAGAATCGTAAAGAATTGAAATTTATTTAAAAAATAATATATGTAATATATTTTTGATCAACTATGTAATATGGATAAACATAACAAAAGGAAATCAAAAAACGATAATAAATGGGAAATTACCTATTATAATATTGCCATAAAGAAATGGGAGCGTGTACAAATGAAATATATGTATGTATGTACATGGCTGTACATGTGTCTAGTAGACTCAAATAAGACCCGTGTATAGAACATGAAAAACAAAAACACAAACCAAACAAAAGAGAACAAAAAGATCTTGTGTCTTATCGAATTTGCATTTTGATTTCTATTTAAAAACAATTTTTTTATATTTTTCGAATAAAAATAACCAAATAAAGAAGTTCTAAAAACCAAATATAGAAGTTCTTACTTTATAACAAAATGTAATAAGATGTATTGTTCTTTTTATAGCTTAATTTTTAAAAAATGACGAATTCATTTAAATTTGGCATCAATAATTGCTGATTGATGTTTGTGATGACAAGTCGGTAATGGTTATAAGACGTGTTCCTAGTGTGAAATGTATATTCTAGTAAATCGTCCAACCAAACAAGCACATAGATATGCACAGGCAAGAGGAAGGCGAGGTCCACCATCTCCTCCTAGAAGAGAATGAAACGGTTTAATACTTGTTATGTGAATAAGTACCAGTGGCTGGTCTGAGACCGGGATACTTCGAAAAGGACTTTGTCTCGCGGGATTTAAAATTTTTTCGGCAGCTGGAAAATTGCCTACAATCCAAAAAGTTTTAAACACCATGCTCAAAAAAATTCTTTTGCTAAATACTTCACTGCTTGTAAATTTCGAGTTCGATATAATATGACAAACTAATCATATGGTTATTTTCTCATAAGATATCATAGTTAAACAAGCCAGGTAATTTTTTTTCAAATAAATTCATATGTGGCTGCCATATTTGTTTTTGAACTCCGTAACATCATAATATGCCATCGTGTATATATTATTGTGACACTAATATGCCATCGTGTATATATTATTGATACATTATGCTCATTTCATATACTAAAGCACAATAGAGTAATAACTTGTATCTCTTTACATTGTAAAAGGTAAATTAATTCTAAGTAATCACAATTAGCGGGAAAAAAGGAAATATGAGGAAAATCGCTTAGAAATAAAATGTTAACCTCGCTTAGAAATAATTAATTAATAAAACAATTTTCTTCAAACAAGTTTTTTGGTAAAAATGGTATGTCCTGTGTAAAAATATTAAAACATTTATTGTTGCTAACCCATTTCAAATTTACTACAACGTAGAATGCAAAAAAAAAGTACTAAAATAAATTTAAAAAAAACGCAAGAAAATATTTTCTTTTTCTCTAATATATTTTCTTTTAAACTGGTAACCCAAAAAAAAACATAAAAACAAAAATAAAACAAAATATAAAATTGAAAAATGAACCAATGTTCAACGAACAAATTCTAAATAAGGACAACGAATTTTTTCCTTTTTATATTTTTCAAATATTTTTTCTTTCTTTTTCTTATTGGTTTTATATTTGTTTTGCCTGTTCAAATAGACCGGATGTCATTTTCATTCTCAATTTTCATCTTTTTTTTGTTTTTTTTTTTGCCTTTCTTCTACTAATTTTGAACTTAGAATGCGATATATATATACTTGTGTTCTGTCTATGCTCTGCTATTATAGTCTAATATCCTTTACTATATCTAAAATGAATTCTTCTTCTTTTCTTTTTTACAAAATACATTGGAATCCTATAATACAAAAGAAATCGAGAAGTAAATGTGGGTAATACAAAAAAAAAACAAAATTGAAAATAGAAAATTAAGAACAAAAAGAGAAAAAATTTCAGAAACTATTCACGTCCTTTTTTAAAAGATAAGCTATTCAAGAAGCACATCCAATAGTTATTTTTCACATCATTATTTTTCCTGATATTCTTTTAACGTTATTTTTTAATTTTTCGTTTTCATCTTACTTTTTTTTGGGTCTTTCTTTTTGTTTTTCTCATAATTTTTCGATTTTTCTATATATGTATATATGTTCAGTTATACTTTCTCATTTCACATTGGTATCATTCCAAGAATGATGATAATGTGGAATTCGTATACACTGCTATTTCTTGCTGCCTTCACTTAATTTACTAAAATGATAATTTCTCAATAATTTCACAAAAATGATTATATATATATATTTGAAATTAACACAAGTAATAAAAATTCAGAAATTTTCTTAGAATCATTGAATAATTAAATATTTGTTAACAGAGACAGTTCTGTTCAGAGCCGCTGGTAAATAATAGGTGGAAACCTTAATTTTTTCTGTCAATAAATTAATTAAACTCATCTACGTCTATCAACTACCATACTCCTGCTTATCTTGTTACTATTCGTAGAGCCCAATTACTACGAGTATAATGGGCGCGGTTAGAATGATGCAACATTCCACCATAGTTGGATTATAATGAGACCGTTTTCTTAAAAATTATTTATTTTTTCTTTGCTTAAAATTTCTTCGAAAAAATTTCACCGACAGTCAATTGTTTAAACAAATAATCTCTGTAACTCCTTATATATCTCTATTTCCTCAACGGTTTTATATACGAGTACAAAATCATTTATATGTTGTCACATATATTAAAATTTAATTTTCATAAAATTTTAAGTTTTGCATTCTTCTAAAACTGCCACTTATTTTTTCTTAATTTTAAAATGATATTAAAATATATATTCAATTTATTTTTCATATAAATGTACATATTTATCTCTACTTAATTCTTCAACTAAAATTTACAGCCCTATAACGTTAAGCTTCAATATACTTATAAATTAAGTTTGTTTTTTAAGTATGTACAAAGCTTTTGATATTTGTATACACCCAAGTGTATATGGATATGTATTACATGTACAATTACATACAAATATATTTCAAAAATCCATACATTTTTATATTTTTATATTATTAGTTGTATATATATAGCATGTATATATATATACATATAATAACACTATATATTATTACTATATATTATTTATATGTATCTATTATATAGAGTTTCACTAATTTAAAATTTCCGGAAAAAATCCAAATTCAAAATTGAAAATTAAATCAATTCAATTTTCAATTACAGAAATAAATAATATTCTACATATTATGCATATTGCGCCACCACAACTTAGACAGTGGTAAAATGTTAATTTCACACATTTAATTTTAAATGCCTACCAATAGAACTGTGTGTACAATTACATAAAACTAAATAAATTTGCATACTATACCGAGGGACATAAAATATAAAATCATTTATATAATACATATAGAAGTAAATATAATGCATTTATGAATTTTTTCCAGCTATATATTTTATTGATTTCAATTTAAAAAAAAATATAGTTGACCGTCAACTCTGTGATACCCGTTCGATTTTGCTGACTATGGAACAGACTATAACTTTAAGTTACCATATTAATTTCTGCAAAATTTCAGTACTGTCTTTTCAGTATTATTTAAAAAATGGCCAAACTACTATTGAAGTTGTAT
The DNA here is from genome assembly GCF_029603195.1 of Condylostylus longicornis. NCBI lineage: Eukaryota > Metazoa > Arthropoda > Insecta > Diptera > Dolichopodidae > Condylostylus > Condylostylus longicornis. The sequence continues at coordinate 542,077 of NW_026578011.1, forward strand.
GGCAGGTACCAGACGGAGCCAAGTAATTTCAACGACTTTTGTCGAACACATTGACCCTACTAATATATTCGCTTGTGTGAAATTCCAATACCACAGCTTTAATAGTTTCTGAGATATAGCTAAATAAATTTTGAAGTTGTATGGCAGCTATCCAAACCAGTACCCCGATCATGTCCAATTTAAATAGGGTTCTGGCACTTATTACAATAAATCATTTGTTTAAGTTTGGTGAACTTAGCTCAATTAGTTTTTGAATTATCGTTGGGACGGATGGACGGACGGACAGACAGATAAAGCTAAATCGATTTAGAATGATCAAAAACATACACTTGAGTTTATATCTCAGACCGTTATTCTTAGCATTACAAACGGTAAGGCAAATTTAGTATACCCTTCGAACATACATTCATACGGATATAACAAACGGTGAGGCAAATTTAGTATACCCTTCGAACATACGCTCTTACGGGTATAATGATTTTTGTGGTTTGATTCAAAACAAAATTTGTGAAAAATAAAAAAAGCAAACGCATATATTTTTTAAATTGATCACTTATGATTCAGGTTTCTCTTTTTTTCATTTCTGATTAGCCATTAGTAATAATTTACATTATAATATATTACGGTCCTGTAGATAAACGCAATTGTTGCACCAAAAATTAAAATTTCGGTTCAAACAAAAATTAGAATATTTTGAAATTACTTCTGTAAATTATAGATTAATATATTTATATATATTTATTTATAAAAATAATTATAAGTAGGGATCATTGATAGTTTATTATAATTGAAGAGTGATAAATTTGTTTCAAATTTGTGTACAATTATTTGAAATATATGATTGCATTGTATGTTGAGAGGGGAAATCATTTTTTTACACCAAATTTTATATATCAGTATTTAAATTTAAACACAGTTACAAGACTCAAAATCATACTGAGTAGAATTGACAAATAATAAATATTAATTAGATTTTTAATTTATTCGACAATATTTAATGAAATTTAATGAAATTAAGGAATAAAAATTTAACTAAGAAAGTAATAACCTTCTAGTGAACTGAATGAACTAATCAGGTATAACGATATAAATTATTACACAATGTAAATTATTTTATATGAACTAAAAACAAAAGTGAAATTTTTTTACAAAAAAACACGTAATTTTTTCATAAAAATAATCTTAGTAATTGGTATTAAAATCTTAGCAGGTGTATAAAAAAACTATTGTTCCAAAGGTTATTTTCATGACAAACAAGTGTGAACACAGAAAAAAATTCAAAAGAGAAAAAAAATTCAGTGTGATACATAATTTATCAACAACGAACAAATATATAAACATAAAAACACTGCTTGTAATATAACGGCATATAATATAATATGAAATACGTATATTAAATATATTATTTGTTGCACTTTTGAATATGAAGTTTTTTGTATAAGAAAAAGAAATGTGTAACTTAAATGTAAATTCAACAGCATCTTCTTAATATTGTCCTTAATTTTCCTCACTTCTTCTATTTTCTTTCACACCCGATATTCTTACTGGAATGTTAGAAGTGTACATATGTATGTATATCAGTGGTGAATTTCATTCATTTTATTCTTTTCTTCGTACTGACTTTAACAGCTAAACGTTGCTCCTTTGTTGATTTATATTCCTTTATAAGCAATCAACAACAATAGAACGAATTTCTTCTTCGTAACTAGTTCCACGAGCCCTTTTCTCAGACCAATACCAAAACGAGAAGTTTGTGATATATGAATCACTACTAAGCGATGGTTTGTAACTATAATTTTTCCCTTCTGGTAAACGATACTGCTGCTAAAAACAATATAGGCACTACATTATTAAAATTTCTTTCATTCATATTGAAATATATATTTTAAAAAATTGCATACAGTTAGGATGAGGCAAAAAAAAATTGAAAAAGGCGTTAACATAATGCTCGAATTTTAAGGGTTAATTGCGTAAATTATAAGCAAAGGGTTAATTGCGTAAACTATACGCAATGGATTAATTGCGTAATAGTTAAAAAATCGCATTTATAGGATTTTGGTGGGTATAACTTTTAGAGGGGGTGCTAAGTAAACATTTTCTGCTACGGAAATAAATTTCTAGCAAAGATCTATGCATATTGAAAAATTTCTGCTTTCTATCTGCAATTGTGTAAAAGTTTTGTAAACGGGTTCACGGACGAACGGACGGACCAAGAGTCAAGGAAAGATGCTTAAAACCATAAATTATTTTAGTGAGCGTACAATATCAACTTTCAATTAACTAATTTTTTCAAATACAACAAATATATTTTATTACAAATTCATCAATAAAACAAATTTGAAAACAATAACGTATAAAGATTTATATTTCTAGATTTAAATCCAAATATCGAAATAGGAAAAACTTAAAAAGATAAAATAATATAAGAAATATCATCAGAAAACAATTTTTAAACAGATCTTTCATTTTCCAGAACAATTGGTTCAAACCAATATGAAGAAAATATAAAAACATATCCTTATTCCGTATATCAAACTGAAAGGTCAAGATTTTTATATTGAATTCCATTTTAAAATCTGATTTTATCAGATTTTAAAAAAAAAAAAATTCAATTGATATTAAATAAAATTAAAGATTTCACATGTTTTTCGAAATAACTATTATGACAATTGACAACATACATGAATTTTTGGTTTAAACATTTTAATTTACATATGCAACAAATATTTAATGCTGAAACAAAAAGAAATCTCTTACAGAATATTCATTTAAAGTTCTTGAAGTTGCTGATAGTTTCAAATATTACTCAATTTTTAATAAATATTATATTTATGCTATGAATATATTTAAGCATTTTCTCATTATGATGAACGACGTTGGAGAGAGCATTCCTTTCCGTGCGAAACAGAAAAAATGAACAGAAAAATTAAGCAGCTTGCGATATCCAAAAATATCACAGGCTCCGCGGAGCCGTACTTGTACAAAAATAACACACCGTCGCGTTTTTATTATTTTTAGATAGTTTTTATTAATATTAACGAGAACCACATCTGGAAAGCTCTACGAAAGAAAAAAGCACTCGTAAAGCAATCGTCAATATTGAATCCAGCTTTGACTACGTCATTTTTATTTTCGAATAAATATTGCGAGCATCATTATTTACCCAATTACACAGAATTTTGGTTATAACTTAGGCAATCTTTTTAGGCAAAATCTAAAATGTTGGTGCTTCATTGCGTTTGGACCGAACTACATAACCATTTTAAGAACTATTTGAAACTAATAAGGAATTAAAATTTTTTTAACTTAAATTATGATTAAATCTCTGTCTTAAATTTATCTTATAGTTGCTTCAAAATTATATGATATCCTTATTTTTCAAATTTTCTCTTATTTTGGTATATTATATAATAAATATATCATGCATTAAAAAAAATATCCAGAAAAATCACTATATACATAAATATAACTTATACTACCTACATAGATCGAGAAAACAGGAGAAGAATACCGAGAATACATAGAATAATAACATTGAAATTAAAGTGCATACTCGATGTTAAAAAATAATATACAAAGTAAAAACCTCTTCTTTTCCTTTTTACTACTCGGTTTTTGGTATCATATATTTTTTGAAAATTTATCCAAATTTATATGACGAAACAAAAAAGTATAGGAAGAAAAAAATAAAGAAAGTAATACAATAGCACAAAAGGAGCACCATAAGGATATTTAGTATATATGAAAATATTCAATAATATTATTGCAATACCATTATCATAATACATCTAGAAATAAAGGAATCAACTTCTTCGTTTATGTTTTTACTTTCTTTAGTAAGAAACCAAATTTTTGGGGATGAAACACTATCACAATATGTTGAATCTAGCATTTATAACAATGTAGAACAAATGTTTTTGATTTTATTTTATTTTTTTTATTGTTTTATATAAATCCTTATGTACCGATTTGCAATCCTCAATAACAATATCTCTTCTTTATATTTTTTTTTAAATGTAGAATACATTAAAAGACATTAAAAAAAATATCAAAAATCAAATAAGCAAAAATTGACATCTTAATGACGGAAATTATTTGATTACTTATTAGCCTTGGTTTGCGCGCAGTAAAACATTTTATCAAAAACTTGCATTTTCCCGACTCCAAATAAGTATGCCTTGTAATTAAATAAGTATGTATCATGAAAAGTTTATTTATCGACCATTCTAGAAATTTTGTGAGCGAAGGGACGTTCAAACGAAGAAAACTAAAAAGCCTATTTTTTTCGGAATTTTTTATTAAAATATTTGCTCCAGCAGATAATTTTATAAATTTAGTATCAGAATTATAATAAATTTCGTTGGACCAGTAAAAATGTATATCTATATGATTTCCATTTTTTTCTGCCATTACTGTACTAAAACTATATACGAGTACATATAAAAACACTTTTGTACATTAAATGCAATTCATTACATCTGGCGTTTTCCAATTTGTATAAATTTTTTTTTTTTTAAATTGAATTGAAATTTCTCTTGCGGATTTCTATTAAACATTTATGATATTTTAGAATTTTCAAAATAAGGAAGATAATAACAAAACCAAAAACTTTAGGAATAATAGAAAATTAATCCCATATACAACATAAATATTGTATAGAAGATTATAAGAATACTGAGGTATAACACTTTCGATTTTGGTCGAAAGAAAAAAATTAAATTGATTTTCTTTAATATATCAATAACTATGTATAGATTTATTATCTATATTCAATCACCAATAATAGTTCTTATAAAATTAGAATTCTTTAAACTAAAATTTTTGTAATTGAATTTTCTAGATCAATCTAGTTGTAAAAAATTTTTTAGTAAAATTTACAAATTATATAATTTAAAATATTAATGGTTGCCATTGTAAGTTCAACACCGAATTTAAAATTAGAAAATGTGTTGAATTAAATATATTATATTATTTAAACATCTGCAGTATCACAATTAAGTAATAAGCCTTTTTCTAGTTTCCGCAGTAGACCAGCAAATGCCGTTACAACTTGAATTTGATATTTCAATTGGCGATTGCAGGGACACTTGTCCCTGTAATCGCCAGTTGGTAAGTAAAATATTTTTAGAAAAATGTCGATCGGTTTATACACACATGTATCTCAAGTTCGGCTGAACCGATTTTGATGAAAATTTATATATGAGTTCACTTTGCCTATGTGCCAGACTGATCAACTTTTGGAATTTGTCAGACCTTGAGAAAAGGATATGATTTTTCATGTTCGATCATATTTAAGAAAGTATTAAACAAATTAAATTGAAATTTTATACATAAACTTTGTTTGATAGTACGGGAAACTGTTTAACCTTTGGAAGAATGTTCTCAACTGGATTTTTAATAAGGGTCAAATTTACAGTTTTGCGCATATAAAGAGAAATATTCAGCCAATCTCCTTGAAATTTAATATATAAATTCAAAGAAATGTTAACTAAAAGCTTACTAGTGTCCTGGAAATTTGAAAGAAGTTTTCAAATGACATTTTCATAATCTTAAGCAATACTTTTGCTTAATTGAACGGACCACATCAGCTTTTTTTTCCTTAATTTTTTACATGTATCCTGTTTTTCCACTGTATAAAAAATTTTTAATAGCAATTTTTATTTTTATAAAACACATACATTGTAAAATATCTGTAATGAATATGTGTTATATTATCTTGAAACAATACTCCTATTTACAAATTTTCCAAAAACAAGCATTATTGAAACACAAACTTCCTAACGCAAATGTAATATAAATAAAAAAAATCAGAAAGAAAACCAAAATTAAGAAATTTTTGTAGTTAAATCCCTTTAAAATTTTTTTATACTTGAAATACCAATGTAGTGATATACACACATATTACATCGCAAATGTATAGTTATATACCTATACAAATACTATATGTACATATGATTTATATACTCGTGCAATTATAATATTGAAGATTTCTTATATACTTTAATTATACCCGTACGAACGTATGTTCGAAGGGTATACTAAATTTTCCTTACCGTTTGTAACGCTAAGAAATAACGGTCTGAGATATAGACTCAAGTGTATGTTTTTGATCAGCATCGAATTCTGAGTTGATTCAGCTTTGTCTGTCTGTCCGTCCCAGCGATAACTCAAAAATTAATTGAGCTGAATTCACCAAATTTTCATAAATGATTTATTGTACTAATTGCCAGAACCCTATTTAAATTGGACATGATCGGGATACCGGTTCGGGTAGCTGCCATACAGCTTCAAAACTTATTTAGCTATATCTCAGAAACTATAAAAGCTATGGTATTGAAATTTCACTCAAGCGAATATATTAGTAGGGCCGATGTGCTTGATAAAATTCGTTAAAATTCCTTGGCTCTTTCTGGTAGCTGCCATGCAACTTCAATAGTAGTTTGGCACACATAGTATTTTGAAAAACACAGTACTGAAATTTTGCACAAATTAATATGTTAATGTTAATGCATAAATTAATATAGTCAGTATCATAGTCAGTTATGGCATATTTATTCACACATAGGATAACAAATTCGTACGGTCATCACAGAGTTGACAAGGTTAACTCTATTTTTTCTTGTTTTTTTTAACTTTTTACGTTACTTTTTCTATTTTATGTAATTTTAAGTTTTCGTTTCGTAAACGCATATTATTAACTTATATATAAAATAGGATTTATGTGAAATTTAATGTAGATATGTAATTGTACAAACATTAACCAATATACATTACATACCTACATATATACTACTTTTTATACCCTGCACTTCGTGAAGGGTATATTCGCTTTGGTATGCAGTTTGTAACCACTTGAAGGAGTCGTCTTCGATATGGACATATATATATATATTCTTGGTCAGCGTAAAATTCTGCGTTGACTAAGACGTGTCCGTGGGGCCCAAAACCGCACTGTCACCTCCTAGTGGTGGGCCCCGGTAATGGCGGAGGATAAAGGGGTGATTGAAACGATCAAAGTTACGTTCGTGTCGTGGTCATGTCTCGCGGCGAGCCTCTTGCTTTGTGAGTTTCAGCCCTATATCTATACGCCAGCTGACGACAGGCGTCCCAAGTCAAGGTGGAACAGCATATGCCGATGACTGCGTGGCTAAGGGGGAGCTTAGTCGTTAGTATGCGGACTCTGGATACCAGGCGCCCTCCAGTTTAAACGAGCCTTCCCATGGTATGCCGGGCTCTGCCATGGGTGACTACACTTTCCCGCGCTACTCGTGGGAACAAGATGGAGAACGAAAACAATAACAATAATAACGACAACAACAACAACAGCAACAACAAGAACAACAACTGTGACAAATACAACAACTACAACAACAACAACAACAATAATAAGGACAACATTAATACAAACAGAGTTAGTGCTCAAGGGTCTGCGGAACCAGAGTTTCTCTCGACTGACGCAGAGGAGGAACTCCTTCTCACGCCAGTAGAGGAAAAGGCGGCGCCTCCGATGGAGACGGATAATCAGGATCCTCTTGGACCTATTATCCAAAAAACTGAGGAGGATCTGAAAAGGTTGGACATCAGGGAAAAAAAACAATATTTCCGTTGGAGGGGCTAGCGTGGCACCTGGGACGGCAAAAGAGGCTGTGGCAGGGCAGGCGCCCACCAAGATGTGTAAAAAGGCGGCAATGGGAGGTAAGGCTCCTGTAAAGCCTTTGTCTAAAGGGCCAAAGCCCATAGACAAGAGCCGGAGGAAATAATATGGCTGTGAGGTGCATCCAAATAAATCTACAGCATGCTAGGGCATCCACTGATGTTCTAGCTCATAGATTTATGAAGGATCACCTCGATATCGCCCTTATCCAAGAGCCTTACATAGTGAAGGATCAGGTTAAGGGCCTAACAGGTGAGCTATTGTATGATAATACAACTGGGGGCAGGCCTAGGGCTTGCATTTTGTTTAGTAAGAGGCTAACATATTTTCCCATTCCAGATTACTGTTCTAAGGATCAAGTAGCTGCGTTGGTGAAGGTGAAGTCCTGCGGGGGCTGGACAGAATTCATTGTGTGCTCATCCTACCTCCCGAGGGACTGTGCCCACCCGGACGAGCAACTGAAGGATCTAGTGGACTTTTGTGGAAGGAGGAACTTCCAACTCATAATAGGAAGTGATGCCAATGCCCACCACATCGTCTGGGGAAGCAGCAATATAAACAAAAGAGGTGAGTGCCTACTTGAATTTATATATAGCAATAAATTAATGATTATGAATGAGGGCAATAGGCCGACATTCATAAATGCAATTAGGGAAGAGGTCCTTGACATCACCCTTTGCACTGAATTTATCGGCAGTAGGGTTGGTGGATGGCATGTCTCAAATGAGACATCCATGTCCGATCATAGGCAGATTAGGTTTGATATCATGGTCTCCGGGGACCTGGCAGAAGAAATTTACCGGGTGCCCCAATCCACAGATTGGAGTCAATTCGAAACGCTCCTCATGGATGGGATTGGATCCGTTCCTGCTTCTGTCAGGACGGTGATGGATATCGAACTGGCCAGCGAGGCCCTGACGGCGGCTATTACTAATGCCTATCACGGGAGCTGCCGCGCTAAGCCGAGGCGGAGCAATAGGAAGTGCCCGTGGTGGAATGAAGAGCTTTCAAGGCTTAGACTAAAGACCAGAAAGCTATTCAATAAGGCCAAGGCGTCAGGTTCGTGGGAAGAGTATAAGGACTCACTCACAAAATACAATAAAGAAATTAGGAAAGCGAAGAGAATCTCGTGGAGGGCGTTCTGCAAGGGTATTGATGAACTCCCCAGCAGTGCGCGTCTTCACAGGGTGCTTTCCAAAAAGTATGCTAGCGGGTTGGGCCTAATGGAACGTTCTGATGGCTCCATGACTGAGAACGGAAGGCAGACGTTGGAGCTTATGGCGTCAACGCACTTTCCTGACTCGGAGATTCTTCGGAATCACTCAAATGCGGTCATCGAACCGAGGGCATCCTGGCCCAGGAGGGATGACTGGAAACGATCCCGTCTAGTCTTCACGATGGGCAGGATTAGATGGGCTGTTTTCTCTTTCAAGACCTTCAAATCTCCAGGTGATGACGGGATATTTCCTGCATTCTTGCAGAGGGGTTTCCAACATATCGCTAGAGCACTGTTGGAAATTTTTCGTGCCAGCTATGCGTGGGGTTACATCCCTCAGGCATAGAGGGTGGCTAAAGTGACGTACATTCCGAAGGTGGGTAAGCGACCAAGCAACCACCCAAGGTCTTTCCGTCCAATCAGCCTTACTTCTTTTCTATTGAAAGCAATGGAAAAAGTGATTGATAGATTTATACGGGACGATGCACTGGGAAGCAATCCCTTGCACGAATCTCAGTACGCCTATCAGTCGGGAAGGTCTACTGTACTCGCTCTGCAGAGTCTGGTGGGGGTCCTTGAAAACTCACTGGAAGTGCGAGAGGTGGCAGTTGGCTGCTTCCTTGATATAGAGGGAGCTTTTGACAACACCCCATATCATGTCATCTGTGAGTCGTTGCACAAACGAGGGATTGATGCGACGACTAGCAGATGGGTTAATCGGATGCTACAGGATAGGATTATTAAGTCCACCATAGCGGACGATATACTCTTCATCTCCGCTGCAAAAGGATGTCCGCAGGGCGGGGTTCTTTCGCCCCTCCTGTGGTCCATTGTAGTGGATGATCTAATCGCTGCTCTCAGGGGCTCTGGGGCGCGTGTCTGGGGATACGCTGACGATGTGGCCTTCGTCGTGCGGGGAAAATTTGAGAGCACTATTTCTGATCTTCTACAGCAAAATTTACGTGTTGTGGAAAGATGGTGCAAAGGCGTTGAGTTAAATATAAATCCAAGCAAGAGCACTTTGGTCGCCTTCACCAGACGCAGAAGCAGGGACAGATTAACGGGCCCAATTCTGTTTGGCGAACGTATTAGTTACTCGAGGGAGGTGAAGTATCTGGGGGTAACCCTGGATGATCGGCTCTCTTGGAATACCCATATCGATAGAGTTATCGGGAGAGCCACGGCGGCCTTGTGGACGTGTAGGAGCTTCATCGGGGGGACCTGGGGAATTAGTCCCAGAATAGCGCTGTGGCTATATACGGCCCTTGCTAGGCCCATCGTCACCTATGCGTCGATTGTATGGTGCCGTAAGGCTCAGCAGGCGGGTGTGCGGGCTAAGCTGGAAAAGCTACAGAGGATAGCCTGCCTGGGAGTGACCGGGGCGATGCGGACGGCTCTCACCGCTGCATTGGAGGTGATGATCGGATTGCCGCCACTCCACCTCCATATACTGAAGGAAGCTCGGCTGGTGACTTACCGACTTCTCTCTGGCGAGGACGGGGCAGGGCTAAAGTTGGCCCACAGAACTCACAGAGACTTCATTGAGGGCGATCCGATTCTAAGGATAACCATGTCAGATAACTGTCTGCCGCGGTACAACTTCGACCACAAGTACAGGGTTCTGTTTCCCGATCGATGGACGTGGGATCGGGGTGGTCCGGTACTTAGGTCGGGTTCGAGCGTGTGGTATGCGGACGGTTCCAAAACGGAGTCGGGTGTGGGTTCGGGCGTATACGGTGTCCGCCCGGACACGCGTGTATATGCAACCCTTGACCCGTATTGCACAGTGTTCCAGGCCGAAATATATGCAATAGAGATCTGTCTGAGAATCAATTTGGAAAGGGGGTATAGAAACCGCACCATCTATGTGTTCTCAGACAGCAGGGCTGCACTGCTGGCGCTCCGTTCAGCTCAGGTTACATCCAAGCTGGTCTGGTGCTGCCTTGCTGCACTTATGGAATTGGCATCGGAAAACAGAGTGATGCTCATTTGGGTGCCGGGCCATAGTGGCCATGCGGGCAACGAAGTTGCCGATGAGTTGGCGCGGAGGTGATCTGGGGCTGCCTTTGTGCAGCCGCTGCCTTTCTGTGGTCTGCCTTTTTCCGCCGTGGGGGCCAGGCTTGCCTGCCTACTCGCGGCGGAATGCGGTCGTCACTGGCGGGACACGAAAGGGTGCCGTCATGCGAAAGTGTTTATTCCGGCGTGCTCCGGCGGATTCGCCGCGGAGTTGCTGGGGATGAGCAGGAGCCGGGTTCGCACTATTGCGAATTGGGTCCCTAAGTGTTCGGGAACTATTGTCCAACTCCCTTAGGGATATCTCCGGCTTTGTGATTGGGAATGGGATATTATAGGCGGGGGAGTGGGGTGACTACAATAAGTCAAAAATGGCTGCGGTGGCTTGGGGGGATGCTCCTGTCCCACTCGGTTCCCTTGGAATCTACGAATCTACGAAGACGTGTCCGTCCGTCCGATCCCATGATAACTCAAAAACGAATAAAGCAATCGGCACCAAACTTTTACAAGTTGCTTCTTTCACGAAAACGACGACTGCTATTGTAATTGGGCCAATTCGGACAACTCCAAACGTCAATTTTAAATGTTTGGAAAAATAATAAAGTCACATTCACTAAATTTAGTAATAAAGTTACATTCACTAAATTTGGTAGGTTTAATTTGCTAAAGTTTTGCTCCGACAGCTAACTTCAAATATTCGGAAAAATAATAAAGCTAGATTCATGAAAGTTGGCAGTTATGTGTCTAATTGTTGTTCACATATATTCTCGAAGTTTTGTTGGAATGACTTGAAAGATTCGGGTAGCTGCCATTCAACTCCAAAAGCAAATTTTAATGATTTGGGAAAATAATAGAGCTAGATTCACGAAACTCGGCAGTCGCGTGCTCACATATATCCCTGAAGTATCAGCCCACACATATCCCTGAAGTTTTAATGGAATGGCCTAACAGGTTTGAGTAGCTGCCATGGAGCTCCAAAAGCTAATTTAAAATATTCAAAAAAAATAATAGAGTTAGATTCATGAAACTTGGCAGTTGTGCGTCCAATTATAGGTCAGACATATCTATGGAGTTTCAATGGAGTGGTTTGTCAGGTTTGAATACTTGGTATATAACAATTAGAGCTAATTCTAGATGCTTCAAAAACAAATTTTAAACTCAGATTGTTAACGTGCAGGGTATAATTCGTTCGGTTTATACTTGTTCAATTTTCTTTTAGAACATTTTCTCTAATTAACATTCACAACTTATTCTTCCAATTAGTCTTGATGATGAAAGCATCATCAGCAAAGTAAAACAATATACATGATACAAATATAAGTATATATGTACATGATATTATATATGCAAATATTAATATTTACTATGTTATTCTTATAAATATTTAGATATACCCTGTACATCATACACGCGTATATTGCACAAATGTATGATATAAAAAATCTTACAATATTATTATCCTTCTCTCAAAATCGATGTGTTTTATGTGTACATTATTATACATTCACATATACCTACATATGTGCACATTATTATACATTCACATATACCTACATATGTGTACATTATTATACATCACATATATTTTATATACATAAATATTTGTATAATAATATGTTATATTTGTTGTGTTTTCTAATTTGAAATAGAGTAAAAAATAAAAACAAAAAAAGAACGACAAAATCATTTTCTGACATCACACAATTTAAAAACGAATTCTTAAAACGAACTAAATTACAAAAAATTTATTTTGGCACATAGGCATACATACGTAATCCACAAGTTGCCATACCAGTGAATTATTATCAAAAATTTTTCTTGTACATATTTTAATCATACAAAATTTTACTTATTTTTCTCACATTAAAACATTCTGTCAATTAGTTGCCTAAATATGGTAAGAACTGTGAAATCTGCCCCTAGTGAAAATTCGATTCTCGAGTCTTGCTATTCTCAAAACACTAACTTGCTTTTTTTTAAGATTCTAAGGTGAAACCTTTGTAGATACGCATATAAGTAATTCAACCTGAGTAAAATTCCAATTGTTGACACCTGATTTCCCCGAAAAGCTAGGCGGCTGTTTTTGAAAACTTCTTCCTTCAATGAAAGTTTAAAATTAATAGATGCCCTCTGTCAATCTTAAATCGTATATTTTGCGTTATATAACAATATATGAATGTAAATAATATATGTATTTATTTAACATATACATAACGGTACATTTTGAAAAGTAAAAAAAATTAAAAAGAACTCATGTATTAATTCCACACTCGAACTTTAACATACGAGCGTTTTAATAAAAATATAAACAAAACAAAAAAAAAATAAAGAAAACGAAAATAACATTAAAACAGAGCATAAAAATTTTGAACGTGTTTTGATTTTAGAAAGCTTTTTAGTTCCTAAAGAGAGCAAAAACAAAAAAAAGAGAAACAAATGAAAACAGAACAAAACAAACCATATTATATAAAAAAAGAACAAATAATAATAAAATCAGATTGAGATCCTTTATGCATAAAAAAGAAGATACAATTTTTATATTATTATGGTTTGTTTTTATATTTATATGGTGTACTCGTATCTATGTATTTATGTATAATATAAATAATGTTGATCAAACCAATGATTTGTAGTGTAGCACTTTTTTCCTTCAACAAGTGAAAATACTGCTTTTAAAAACAATCCAATATGAATGAAAATAATTAAAATAATTTTCATTCATATTGGAATATATATTTTAAAAATTCCATACATTTAAGATGGGCAGTGTATGCAATCTTTGTAATAAAAGAAAAAAAATGAGTTAATTGCGCGTGATAAGGAAAATAATAGTATTCTTTATTGGTATGGCATTAACTGCTAGCTTTCTTTATTTATAGAAATTTTGTACAGCTTGCAGATTCGGAAAGATAAGGTACCAAAAATTAACATTTTAAAAATTTCAAGAGGCAATAACTTGAGGGGACGTGAAAAAAATTTCTTCTTACAAAATGAACTATTTATTACTATCTAAAATCTGCTAAAATTTCAGACTCCTGTAACCTAAGGTATGTGGCAGTAGAAGAAGCCAGCTTCTGCCTTTGCAAAATTTGAAAAATTTTTGTAATTTCGCTTCAATAAGTAGTTAAAAAATGGCATTTTTAGATTTTTGAGGGGCCATAACTTTTAAAAGAGAGGAGAAAGGTAAAAAGTTTCTTTTACAGAAATAAGTTTCAAGCATAGATCTGCGTACATATAAAATTTCAGCTTTTTGTTTTTAAGGATGTAGAAGCTTTGTAAACATATCCAGACGGACGAGCGCAGAGTGAAACTAATAAGCACTTTTTTTCAAAATTTTTTGAACTAGTGGTAAAAAGGACTAAAATGTTGACATCATATATTTTTCGTTATAACTTATATCAACGTTTTTTATAGCGTATATTGTATATTTTTATATGTATAATATATTATACGCTATTACGCTACGCTATTTCGCTACATATAGCAATATACACTATACGTTTATTTATTATTATATATGAATTTATATATGCATACATAATTTAATTATATGTTTTACATATTGATTTAAGTTTTAATAACTTATGTATGTTTGTAGGTTTCGTTATACGTTATATAATTTAAATTATAACACAAATGCCCTCCACTACGAAAACTATAAATGCCTCATAAATATATGTAGATTATGCTCTTCTCATATATATTTATATACACATATGTACATATATATATATATATATATATATATATATATATATATATATATATATAATATTACATAAAACATTAATATTAATAAAATTTCCTTGATCCACGCAAATAAACCATTTACATTAAAAAACAAGAAAAACAAACGTAATATATATGTAGAATATATATAATACATAATATATATATATATATATATGTATTATATATATATATATATAATACACAAAATATTATTATACAATAATGTATACACATAAATTTGTACAATATGTATACACAATAATGTATACACATGCACATGTAGATAACGATAAATATTCAAAAAAAAATTCAATGATCAAAGGTAAGGGCACGACGTCTTATATCAATTATTATATTATAAAGAAATACAAAAAGAAAAACTAAAAACAAATTACATTACTTTCAGTCCTTGAATGAACAAATTAGCATAACTTATAGGTTAAGTAAAATTGCTCCTCAACAAAACATAATTTATGTGCACATACATACATACATTTATATGCACTTTATATACATAAATAGATGCAGAAACAAATGAGACCAATTTAATTTTGATAATTTTTTTATCCAAAATTCAAACTGAGAACATAAAAGTATTAATTATAAATAAAAATAGGTTTGCATGTAAGATATGATGTTATTAAATTACTTTGAATAAACTTAAGATGTCAATTAACATTATTACAAATATACATATATAAGGATATATGCATGTATGCAGGGACGGATGGTCCATATATGCAAAGTATGCATTTGCAGTGTGCGACAGAAAAGGAGGGGCGCCATTAAAAACTTTAAAAAACCATAAATTTAAAAAAAAAAATTTAATACAAATTTAATTCAATTTACAGTGAAATTTACTTGATAAAATGTACTTACATACAAACATAATATTTTATTCCTAATAATACAAAAAATGTGCATGAAAAAAAACGGTCAGTTACGCAAAACACTAAGTATTGATCTTCATATATTTTCCTTTCGCACCGTACAATGAAATGTTCATAGAATGAAAATTATTCACACATTTTCTTACTCTACACTTCTCTTTTATTTTTATTTTTTGTACGAATACACAAAATTTTTTTTTCAATATATGAATCATCAGAATTGCAATTACTCGTATTAATTTTTCCTATAAACAGAATATATTAATATTATGCCTATAAACAGAAAATATACAGCTGTACACATTCAATCCTACATATACATAAGTGACATCGTCTCATATAATATACATAGAAGCAAGATACGCGAAAAATAAAAATATATAAAAATACACATGTACACATAACTTATATTGTTTAATATGAATATGATCAACACTCATGCGTACACGTATAATTATCTCATAAAGCAACATTTTTATTTTGCTGAGATTGCTCCCTATCAACACTCGCTCGTACACATATAATTATATCACAAAGCAAAATTTTTATTATGCTTAGTGATCTCCCCGGCTACACTCGTTCGTACACATTATATTTAAATTGTTTCATATATGCAAAATTTTATTTATGCTTAGTTGTCGCCCACTCACCAAACAAACAAACACATTATTATAATGTATTACTTTTTCTGTATACTATTGCATTAGTCAACAACAAGAACAAAACAAAAAAAAACAAAAATTAAGAATAAGAAGAGAAAGAAATTAGAAAAAGAGAATGAGAGCAATATTCTTAAATAATGGAATGCATAGCTTGATATTGAGATTGTGTATACCAATATTTTCTTTTTGTTTAACAACAAAAAATTTTGAATGAATTTCAAAATTACATGATCGTTATGAATTTCTACTAATACTATGTTTTGCTTTCGTTTTTGAGTTAAAACTGTTATCAATCACAGAATTAAATATTAATTGGTAATATCTATTTCTTATATTAAATTGAAAAAATGTTATTTAATAATCAAGCGAATGTTAAGAATTTTTATGTTGAATTGATGTAGTGTAAGTCATCCAAAAAATAAGAGTAAAATGAAATGGCGCATAATTTGTTTCACACATTTTTCTCTAAAATTAAAACAGTTAAGCAGAACGACATTCTGAAATTTCAAAACCACAAGCCTATAAATACCAGCAAATGCATTTATTTTAATAAAATCTAAAAAATATAATGAACAGTATAAAAGCTTATAGCTATGTACATGAAAAGCTTAGTTTTTAAGTCGCAAATTTTAGACCGAAACTTTGATTTTCCTTAAATTTTTGAATGCAAGTCGTAACTTTTTTTATACGCTGCTTCATTTCTCAGGCGATTTGTGAAATAAAAAGCCAAATTTTATTCGTAAATTTAAAATTACGAATAAAAATAAAAATAAATTTTTTCTTATTTTCATATTCAAATAAGCTTTGAAAAAGTTCATT
Source organism: Condylostylus longicornis (assembly GCF_029603195.1). NCBI lineage: Eukaryota > Metazoa > Arthropoda > Insecta > Diptera > Dolichopodidae > Condylostylus > Condylostylus longicornis. Next base: position 559,063 of record NW_026578011.1, read on the forward strand.
TGATATAATTTTCATAGAACCTTTTACAATAAGTTTCACAAACGTCAAAAAGTAAATTTTTTGGTTGTTAAAATCAAAAAATCAAGTTTAAATGATTGATATAAATCTGATCATAACTTCATAAAAAAACATACAGTTAAATAAATTACCTTGTTTTTGAATTTATAAAACAAAAAATTGAAAGTTTAGTTCCAGACTTTAATTCTATAATTCAACATAATAAGGTTACAAGAAAGTGCTTTATGATGCATGTGCAATGCCTATTAAATTTTGTTCACAGTAATAAAATAGGTGAAACGATTGAAGGAGGAGCGCACTTTTTAGGAACCGCTTAGGGCGACGAATACATTAGGACCGCGCCTGCATGTATGTACATATGTGTACTCACATTTGCTTATATAAAAAAAAACAATCTAAAATAAAAAAATTTTCTTCCATTTTATTTCCTCATATTTACATAAAATTCTCCTAAAAGAGTATTTGCATTACTAAACAGTTTTCACAAAAGGTTAGTTAATGGCTGGGTGATCATCTTTCATTTACCTATAGAACATAGCAATATCCGTCAGACGGCTTCGAAAATATAACTTCTTTTTTTTTTAAATGATCAAAAATTATTAAGCCACATATTGGTTTTTTATTTATTTGAGTAGCTTCTTCTTGACACAATTCAAGGACATCTATAGGTGGAGAATTTGACTGAGGCGGTACATTTCTTAAATTTAAGGAAGGTGTCCCAGCCGAATATAGATCCTTTTGGTTTAAAGAATTTTTAACAAGAAGTGTCAGAAAAGTTACCAAAAGGATAACTAACCTGTGGCAGCCAGGCGTTTATATCGACATTGCTCTTTGATACTTCCTATCATTCTGAAGCAAAATTCACCAAGAGTTGAATTGTTCAGCCATTCAAGGGAACTTCAGCTGGGTTTAGACCGCCGTGCAACAGGTTAGTTTACCCTACTGATTACAGTATATCATTGTGACAGTATTATTGCGTAGTACGAGAGGAACCACAGGTATGGCACAATAATTGTTGTCCAACCAGTTGCACAATAATTGTTCGATAGAGCCGTGGTATAACGCTACGTCCGTTGGATTATGCTTGAATGCCTCTGAGGTCATATCCGTACTGAACTACAATAATAATAATGGGACAACTATATGGTATAACAAACCATTTAAAGTTATTATCTTTATGATAATAACGATAATAGACTATGATGCTAATATAATGTAAATTAAATTTAAAGAGTATGTACATCGAGTATGTACAATAAATGGTATCTTACTTGAAGGATAACTAGTTTTGCATTTAAACATTATTAAATACGATGACAATGCGTAGAATCTGTTGTAAACGGCTTTGGTAACGGCCAAGGTGTTTTAACTAATTGAGCAGGTGCCACACTGCAATCCATTAAAGCCTATGGTAGCGGGTGGTTTGTGTGTTTGATAGTACGTTGTGATAACACTCTAATAAGTATTACATGAATGAAGGTAAACGAAAAGGCAACATATTTATACATGCATATAAAAAAAAACATCTTACATATAGCTTACTATTTACAAGTCTTATCACTCAAAAGTGATACCTACATACATACGTTATAATTTTTTTTTATGAAATTTTCTGTATATTTTTATTACTCATATTAGATGAATTACGTTAGGTAAATACAAAAAATTGTATGAGATTATAATGATGAGTAACTTTTTCAGCTTTCTTTTTTTCATTTTTCTTGGTAATTTAAAGTTTACTGTTTTTATCAAATAATTTTATAAATAAGGATATTATTACTGCACTGTTTTATATATATTATGTATTAAGGATGTCAACATATTATACGATTCAATTTTTACAAAAAAGAAAAACAAATATTATGATAAATGAATTGGCACCTTTATGTTAATTTCAGAAGCAATCTAATAAGTAAAAAATATGTAAACCAGAAAAAGCTTTCATGATTTATTTTCCCATATACATACATATGTACATATATGACAATAATATTTGAATTTAAATATGTAGCATGTCTTTCTATTCAACATAGAATTAATGGAATAAAATATATACAAGTCGAAATTTATTTTATAGGTGATTTTGGTGATAATATTTCATTTTGGGGAGCACAGTACAAGTAAATTTCTCTAAGAAAATGTTTATCTAAGTTTTTATTTACCTAATTTGAAAAATACGACCGTCTTAAAAACACTTGGAACTACTAAATCAAAATCATTTGCTGGATCAGGTTCAAAAGAGTTATGTAATCTTGTACCTTATTATTTTATTAAATTGTTTATACTACTGAAAAAACATAGCATAAGTTTTAAATACGATTTATAAATACATAGTATAAATTCTATATCTTACAGGTTCCGAGCACTAAATTTAAAATTTGGAGTTTTAAGTTTGGTTTCTTCATATTTACACAAAAAATATTTTAAAATTATTTTTGCATACCAAATCTGCAAGTACTATCATATTTATTGCGACACCTTGTCCAGGAAATGTGTCTCTTCACAGCGTATGACCAAACTTCCTTGTTAATTTTTAAACGAAATTTGATTTTTTTTCGTGTATAACACTTTTATAAATAATAATAAAATATGAAAATTACTTAACTACACATACAGATAAACATGCAAACAAACTCGTATAACCTATTCTTATGCCTTTAATAATAACTTTATGCATTCAAATTTAAGGATATCGAATGTTAAATTTTATTTTCCGTTAAGAGTAAAGAAGGCACAAAATAAGTACTAAATTAAAAGCAAGAAAGAGAGATAAAAAAGTGAAATGAAATTCCCTTTGGTTATACCATTTTCCATTGATTATTGAAACTATATTATAACAATTCGAAATATCAAAAGAATTTGTTAGAGCAAAAGAATAAAAAGAAAAGGACGTAAATTCAAATTAAATTAGGGATCTAAAAACTGTTTTAATTAATAGAATTTTAAATCGTATTGAATTCATTTAGAATAAAAACTAACTTAAAATGTGTTTTCTTTATAGCTGTACCAAAGGATTTTAAATATTTAAGCATAGTATTTAAAAATTTAATAAAAAAAAACTATGAATAAATGAAGTATATGTATATATATATTTATTTTTAGTCACATATTATTTTAGTCCTCTTTTCAGTTACGTTACCAATTTTTAATTTTAATTGTTTTTTATTTTTTTATTCACAATTTTTGAAACCTATACCTGTTCCCTCCAACAGAAACGACATTACACATATCAATGAGCACCAAAAACATTCAACAGGAAGTTTTAGGCCAAATATCACCATTAAAAAATTAGTGGATTTGAAATTCCTAAAATGCTCTTGTTTTCGCGTAGTATTGGAAACGAAACCCAAATAACTATATTATTCTTTAAAACAAAGTTACAGAATCTCATATGAATTCGCATTTTACAAGGTATTTTGCAATACATTAAGGTTAACTTATTTTAACCAAATATTTAACAAACATTCTTTAAAGTACTCAGAATATCAAAATAGTAGCAATTATTTTTAAACTCAAATATTTTCTTCTAGCTTAAAAGGATAAGCGAATTACTACTATTATAACGGCTTAAGTTATTAATATGAAATGAAATTGTTAAATACAAAAAAAATTGTAATTATGTTTACAATATAAAAATGCAAATCAGGAAATAACATTGTTGAAAAATACAAAAAAAAAAAAACATTTGCGAATGATTAAAAAAATTCAATTAAATTGAGCACCGCGAGAGAAAATTGACGGAAGAGAGAATAAGGGAAAGAAAAATTATCTAATAATAAGAAAAATTTTATGTATTTTAGACTTAATGACAATATTAAAAGATATTCCAAAAATTACAATAATTTTATTTCATACCCATAAACGATTATTACAAAACTAATAATTTGTATTTTAATTTTATATTCCACAAAAATGAAATAACAATAAATATTATAAAATCAACACAGAACTAAAATAAAAAAATTGGAACCCTCTAAAATAAATGAATAATCTCCCCTTTTTTTATTCCCATATATATTCCCGCAATTTCCCTAGTTTTAGCTATTTAACTTTCCATTTTATTTTATCTCTCTTTTTCCTCGTTTTCCTCTTTTCTATTTTCTTGTTCTTCCACATTTCGTAATGTTTCATTAGCTACTATGATGATTCTTGATAGCTACTTAAAATTAAATTTAATGATTATTCTAATTTTTTACTTAATGTACTTGAAATATATTCTAATTTGAGTAATACAATTTTATGGTAGATGATTTCTTTCATTCATTACAATTTTAACCATCCAAATATTTTAATATAAAAGTGAAAAAAAAGTATGAAAGCGGATCCAAAATATTCATTCAAAAGAAAAAGAAGAAGAGCTTTCCAAAAATTTTTTTTGAAATCTTGAGCTTGGAAAAATCATAAATTTTTATTTTAAACTTTTAAATAGAGAAAAATTTATTGCGATTCCATATACAAACCTATTTACAAATGATGGTCACTAAATCGGAAAATACCTTTTTTATAATAGTTTCAAATCTGGACGAAAAAGTATGGCAAGCTAATGTCCTCTTGGTAAAAGGAATATTTGCATTGTTCTCATAATGTCATAATTATTGTATACTTTCAGGGAGAAAACAAAACTAAAAGTACTTAGTCGTGACAAAATAATGAAATTATACATGTAGTGGATTGGGATAATTAAAAACGTGTTAAAACTTGATGGTCATTTGAAAAGTTTAAATTTTACACAATTTAATTTATAATGCAGCGATTTTAACAATTCAACTGAATAAATTCATCTATTTAAGTTAATAACAATACTTTCTCGGTTTGCTTTTTTACTGGAAAAATTCAAATTAATTACAAATTTAATTTGCTTTTGATATCTTATTCGATAACTTCATTTTTTTCTCAACCTGTTAATCTTTTTTGCTAATTTATTACGTAACATATATATTATTGTGTCCGGCCTTATTCTATACAAAATCAAAAAAAAAATTTCCTTATCAATGTTGTCAAAATAAAAGAATACCATTTTTTTTTTAAGTGAACATAGAAAAATTCTTGAGTTTTTATCTTCTCCTATACATTATTAAATTTTTTGTCTTTTGATTTTTCATATTTTATGTTGAAAAAAGTTCTTGAGATATTTTTTAATATTATAAGTAATCAACAGAATTATTCTTCACTTACTTTTCTATAACTCTTCGTCATTTAAAATATTTATAAAATATTTATTATTAACACGCACAAAAAACACTTTGTTCACATACATGACAGCCTGATTACTCATTTTGACGATATGAATTTACAATTGTTTTTTATTAAAGAAAACTTCGCATTCTACTAGCGTGAAAATGAAAATCTTTTTATCTTCTTTTTCATATACTTTTACTTCAGTTTTGTACGAAAAAAAGTAACAAAAAAACGAAAAAATGTCAACAAGCACAAAAGATAATTTTTCTTTCTTCTTGAACAGACCAAAAATTTTTAGGTTTTAATTGAACAAATTTTATTAAAAAAAATTACCCGCTATTTTTGATAGTACCCAACACTTCTTGACAAAGAGTCTGCCCAGATGATAAAAATTAAATCAAGATCAAATTTAGCACCACTGTTCCGCTGCGAAGCATGGCTGATCTATCCAGCATATAATATTAAGACACAGGTAAATATCAACGGGTAGCTAACAGTAATATGTGCAATATTCTGACCCAATAGTAAAAATGGAAATGCCTGGGACATAATACAAAGGCCAAATAATTCGATAGCCAGGCAAGTGTTAGATCGGAACCCACAAGAAAAAAGGAAGGTGTGTAGAAATCATAACACGTGACTACGAACCACACTTAAAATAGTCGAACCAACTAGAAAATACTGGTCAAAAATAAAGGGCTACCCTAAAAGATCGGGAAACAGAACCCTGTACTTGCGGTCGAAGTTGTACAGTGGCAAACAGGCATCCGGCATGGCAATTTCTAGAATCGGATCACCCTCAATGAAGTCTCTGTGAGTCGTGTGGGCCAACTTTCGCTCCGCCTTGTCCTCGCCAGAGAGAAATCGGTAAGTCACTAACCTAGCTTCTTTCGATATATAAAGGTGCAGCGGTGGCAGCCCAATCATCACCCCCAACACAGCGGTAGGAGCCATCCGCATTGACCTGTTCATCCCAAGTAGGCCAACCTCTGCAGCTTTTCCAGCTTGGTCCGCACACCCACCTGGTGAGCCTTATGGCACCATACAATCGACGCGTAGATGACGAAGGGCCTAGCAAGGGCCGTATATAGCCACAGTGCCATCCTGGGACTGATCCCCCAGGTCCCAGCAATGAAGCTCCTACACGTCCACAAGGCCGCCGTAACCCTCCCGATAACTCTATCTACATGGGTATTTCAGGAGAGGGGATCATCCAGGGTTACCCCCAGATACATCCCCTCCCTAGAGTAACTAATACGTTCACCAAACAGAATTGGGCTTGTTAAATTATTCCTACTTCTGCGTCTGGTGAAGGCAACCAAAGTGCTCTTGCTGGGATTTATATTTAACCCAACGCCTTCGCACCATCTTTCCACAACACGTAAATTTTGCTGTAGAAGATCAGAAATAGTGCTCTCAAATTTGCCCCGTATGACGAAGGCCACATCGTCGGCGTAACCCCCGACTCGTACCCCGGAGCCCCCGAGAGCAGCGATTAAATCATCCGCTACAATGGACCACAAGAGGGGCGAAAGAACCCCGCCCTGCGGACATCCCTTTGCAACGGAGATGAAGAGTGTATCGTTAGCTATGGTGGGCTTAATAATCCTATCTTGTAGCATTCGATTAACCCATCTGCTCGTCGTCGCATCAATCCCTCGTTTGTGCAACGACTCACAGATGACATGATATGGGGTGTTGTCAAAAGCTCACTCTATATCAAGGAAGCAGCCAACTGCCACCTCCCGCACTTCCAGTGAGTTTTCAAGGACCCCCACCAGACTCTGCAGAGCCAGTACAATAGACCTTCCCGACTGATAGGCGTACTGAGATTCATGCAAGGGATTGCTTCCCAGTGCATCGTCCCGTATAAATCTATCAATCACTTTTTCCATTGCTTTCAATAGAAAAGAAGTAAGGCTGATTGGACGGAAAGACCTTGTATGGTTGCTTGGTCGCTTACCTGCCTTCGGAATATACGTCACCTTAGCCAACCTCCCAGCCTGAGGGATGTAACCCCACGCATAACTGTCACGAAAAATTTCCAACAGTGTTCTAGCAATATGTTGGAAGTCCCTCTGCAAAAACGCAGGACATATCCCGTCATCACCTGGAGATTTGAAGGGTCTAAAAGAGAAAACAGCCCATCTAATCCTGCCCATCGTGAAGATCGTTGCCAGTCATCCCTGGCCAGGATGCCCTCGGTTCAAAGACCGCATTTAAGTGATTCCAAAGAATCTCCGAGTCAGGAAAGTGCATTGAGGTAATAAGCTCCAACGCCTGCTTTCCGTTCTCAGTCATGAAGCCATCAGGCATTTCCATTAGGCCCAACGCGATAGCATGCTTTTTGGAAAGTAACCTGTGAAGACGCGCACTGCTAGGGAGTTCATCAATGCCCTTGCAGAACGCCCTCCACGAACTTCTCTTCGCTTTCCTAATTTCTTTATTATATTTCGTGAGTGAGTATTTATACTCCTCCTTATTGAATAGCTTGTTGGTCCTTAGTCTAAGCCTTGAAAACCCTCCAACTGCACCACGGGCATTTTCTATTGCTCCGCCTCGGCTTAGCGCGGCAGCTCCCATAGTAGGCACTAGTAATAGCCACCGTCGGGGCCTCCCTGGCCAGTTCGATATCCATCATCGTTCTGACAGAAGTAGGAATGGATCCAATCCCATCCATGTGGAGCGTTTCGAATTGACTCCAATCTGTAGATTGGGGCACCCGACACATTGCTTCTCCGTAAACTCAGTGCAAAGGGTGATGTCAAGGACCTCTTTCCTAATTGCATTAATGAATGTCGGCTTTTTGTCCTTATTCATAATCATTAACTTAATGCTATATATAAATTCAAGTAGGCACTCACCTCTTTTATTTAGAAGATAGTGTGGTGGGCATTGACATCACTTCCTATTATCAGTTGGAAGTTTTTCTTCCACAAAAGTCTACTAGGTCATTCAGTTGTTCGTTAGGATGGGCACAGTTCCCTCGGGAGGTACTCGTAGGGTGAGCACACAATAAACCCTATCCGACCCCCCGAAGACTTCACCTTCACCAACGCAGCTACCTGATCCTTGGAGCAGTAATCCGGAATGAGCAGATATGTTAGTCTTTTACTAAACAAAATGTACTTCTCATTGCCGCCCTAGTACTTCTCACAAAGACCGCATTCGAGTGATTCTAAAGAATCTCCGAGTCAACCTCTGCAGCTTTTCCAGCTTGGTCCGCACACCCGCCTGGTGAGCCTTATGGCACCATACAATCGACGCGTAGATGACGAAGGGCCTAGCAAGGGCCGTATATAGCCACAGTGGCATCCTGGAACTGATCCCCCAGGTCCCAGCGATGGAGCTCCTACACGTCCACAAGGCCGCTGTAGCCCTCCCGATAACTCTATCTACATGGGTATTCCAAGAGAGGCGATCATCCAGGGTTACCCCTAGATACATTCCCTCCTTAGAGTAACTAATACGTTCACCAAACAGAATTGGGCTTGTTAATTTATTCCTGCTTCTGCGTCTGGTGAAGGCAACCAAAGTGCTCTTGCTGGGATTTATATTTAACCCAACGCCTTCGCACCACCTTTCCACAACACGTAAATTTTGCTGTAGAAGATCAGAAATAGTGCTCTCAAATTTGCCCCGTATGACGAAGGCCACATCGTCGGCGTAACCCCCGACTCGTACCCCAGAGCCCCCTAGAGCAGCGATTAAATCATCCGCTACAATGGACCACAAGAGGGGCGAAAGAACCCCGCCCTGCGGACATCCTTTTGCAGCGGAGTGAAGAGTGTATCGTTAGCTATGGTGGGCTTAATAATCCTATCTTGTAGCATTCGATTAACCCATCTACTCGTCGTCGCATCAATCCCACGTTTGTGCAACGACTCACAGATGACATGATATGGAGTGTCGTCAAAAGCTTCCTCTACATCAAGGAGCCAGCCAACTGCCACCACCCGCACTTCCAGTGAGTTTTCAAGCACCCTAACTAGACTCTGCAGAGCCAGTACAGTAGATCTTCCCGACTGAAAGGCGTACTGAGACTCATGCAAGGGATCGCTTCCGAGTGCGCCGTCCCGTATGAATCTATCAAACACTTTTTCCATTGCTTTTAATAGAAATGAAGTAAGGCTGATGGAACGGAAAGACCTTGTGTGGTTGCTCGGTCGCTTACCTGCCTTCGGAATATACGTCACCCTAGCCAACCTCCCAGCCTGAGGGATGTAAGCCCACGCATAACTGGCACGAAAAATTTTCAACAGTGTCCTAGCTATACGTTGGAAGCCCCTGTGCAAAAACGTAGGATATATCCCGTCATCAGCTGGAGATTTGAAAGGTCTAAAAGAGAAAACAGCCCATCTAATCCTGCCCATCGTGAAGATCGTTGCCAGTCATCCCTGGCCAGGATGCCCTCGGTTCAAAGACCGCATTCGAGTGATTCCAAAGAATCTCCGAGTCAGAAAAGTGCGTTGAGGTAATAAGCTCCAACGCCTGCTTTCCGTTCTCAGTCATGAAGCCATCAGGCATTTCCATTAGGCCCAACGCGATAGCATGCTTTTTGGAAAGTAACCTGTGAAGACGCGCACTGCTAGGGAGTTCATCAATGCCCTTGCAGAACGCCCTCCACGAACTTCTCTTCGCTTTCCTAATTTCTTTATTATATTTCGTGAGTGAGTATTTATACTCCTCTTTATTGAATAGCTCTCTGGTCCTTAGTCTAAGCCTTGAAAGCCCTCCAACTGCACCACGGGCATTTTCTATTGCTCCGCCTCGGCTTAGCGCGGCAGCTCCCATGGTAGGCACTAGTCATAGCCACCGTCGGGGCCTCCCTGGCCAGTTCGATATCCATCATCGTTCTGACAGAAGTAGGAATGGATCCAATCCCATCCATGTGGAGCGTTTCGAATTGACTCCAATCTGTAGATTGGGGCACCCGACACATTGCTTTTCCGTAAACTCAGTGCAAAGGGTGATGTCAAGGACCTCTTTCCTAATTGCATTAATGAATGTCGGCTTTTTGTCCTTATTCATAATCATTAACTTAATGCTATACATAAATTCAAGTAGGCACTCACCTCTTTTATTTATAAGACAGTGTGGTGGGCATCGACATCACTTCCTATTATCAGTTGAAAGTTCCTTCTTCCACAAAAGTCTACTAGGTCATTCAGTTGTTCGTCTGGGTGGGCACAGTTCCCCCGGGAGGTAGGGTGAGCACACAATAAACCCTATCCGACCCCCGGAAGACTTCACCTTCACCAACGCAACTACCTGATCCTTGGAGCAGTAATCCGGAATGAGAAGATATGTTAGTCTTTTACTAAACAAAATGTACTTCTCATTGCCGTCCTAGTACTTCTCATTGCCGCCTTTTTACGCGTTTTGGTGGGCGCCTGCCCCGCCTCAGCCCCTTTTGCCTCTTATAAAACGCACTAGCCCCTCCAACAGCAAATACCGAAACAGTTCCGGGCTTCCCAATGAGCTTGAACCCTTTTGGTTCACCCGGGACGCTTTTACTTGGCGTGCTGGTCGATAGTCCTTCCATTTCCCTTGCCATCATGACTTCCAATGAGTTTTGACTCTTTTGGTTGGCCTGAAGTGCTCGTTGTTGTCGCGGTGAGCACCTTGAGAGGAAAGTGGGAACTCCGCTTTCCGTAGATCTTCCAAGCCGGAGTCATTCATGGAGAAGATGATGGAGCAGGCCCATCCTTTTCCTTATCCATCCTCAGCACCCTCCAAGAACTCATTATAGAAATTTGTCCCTGTAGAGATTGACGATTGTCTCGTCTTTTGGCACGTAAGTGAAGCAGGTATGGTGTTTAGGCACGTCGGCTCCATCCAGTACTACGATATTGCAGCCCAAGGCTCCCAAGGCTTTATCTTCCTGCAGATACTGGTTATCCACTCCCTGATGTGTTGATTGTTGCATGTGACGGATATCCATCCATCTCTTTGCAACGCTACAGTGAATTGTGGATGAGAATCCACAACTTTATCCATTTCATCCATGATGACTACTCTGATTTTCCCCATCTATACTTCGGATAGCCTTTCCTCTAGATGCATTCCATGAGTGATGGCCTCCTTGTCCTGTGCTACTGCATCTCGATAAGAAGTAATTTTCGGGTTTTGTTGAGGAATGTTCCCAGGGACCTTTCCCTCAACGTTGCCTTTCATCGATCTCTTTTTTGGGTCCTGCATCCGGGGTGTTGCTTTCTGATCTCTCCCTCTTCTGGGGATGGTTGACCCCAACATCTAATCCGCAGGCCTTCTCGAGCCTTTCCTTTTCATATCTGCAAGCTTCCTTTGGGAACATCCCATCCATGTATGCTGCGATACACCGCTTGGATGCTCCAGAGAAATATTCCGTTTTCCACTGAATCTTTTCAGGTCCTCCTCACTTTGTTGGATAATAGATCTCCATCGGAAGCGCAGCCTTTTCTTCTACTGGCGTGAGAAGGAGTTCCTCCTCTGCGTCAGTCGAGAGAAGCTCTGGTTCCGCAGACCCTTGAGCACTAACTGTGTTAGTATTAATGTTGTCCTTAGTATTGTCATTATTATTGTTGTTGTAGTTGTCACTGTTGTTATTATTGTCGTTTAGTTGTTGTTGTTGTTGTTGTTGTTGAAAGTATAGTCACCCATAGCAAGGCCCGGCATGCCATGGGAAGGCTTGTTTAAACTGGAGGGTTCCCGGTATCCAGAGTCCGCATATTAACGACTAAGGTCCCCCTTAGCCACGCAGTTATCGGCATATGCTGTTCCATGTAGGGCTGAAACTCACAAAGCAAGAGATTCGCCTCGAGACATGACCACGACTCGAATCCAACTTTGATCGTTTCAATCACCCCTTTATCCTCCGTCATTACCGGAGCTCACCGGAAGTGACAGTGCGGTTTTGGACCCCAAAAAGTTGCGAGCGTCCTATTTAAGTTCTGTGCCGCACTTCTGGAGATGAAGACGATAATGACATGTGGTTTCGGGATTCAACCAGTGGGGGTCCCGTGTCATACTTACTGAACTTTAAATAAAACATTTTTTCTTCATTTCCCTAATAGAATAATAAATACGAAAGTAGATTTACAATGAATAAAATCAAAGATTGACGGGAACCTTACCCCAGTCTTCAGAGGTCTACTGAAGTGATATTTGCATTTCATTAAATCACATTACCGGTAGTTCTGACTACATTAAAAACGCTATGATTTTTTTACGCTTTATACAAAACTTTAATTTTCTTGTTGTTTTTTCATATTATCTTTAAAGTGAATTACTCAAAAGAATTAGAACTAGAAAATAAATACATTTTATAAAACGAACAAATAAAATTTAAGAGATTCCTTACATGTTTGACCTTTTTTACCTTTACCACATACAACTATACGAAATTCTGTGGCTTAATGTTTGGTCAATTAAAATTAAATTTCTAACTACCCTATAATCTGTATGCATATCCGAAAGAGCTTTTTTGTTTTTTTTTTGCGCTTTTTTGATTTTTTTTAGTTTTCATTTTGTATTCTTTTCCTTTTACATATATTTATAATGAAAAATTTGTATTAAGATGAAACAAATGAAAGCAAAAAATTTCTATACATATATGTAAATATTCATACACTCTTACCAACATTTCAAAATTTAAAATTCGTTTTGTGCTTTTTTTTTCTCTTTTGTTTTACACCTTTTGTGTTAAAATCACCTACGTCTACATGATAAGTTTCCTTTAAGTTTTTTCTTTTCTTTTTTGATTTTTTCGTTTCATCTTTGTTTTTAGCACTTTTCCAAAAAAATATTAGTTTCGCTCTGTCCGTCCGTCCGTCCGTGGACCGGCGAAATATGTATATTTGTATTTGAATGAAAGTGTTTTTAATAATGTAGTGCATAGCTAGATTCTTTTTAAAAGCAGTATTTTCACTTGCTGAATGGAAAAGTTCTAAATTGCAAAGCGGTGGTTTGACCTAACTTTATATTTAAGGACATATTTCAAATCCTTAAAATGCTTATGTAGCTAATACATTGGTATTTTACAAACTTTTATTTAAAAGAGTTTTCAGTTATACTATTTTGAGAGTATTACTGTACATTACCGAATTATTGGAAAACACTATTTTCAGAAAAAATATTCTTATACATACGATCAATAATTCAGGCCAAAACTTTTATACAAATTAAATAATTATGTAATTATTATTTAGATACTATAATTACAATAATAATCAGAAAATTAACATAAATATAGAAGTGTGGAATTAGGTACACAGTTCTCCTACATAAATTTTCATATTAAATAGTAATAAAAATATACAGTTAATATTGTACATAGTTTAATTTTAATTATTAAATAAAAACATACAGTTATAATTTTATATTGTTATCAATAAATAACGTTTAAATTACATTATATTATCAATAAATAACGATTATTATGTATATATATATATATATATATATATGTAGGGCATTATTATAATGCAATTATTTGGTTTAGTAGCTATTTTGAAAATATGTGAAATTAATGCAATTTGTAATAAAAACATGGTTAATGTACAACTTAATTGTTCATTTGCATAGATAATTAACACACTTTAAATGCATATGGCAAGCACAATAATTATTTAATAAAATAGCATTCGTTCGTAATTTAACATAATAATTATATAAGTACTTATATTATTATACCCTACACCTTCGTGAAGGGTACATTAACTTTGTGATGAAGTTTGTAACCATATGAAGAAGTCATCTACGATATGAACATGTACATATATATATTAGCATAGCGGAAAATTTTGCGTTGATTTACAAATGTCCGTCAGTCTGTCTGGCAGTCCTGTCCAGCGATAACTCACAAACGAATAAAGTAAATATTACCAAACGTTCCCTGAATATTTCTTTCTTGTTAAGGTTGGCTGCTGTTGTTATTGGACCAATTCGGACAATGGGTTTGGGTTTTGGAGATTATTTTAAATATTTCAAAAACGAATTAGGATATTTACACGAAATTCTGTAAACGTGCATCGAATTACATTTTACACATATTCTGAAAATTTAATAGAATAGCTGCACAGGTTCTGGGAGCTGCCATGCAACATCCAAAGATATTATGTATTAAATACTCAGAAAAATAAAAAAGTTAAATTATTGAAACTTGGCAGTCATGTGTCCAATTAGGCAAGACAATTTATGACACATTGTTTGTTTCTCTAGAAAATTTTTGAATTTCGTCCAAAGCAAAGTAAGAAGAACAACGAAAATTGACTGACCCAATAAATTTTTATACAGCCGTGTCTTAAAGATTTACCGATTTTCTTAATCCACGTCAATTTTTTTAAATAAATAATTCATCTTTGATCTAAAAATATCCGTTTTTACTGAAATATTTCAGAAAACAAATGCATAAATACAAGGATTCAGTTCAATAATCAACCCACTATACGCAAGCAGTTATTTCAATATTAAAAACAAAATTATTTCATATAATCGTACCCCTTTTGAACTTAATTTGTTTCAATTTATTAAATATTTCAAAAATTGATTCAAAATTCAAAAAAAAGAAATCAAGAAAACAAATGGTTAAAATAATGAGACATGTGCACACAACTCGTCATTAAAAACTTTTAAATTTTATGTCCAAAAATATTTTAAATTATTTCTTCTTATTTTTTAATATTTTCTTTTATTCATTTTGATATTCTGTATGGCAATTGAACCGAACAATTGAATCATATCCTTAGGTCTAGGTCGACCGAAAACAATGCTTTTTGTTTTTTTTTTCGATTTTTAATACATTTATAAAATAAAGTGAAACTCTTAAGCTTTTCTACTTTAAAACAAAATACTTTTAACTTTAACGCTCTCTGAACCTACATGTATACATTTTTGCACATGTATGTATGCGTACCTTTAGGTTAATTTCGCAGAGATCTTTAACTTTTATTGTGTCGAAAATTTTGTTCATTGAAATTAAAATTTTTTATTTACTTTCATTTTAAAATTTTGAAAAAAATAAAACACTATGGCAAGCATTTTAAACTAAACAAGATCTTTTGTGCTCTAGACTTAAAGGGTTAATATAATAAAGAAATTATTTTCTCAGGAGTGAAACACGGATTATATTGTAAAGTTCACATTTAAACAGAATCTTTGCTATAGAAAATGGAATTTAACATAAAAATGGTTGCAGTTTACTGAAACTGTAACAAAAAAAAACAAATGTCCTTATTGCAATTTTCTAAAAAAAATTAAAACCGAATAAAACAAAAAAATGTTAAAATTCATGTTTTTTTATCTTATACAGTTATTTTTACATAATATATAAAAATCTAAACTGTTATGATAATATACATATATATATACGAACGTGATTCATATATTTTTCAGAAAAAAAATTTTATTTTCTCTCGAAGGACTTTTGAATTTTTCATTCATTTTATAAAAAAGTTCGGTATTCCATTTTCTAAGGAAAAATAATTACCATAAGGGAAAAATATCGTTGCATAATTTTTCTTAAAATGAAAAAAAAAACATTGAATTTTCTTTTTTTCTTTTTTTTGCCTTTCAACTTGATTTGTATAATATTAAAATTTGAATTTTTGAAGATCTTTTGATCATTGTATAATAGTAGAATTTTTAGCGACGTATTGTATAAAGTGGGTAGGAATGGTATAGGTATATGTGTATGGTGTTTGATGTTTCAAAATGATTCTCTTTTCATTTTCATAAATTTTTAAAATTCTAATATAAGAAGATGAAAACCAATTTCTTTTTATTTGAAAACCCTTTTTTTTTGTTTTCCTCATTTTCATATTTGCTATATTGTATGTAAGTATTTATGTGTATAGAGCATACAGCAATGGTTATGGAAAATAATAAAAAAAAATAAATATAAAAAATAAATATAAAGCATAATCAACTTTTAAAAAAAAAAATTTATAAATTATCTAAAATAAAATTTAAATGTTTGTCTACTTCTACTATACTATATGAATTATAAATCAACTGTGTGTGTTACATTTCTAATTTTTCTAAAAACCAAAATATTATTAAACTTTTTGGTTTTTAGAAAACCAACAGTGTCTTCTGGTTAAACCATTGTGGATAGTCATTATTTAAGAAAATTTTTGAAAACTTCAAAACAATTATGATATACTTAACATGTAAAATCAGCACGTCAAATGAAGGTTTCTTGAAATTTTTCACTGCGTTTTTGTGACATTTTCTATCTAAACTACCAGAAATAAGTGGTTTTAAAGTAAATTATTCAAAAGTTCATCAAGAAACTTTACGATGCACACGACGGTAATCAATAAATATGTAGTTAGTAAATTTAAATTTTTTAAAACTTAATGTTTTTTCTATAATAAAATATTATAAAAAAAATTAAGTTTTTGATTTTTAAAGACTATTTCTCTTTATTTGTTTATATCTTGCTTGAATCGATAGGGTGGATGCGAGCTAAGAGTACTTCATCAAAGCCAAGTAAGCAACTCAATAACATTGGGGGCCAGAGTCAAGCAAAAATGCCCTCCCTCTCAACTTCTGTTTAATGTGGTTTCAGACGATGTGATAAGATTACAAATAACTACTTCCTGAGTTATCAAATACATTCGAAAGCATGAAATATACAGAAGCTTCCCCACACACACAAAGCCATGCAAGACCGACTGCACGATCTTTAACAAAATGCCTTGAGAGTCGATCTCTGAATAAACACGATTAAGACGAAAAAATATGAAAAACAGCGCCCGAAATAATGCTGCTCTGAAAATAAATAGAAGTAGAAAATGTCACTGAATTCCGTTACCTTTGTAGTATAATTACAATGGAGCGAGGTTCCAGAAAAGGCAAGAAGAGCCGCATAAAACTCGCTTGAATGGCGTTTTTAAGACTTTGGCCGTTTTGGAGGCAACGCCACTAAGCTAGGCACACAAATATACGAATATTTAACGCATGTGTAAAATCATGTGTAACGCATGTGTAAACAAATGCCGAAAACTTATATGAAAGATATTCTGTCCAAGGTAAATGAGAAAATCAGAGCTCGGGGAGTTGACAAAGTAAAACTCATAGAAACCCAGATAAAGAAGAGAAAATTGAAAAGAACCAGTGATTTGCCCAGTAGAATTCCATCCTAAGGGATATGTTATTCTAGGGGTTTGTTATTTATACCAAGGAAAAAACATTCGAAAAAAGTCACTAGAATGGAATCATCTTTGTAAGAAGGAAATAAAAGGGAACTACAAAATATGAACCTAAATGTAGTTCCTGGCACACAATAAAGTTAGAAGGAGAAGATTTGTAGATGTCCTATGCTTCCTAAGGGAGAACAAAAAAAGAAAAAATTCTCTTTATTTAAATAAATAAAAATGCAAAAGAGAGGTAATATTAAAATATTTTAAATATTTTACACCTGAGAAATTAGAGATACCTTTAAGATATTACAGATAAATGAGTACAGTAAATGGTGTATTACAGTTTTAATTTTTGTTTCTGTTGTTGTTCTAAAAAATATCTATTTCCTCTTTCAATTTCTTCGAAATTTACGCTTTGCTTCACAAATATTTATTGATTTATTTTTTTTTACTATTCCAAATTTTAAATATACTCGTATTTCACTTTTTAAAAATTTTTAAAAAGATAAATATTTTTTTAAATATTTTCAGTTTTTTGGTGTCGATTACTTTCACAAGTTTTTTCTTTTGTGCCAAGGACGAACCCTATTGTTATTGGACCAATTCGAACAACGGGTTCGGGTTTATTAAAGAGTTTATTTTAATTATTTCAAAAACTAATAAAGGTACAAATATAAAATTTTGTTTACATGTGTCCAATTATATTCTACATATGCTCTAAAAATTTTAATGAGATAGCTGCACCGGTTCGGGTTGCTGCCATACAACTCCAACAGCAAATTTTTTATATTCGGAAAAATAATAAAGTCAAATTCATGAAACTTGGCAGTTGTGTGTCCAATTATAGGTCAAAGATATTTCTGAAGTTTTAGAGGAATCGCTTGACAGGTTCGGGTACCTGCCATACAACTCCAGAAGCTAATTTTAAATATTTGGAAAAATAATAAAGTCAGATTCATGAAACTTGGCAGTCATGTGTCCAATTATGGCTCAAATATATTTCTGAAGTTTTGGTGGAATTGCTCGACAGGTTCGAGTTGCTCCCATACAAGTCTAAAAGCTTATTTTAAATATTTGGAAAAATAATGAAGTCAAATTCATTAGACTTGGCAGTCGTGTGTCCAATTATAGGTCACACATATTTCTAAAGTTTTGGTGCGATTGCTTGACAGGTTCGGGTACTTGCCATACAACTCCAAAAGCTTATTCTTAATATTTGGAAAAATAATAAAGTCAGATTCATGAAACTTGGCAGTTGTGTGTCCGATTATAGATCAGATATATTTGTGAAGTTTTAGTAGAATTGCTTGACAGGTTCAGGTACTTACCATACAACTCCAAAAGTTAATTTTAAATATTTGGAAAAATTATAAGGTCAGATTCATGAAACTGGGCAGTCGGATGTCCAATTATAGGTCAGACACGTCCGTGAAGTTTCTATAGAATGATTTCAGAGGTTCAAGTAATTGCTACACAATAACGAAAAGTGCAGGGTATAATTCAATCGATTTATACCGACTGAAACGTTTTTACCTGTTCTATTTTTTTTTTATTTTCCATTATTTTTATTTTTCGAATAACCTAAACATTGATCACGTTTGAACTTTGTTTTTATCATATAGGATTTTAAAATTTTTTTTTTATACATATTTGGCATCGCATATGTATTTTAAGTACAGATAGTTACATCTGCAATAAAGAAAATTCATTTTAAATTTTTTGACTTAAATAAATAAAAACAATATTCCCAACATAAAAAAAGAAAAGAAAATTAAATTATTTCTGTCTTTTATATACACACACGCATACATACAAAACATCTAAAAGTAAAAAATATAATAAGAATGAATTTAAAATATCTTTAGCAAATTTGACTTTAAGAAAACTCAAAAATTATTTTTTTTATTCAATGAAAACTACATAACAATGTATTTCTTTCTTATATGCCAATTTTAAATTTGTCATATAATAATTTTATAATTGATTGAGTAAAAATTGAATAATACTCATAATAAATTTAATGCAACGAGCTTCAGAGACGAAATTCTGTACAAAATTTTAAAAATTTAAATTCCACAAGCACTCAATCTAAACTAACCAAAAAGAAAATTTTCAAACTTTTACTTGATCTTCTCCTGACTTTAGCAAATTTCAAAATCATTTTTTTAACTTTTTTTATTAAATGTATGTATTTTATATAACATAACCTGTCATGTTTAACATAAATTTAAGTAAAAAAAATCTGATGTGATCGAGCCATAACCGACCGCAATGTCTATTGTCTAGGTAAGTGAAAGTGTTACAGAATATTATAAAAATGCCTGTTAAATACTTCTTCCCAATTTTTAGGGCATTAGTAAGCTTTTAGTTAACATACCTAGAAAAATTCCCTGAAATGCTCGCCAGTTAGTTTCGGTAAAAACCAGAACTTAAATATCAATTTTCAAGAAATTCCATCAATTCATTCTGTAGATATGGTAAAAAAAGTAAAATCGAGTTTCCGAGCCCTGATCTTTCCAAAATATTTATAGATTCATTGTTTTAACAGCTCGAATTTGAATATTAAATTTCAATGAAATCGGTTGATTATTTCTCTTTATATATACGCAAAAATACATATTTGGCTCGTAGTAAGCATCCAGTTGCTGACATCTTATTTCTTCCGAGAGCTAGGACGTTGCGCGTACGATCAAATGAAGCTTATATATGAAATTTCAAGTAAATATGTTGAATATTTTCTTCAAAATGATGAAAAAATGTAAAACATACCCGCTAAAAAGTGCAGTTCCCGAGGCCTGATGTATCCCAAAAATTGATCAATTCGTGCCATAGCCGAAATAAGCTTACATATAAAATTTTATCAAAATCGGTTCAACCGAACTTGAGATACACGCGTGCACACACAGACAGACAGGCGGACACACCGACACCTCTCTAAAAATAGTTTATTTACACTTCCTTACTATGGAGAGGGAAGTGTACATAAACTGTTTCCTAACTCGATATGCAAAATTAGTTGCCATCACATAACCTCCCTTATTGTATGGAATTGCGGTCGGTAAAAATTAATATCAATTGTATGGATCATACCTAAAATAAATAATTGTATGCTGCCATTAAGCTTCTGTTAAAAATTACCATCCATCGAAAATCAAACAATTTTACATTAAATTGGTACGCATAAATCGTAATCTATGCTCTAAATTAAAATCTAAAGAAAATTTTGGAAAGTAAAATAATTAAAACGCACCTTAATTTAAAAACAATGTATATATGTATGTATATGTACGTTCGTACTTGTTTAAATTCAATTTACGAAAATATTATTATAAAAAATATACATAATACATTTATAACGATTTTGATTAAAAAGTTTCAATGTGCATAAAACCTACACTATTGTCTGTCCGTATGTCTATTTACAAAACTTCTACACCCTTGAAGATAGAAAGCTGAAAAATTCATATGCTAGATCTCTATAGAGAATATAAATCTCTATTAGAAACTTATTTCCGTAGAAGAAAATCTTTACCTATCTCCCCCACTCCAAGAGTTATAGTCCCTCAAAGACATTTTAAAATTTTGCAAACGCAGAAAAGTAGTGGCTGACTTCTTCGGCTGCAGCATATCGTATTTGAACTTTAAAAGAACAAATCATTAAAATTTACTGTTATCTAAAATCAGTTTTTTCCAAATTTTTGAGATCGTGCTTCCCATAGACTG
This sequence comes from Condylostylus longicornis, assembly GCF_029603195.1. NCBI lineage: Eukaryota > Metazoa > Arthropoda > Insecta > Diptera > Dolichopodidae > Condylostylus > Condylostylus longicornis. Next base: position 580,107 of record NW_026578011.1, read on the forward strand.
CAGGTTGTAGGAATCTGAAATTTTAGCAGCTTTTAGACACTAAAGCTGCTAAAATTTACACTTTCCAGAAAATATGAAAAAGAGAAAATGAATTAACTGCAATTTCTATGTACGTATGAAAATGAAACATTAATTTATACATAACATACTTCTTGTTATATGAGTATATATATAACAGTAAGTACGTATGCACTTATTCAATACAATGCATTTTTATCTATGCACTAACGAGTAAAAGCATACACCATATATATGTGAGTACATATCTATTAGATAAGGAGTTATAAATATTGAATCAGATATAATATATATGTATACATCCGTGGCACCAATATACATAATATTATGAAAATTCAATTCTACTTCCATAATGTTATATAAATGTTGTTCAATACAATGTCATAAAATCCAATGGTGGAAAGAGAACATCTGGGCAAAAGTTCTTTTAATAAATGAATCATAAGCAATAAAAAAAAGAGAAAACAAAATTAATTTCAAATACTGTTCATCGTTATTGAATTGTTCAATATTTTCACATGTCAGCGACCCTTTTCTCGGCATTTTTGTGCTTATGTGCATAAACATATGTACATACATACACTCACTATACTTTTAGTATTAAATGTACGTGCATACAATGCACATACACTCATATTTTTGAACTCGTATATTTTTATTTACGAGTATATGAGCATATTTTTGTTGATTAATCGATATTCCCAATTATATAACAAAATCATTATAAAAATTAAGAGTTGATTTTAAATTGAATCGACGTACTGCTTTCTTTTTTATTTTTTTAGAAAGTGTAATTCTTTGATTAGTAAATGAATTCTGTTTAATATATATAATATAATAAATATTAAGTTATTTAAAAAAAAATAATGACAGATACTATGAAGTATATACTTAAACTATATTACATACATATATGAAAACAAAAAGCAAACAAAAGCAGAAAGAAATGGAAAGTATTGATTTTTTCAACATATCTACACATATCACCAAGGATAGATTTTTTATTCTTAAATTTTATTACATATGTATTACTTCTTCAGTTTTTGGCTATTTACGTAATAAAATTTAAACTGTTAAAAAAATATGGTTAGACATTGAACGGTAAAAATTATAAAACACCTAATTTTTTGACATACACAACAAATGCATTGTAATTTTTTTTTTAAATTAGTAACATTATATTAGAAAAGAAAAGCTTATTTTATACTTAATGTACATATGTAAGTACATAGAAAGTATGTACATATATTATGTAGGTTTGAAAAACTTAAAATTACTTTAGAACATTTACGCAAGTTTTACATTATTTCCAAAATCTTTTATAGAAAATATAGTGAATATAAATACTTACATATAAAAAATTAGCCAGGTACGAATTTCATATAAATTATTAATTAAAATAAAAACACAATTCTTCTTTCAATTTGCTTTAATAAAAGTACAATTAACATAAACAATATATACCCCAGGCAACATATAAATAATGTATGTAAATACCGCATAAATGTAAACTGTGTAAAGTACGGTACATATCTTTTAAATTTTTAAAATCTTTTCAACAAAATATCAAAATGAGAAAGAAAAAACACTATATTTTACATTATCAAAATGCATTAACTTATTCTTGGAAAATTTTAATAGTAAAAAAATTTGATACACGCCCTTAAATAATAATAATCTCTCAATAATTTAGTTTAGAAGGGAGCTATAAATTGAATTTATTACTATATATTGCACAAAAATAGCAAAACAATTTTTTAAATATATGTATACTACATTTTCTTTTAATAATATTATTTATGTAAATATTATTGTATATAAAGTATGCAATTAAAATTTTAAAAAATATTCGCTTCTGTTTTTCTTTTTTTATAATTTTTTTTATTATTATTTGAAATGAAAAAGTAACTTCTTTATTGAAACACTCGTTCTTAAGTACAATAATCTGAAAGTAAAAATGTCAAATATTTTAATAACAGTGTTTTAATAATTAAACAAAGTTCGGATGTTGAAATCATGCGTATAAAATTTTATTTGAATCGACTACTCTGACAACTAACGGTGATTGCGGAAAACTTTATTAATTTTATTTTATACCATTGTGATCTCGTATTTCTTTCAAATCAACTTGCTAGATTACGGATTATTATTTTCATTTTAAGAATTTTCCTATTTAATTAATTATATGAATATGTAATACATATAAATCAATACATTAAAATTTTAATAGTTAAAAAATTAAATGGCACTACGCTAAATTAATTGCGTTCATCAATTTCTTATAAATGAATTAACTGGGCACAGGCATTCATGCATAAAACTCATACAAAATCCATATATCTTTTACTCTTCAATATGAAATTGAAACACATTTTCAACTTTGGCGCCTACTTACTTAAAGTTATCATACCAAAACTTAAAGTTATCATACTATACAACATACATACATTGCACAAAAATACTTTTTTTATAGGTTTACAAACCACTACCGAATGTCATTTCCCAATCGAAGGTTATCAAAGTTCAGTAATGAAATATTTACTTTTTCATTGTTTTTCTTATTTCATTGACGAAAACCGGAATAAAGAGTCTCGTGTTTTATGACTGTTTAGACAAAAGTAACAACTATCTCATAAAAGTTTTTAAAAATACAATATAAAAAATTGGAATATAATTATCAAAATGCCATTAGAAGCGAAAATTGGTCCATCTATTTTAAATGCAGATTTGTGTCAACTTGAAGTTGAATCTCAAAAGTTAATATCGAATGGAGCTGATTATTTACATTTAGATGTGATGGATGGTCATTTCGTCCCAAATGTAAAAAAATAGTTTAGTTATCAAACATTTTCAAAATGTTTTCATTTGATTTTTGCAGTTAACGTTTGGACATCCTGTTGTTAAATGTTTAAGAAATAAAATCAAAGATGTATTTTTTGAAACTCATATGATGGTGTCAAATCCCAATCAATGGATAGAACCAATGGCTGATGCTGGAGTAGATCAAGTATAAAATTTTTAAACCATGTAAATATTTAAAACTACTTCTAGACTTATTTTTTAGTATACATTCCATTATGAAGCTCTGAATGAAAAAGAAAGTATTCCAGATGTATGTCGGAAAATTCGTGAGAACGGAATGAAAGTTGGAATCGGTTTAAAACCTAAAACTCCAGTCAATGTTATAGAGGAATTTATACCATTAGTTGATCTAGTATTAATTATGACCGTTGAACCGGGATTCGGTGGTCAAGCATTTATGGAAGGCATGATGCAGAAAGTCAAGTGGTTGAGAGATAATTATCCAGAGTTAAATATTGAAGTTGATGGTGGAGTTGGACCTAAAACTATCAGTTCTTGTGCAGAAGCTGGAGCCAATTGGATTGTTTCAGGTACAGGAATTATTCAGGCCCCTAATCAAAAACAAGTTATAAGAGAATTGAAAACAGCTGTTGAGAGTTCTTTCAAAAAATTATATCGATGAAATTTTTTTTTAACCTATAACAGACATCAACAACGCTGAAAGATTTGCAAATTGGTTTGAAGTTAATATAGAATAGTATATGTATTGTATACATATAATATTATAAAGTATGGGTTAAATATTTGATATTTTGAATCGGCGTGGTTTAGTTTCTATTTAACCATTGTTTAATTTAATTTGTAGTTGTAAATTAAAGCTTTTTGAAAATTGTAGAAGATAAATTTTTATTACTTTTTCAATACAGATAGATTTTTATAAAGTTGTTTAAAAATGTTTTAATATTAAAATCCTGTAAATGATTAGTCTTTTTAATTTTTAAATGTAAAATATTTCAACAAAGAAACTACATACATATAACAAAGTATGGTTTTAAGTGCGAAAAAATTCGTCCATTCATCACTGTGCTGAGTTTTTATTAAAAAAAGAGAAAATTTAGCAAATTTTATTAGCTTGTTTTGTTTATTAAATTCGTCTTTGTAACATTCCTCACTCGTATTTAAAATTCCAATTAAGAGTTTATTTAGAAAGTATACTTTCTTCCAAAGTGGTTGCGGTTGTTAATTTCCGATCCATGCTAAATAATAAAATATAAAATTATTTTAACAACTCGAAAATTGTTTCGTTTAATAATACCTTGCAAAACCATTTGCTATTTCTTGAACTCGATCAGGATGACAAACAATTGCTGTTTTAGCGTTTTTGGAAAACAAAGGGGATACATATTTTGCCCCAATGGTTTTTAATTGTTCCATCTTTATTTTACTTACTTCCTACAAATAATAAAAAATTAATTTTGTGAAATCGAAAAAGATAAGAAGTATTTACTCTAACTAAATGGCGATTGTGATTGGAATCTACCATTTTATAACCACAAAGAATACCCTGTGTTACTAAGTTTCCAATACTATGTTCTCTTTCAATCAATTCAAATATTAAAGAGCTTCGAGCTGATTCAAATAAATTTTCATCCCAAACTTCAGCCGAAGATAAATGATTTTCGATAATTGATTTAGCTTCTTTAAACGCTGCTACAACGTTTGACGCACGATATAGAGACAAAGAAAGAACACCTTCTTGAGGTCGAGGAATCAAAGTGTAGCAATATGCAAAACCTTGCCCACGAATTTGACGCCACAATGGTCCCTCTAATTGTGTCAAATATTGCAAGTACAGCATCAAAGCTGGCAAGTCTGGATCATTGAAATTTTTTATGCTTGGAATGGAATGAAATAAAAATGCACTCTCTACACAACCCATCCCAACAACAGTTCCTTGCATATCAGGATAAATTCCATCAGATTTAATAATTTTCCAATCGGGAATTACTATTAACCTTTAAAATTAATATAAAGATTATTTTTTAGTAATGCTTTTTGTGCGTTTACTTACTCTTTCTTATTTACACCCTTGCCCTCTCTTAAAATATTTTTCCAAGGTTCTGACAAATTGTGTTTATTTTTAGAATGCATTTTAACATTCGCAGCAATATGTATTGAAAGATTTTCTGGTTTTAATAATTCACTCCTAACTTTTGCAATGTCAGCTATAATTCTTTCGACATCTTGCGATTTATCAAGATACTCTATAATTTCTCCCAAAAATTTCTGTTGTTTTAATACAGAACTTTTTTTAACATTGCTTTCTAAAAAAAATTGAATTTAAAAAAAGGTCTTTAAATAAATAGAGAAGAGTACCCTCATCATAATACATGGCTTTCAACAAGTCTTTGGCAATGGTGTGGCCTTTACGTTTTGCTTGAGACACATTATTGAACATTTTTGAGGCACATACTTTTATTCGATCAGCTGGAAATTCCGTTGAATGTAGTAAATCAATTACCCATTCAACACCTTTTTCATACTTCTTTGAATCCACTTGAATTGACAGTGTGGCTACATGAGAAAATACACCTACTGAAAATCCGCACCCCTCCAAACCGAGCGTTGTGCTGCTATCAATAGTGTCTCTTTCCAAAGCTGCAACGACTTCCTCATAAGGAATGAGAGTGCCATTACGACGAACTGGTGACTCTAAAAGCATTTCCAATAACAAGAGTAAGTATGAACGATATTTTGGTTCCAACCCACTCGTATTCATTGTTATAGTTATCTAAGAAACGCATAAATGGTGTACTCATTACGAGAAATTTGTTAAAAACTTACGTAAATAAAATTTGTATTAATATCGTAAACTTCACTGTAGACTGGAATATCGGAGAAGTTAAAACAAGAAATTGATTCAGTGTTAGAGGCCTTATAAATTTTTAGCTCATGAAAATTTATTCCGTCAATAGAAGGTACAGGAACATGCGTAAGCATTTCTGGTGGTGGTGGTATCTAAACGAAAGGTATAAAATCAAATAAAATGGAATAAGTTTAAATGCTTATATATTTCACTTCATTTTCATCCATTGCTTTTTGTAGCTTTTCCCCTTTTTCATTTAAACCAACTTGTCCCAAAGCTACTCTTTGTTTCTCTATTCTATCCAGTTCTTCTTTCGACATTCTATTATTTTCCTCAATGCTTGGAAATGCTCTGACACAAATAAAACTGCCCTGAAATTTAGAAAATTTAATTTTTAAAATATGAAAATTTAATTTTTAAAATACATATGAAAATTTAATTTTTAAAATATGAAAATTTAATATTTAAATATTTTTCAGATTAATATTACTAACAGAAAATAAATACTCTTTGATTAAAGTGATCCAATAATTCTCATCCATTTCTAAAAACGCTTCAAAAAATTTATTAGGATTCAATCGGTCACAAAACTAAAACAAAGAAATTAAAGCTTCTAGTCATATAAACACAAAAATCCTTTTTACATCATTATCATTAGTTCCATATAAAGCATCGCCTATTACCAAATAAGCTGCAGTATCATGCGGTTCATTTTCCAAATTACTCAAATTTTCTAAAATTAGACGATCAAGAATAGATTTCATTCTGGACATATCAACTTTTTCTTCCCCTTAAAAATCAAATATCATTCAAGTAGTCAAATTGTTGTTGTATTTATTTTTCTTACCAACCAAAAATTTTTTCAAAGTCTCTTTGAGTTTGCTTAAAACTAAATCAATTTTTTCAATCGGAACATTATCAAAAATGAAAACTAATAATGATTCATAATTTTCTAGCAAACTATGAGATACTTTGCTGGCAAAGGGATCATCAATTTCTACGAACTCTCTTTGCAATGGACTTACAGGAGTATCACTTAAATATCTAAGCAATACGTTGCATGCCATCAGTTTTTTATATTCATGAATGCAGTTTGGTCCTCGATAGCCAATGTAAACCAACCCACAGTCTTCTTCATCCGATGGATACAAAATTTTGATATCGTGAGATTCAGTCAAAGGTGCCACCGGAGTTTGCCATGGTTTCTCAAACTTCGGCAGCTTTCCTTTCCCAATAATTTTCTGCTCCACCGGCTCTAAAGCTTCAAATACTTTTTCAGGTTTCACTTTTCCAGCTATTATCAAAGTTAAATTTTCCGGGCGATAAAACTTGGCATGATATTTTTTAATCTGAAATTAATATAAAATGTCAAGAATATTGATCTTGAAAATCGTATAGGTATTTTATATTTGTAAAATAATTGATTTTCAAAATGTAAAAAATAACTTTTATGTATGTACTTTATCATTATTACAACTTGTCCTCAAATTTTTCATTATTCCTCCAGTTTCTGCACTATAACCTGAACTAGGATATGCCAGACGAAGCATTTGTAAATTTGCTCGCGATTCACCAGTATTTTCACGACCTTGCATTTCACAGTAAACCACGCCACCATCTTCTCCCTCCCCAGAAATATGATGAACCTCAGTAATAAATCCAGAATCCTTAAAAAATTGCTTATTTACATGTTTTAATTTGAAAAGTAATCAAATAAGCCTACTGATAATATTGGATACAAAACATGGTCGAGGTATATAGGCATTAATGTTAAAAACCCATCACTACCTGCCGTAGTCATGGTATAACAGGTGTGATCTGTATCAGTCCATGCATTCGTTCCTGAAGCTAAACAACGGTTTGCTAATAAGTCTAAAACACCCTTATAGGGATATTTTTCAGACCCCAGAAATATAAGATGTTCTAAGGTGTGCGGCAGTCCATCATCATCATGAGCTTCAGTTGCTGAAATGTGTCTTTTTATGATAGATATACAACGCAAAATCTAAACAATTTTTTATAAACCTTACCTAATGTGTAATAACCATTTACCACAGGACCATCAACATCACAGATCACTACTTTTAATCCAGTTTGCTCTGATTTGTATTTCTGAGCGTCGATATAGCCATTTATTTTCGTATTTGTCACCAATTTAAATGAACTCATACTATATTTCTCTGAAAAAATGTCTTAGTACTCCTTCTATTAAAAAAGTTAACTTTAAGCTAATAAATAAAAGTTTAACCCCACCGGTTTCAGGTTAAAGAATGAAACATTCTTATTAATTTGTGCAGAATTTTGCAATGTCACTGTCAAGTTTTTTTTGGGAGTTGCCATGGATGTACTATAAAATATGGTTAGCTACTTTTATATTCTTTTCGTAGAGAAAAAGTGATGCTAAAATATAAAAAGTCACAGTGTCTTTGGCAAGTTAAAATGAAAATATTAAAATAGAGAATAAAAGTTATGAGAAATTGAAAAAAAACTTCAATTTAAAATAAAATGGTTAAAAAATTGTAAAAAATTAAATACTTAACATAAAAGAAAAAACTACGGCGGGCTAGTCACCTACCTAGTTAAAACTGTATGACGCTACGGAGCTAGGGCATGATATCACGCACTAGCCCTATGCTTCTCCTAGAAGTGAACAAAGTAACAAAAAAAACTTTTGTTATGGCCACACTTTTTTAATTTAAAAAAGTAAGCAAAACAAACCACTTTTTCACTTACCCAGCATTTACACGTACAAGTTACTTGCAAGAAAGTTGCAATACATACAAAAATTTTACTAACACATTGAAATATTTCTACTTGCTTGTTTACTTGCAGTTCAACTTGCAAGAAAATTTTGTTGCCAGTAATTTGAGCAAGTAATTTGACATATTGAGAAATTCACAAAAAAAAATTTGTTGTTTTGATTTTTTTTTTTTTTAATTTAAAATTTTTGAATTTTTCTTTGAAAAAATTAAACTTAGCAAACTTATGGTTTCTAAAATTTATAAACAATTATATATATTGCTAGTTGTTTTCTTCTCAAAGACATTTTCAAAAATTAACTTGCTAAACGCCTACGTCATAATAGCAAGTAATTTGACATTTGGAAAAACTAATTGACAATTAATATTATACAAACTTGCTTGCAAGTAACTTGTATGTGTAAATGCTGGGTTACGTATATTTTTTTTATTTAATGAACTTTTTTAAACAATTATATTTATTTCCTAAAACAAAATAATTTTTTTTTTAAACTTTGACAAATTGTCTAAATTTTTTTTATTAAATTACTTAATACACAAAATACATCAGTTCTAATAAAACTTTAATAATTTTGCTTATACATTTTGTGTGAAATTTGGCATAAAAAATTTCACACAAAAAATTCTACGAGGGGAAAATGTTATTACTTTTGGGTTTACGCTGGCAACAACTTTTCATGTTGCAGCATATAAATCATATTCTATGCTGGCTTCAAAAAATTTCTGCCAATCTCTGTCCATATGGTATAATATGTCCTTAGGAGCTACCATTCTAAAAAATTGAGAATATAGCGAGAACTGCGCTATATTTGTGTTCAAGTTTTTTCATAAACATTGCTAAACGATCACAAAAATATTTTAATTATCATGGCTAGCGTAGTTAAATCAGCTGCACTTTTTTTTTACTAGCTTTTACAGTTTTTTTAGGAATTCGTTTGTTAATTGATGTATTTAAACATAACAAAATTTCTTTTTGTTTTCGTTTTCTTTTTTAGTTTTTCTTAATCTTTTTTTTCCTTAAATAGAATTTTCCACTATTTGGTTCAAAATAAATAAATTTTTTTTGTTAAGGACATTTTTTGTTCATGAACATAATACTGCAAATTCAAAACAGCAAAAGTTTTTATACAACTGTTGAAAATATATTGCGTATGTATTATTGTTTCGCAGTATTGTGTTTATTAGTTCGCAGTATTGGTACTTCTTAGATTACATGATCGAATGATGAATATAAAATTGTTTCTATATAAAACATTGATGTTTTATAATATTAATAAAATTTTTATTAACTTTATTTTAAGTCGTGTATTCTAGACTAAAAAATATAGCACCAAATTTTTTTTCATTCACTGTTATACCATTTTTTACTCTCAATTCTCTCAGATATGTTGCCTGACATGGCGATACAAAAAAATGCGGAAAAAACTCGAAAAATACATTTAATCAAAATTATAGTTAAAATTTTGAGTTGCAATTTGAGTTTTTGATATGTTGTTCAAAAAACTCTAAACTCCATTTTAGTATGAAAATTTTTAGATTTTAGTCAACTTTTCATATGAAAAATTCGAAATAAAAATAGGCAAAAATCATAATTTTTCCAAACAAACATGCATAAAATTTTTAATTGTTTTATACTTAATCTATTCCGATTATCAGACCATTGTTTATAAAGAAGACTTTTATTTCCTTTAAAAACGTCAAACTGTCAAATGTTTGACTATAAACGGCAAACACAGTTTTTTTTTTGAAACAAAAATCAGAAATAAATGAAGGAGTTTTTCTCTCTTGTCAAAAAAAAAAAGATTTTAAAAAAGGTTTTTGGAAAAAAGTAAAGTAAATGAAATGTAAAGCGATGAAAAGTAAACACTTACACTTAAAAGCGTGCGAATGGCAACCCTGTATCAAAAGTGTATTATATAAAGTACATAATTCCGAAGTTGTAAAAATAATGTGAAAGTTTGTTTACATACATATTTTAAAAACTATCTAAAATTCTAAAGAAACAAAAAATTTTGCTTTGAGAAACTTTATTTAAACCTTTGAATGCGAAAAATAGTTTATATAGCAAATACCATGTCGAAAAGCAAAAAATCTTCAAAGAAATTAGACATACCGCAAACCGTAGGAATATCTAAAACTGAACCAATTCAAATGGATAAGCAAGGAAACATCGTTATTAAAATTTTAGCAAAACCCGGTGCAAAACAAAATTCTATAACAAATATATCAGATGAAGGAGTAGGAGTACAAATCTCAGCACCACCTGTTGAAGGCGAGGCGAACACTGGTCAGTATAAAATAACTCAACTGTTGTACTAACATACTCAGCTTCTAAATATAAAAAGATATCAATATTGTTTAATGTACTTTCATCAGTACTGTTCATACATATGCATTTTATTCATTATAGAACTGGTTAAATATTTATCTTCAATTCTTGGATTAAGAAAAAGTGACGTAACGCTGGATAAAGGATCAAAATCTCGTCAAAAAACGATTCTAATTTTTAAAGGGATCACTACAGTAGATAATGTTAAAACTTGTTTACAAAAAGAATGTGGTTAAATACATAGGTGTACGTGTAAATTGAATTTTAGTTTAGAAAATTTGCAAATGTGAACATGAACGTAATTGATAAAACTTAGTTTTTTTTAATAATTAATTTATTGTAATAAAATAGCTTAAATAAAATATACATCATATGTATCTTTACAAAATCTAAATTTTTAATCTAAGGTTTTATACCGTATTTTCTTAAAATTTCAACGATTTCATCCGCCATAATACCTCTACGAATTATTTTATATTTATCTGGAACTGATAAATCAATAACTGTTGAAGCAGATCTGGACGTTTCGTCAAGGCTCAAAATTCCACCATCGAAAATTCCGCCTAAGCTAGGCCATATACTTGCAAATTCCTGAATATTAAGGCTACTTGGTTCACTCGATAAATTAGCACTTGTTAATGCTATCGGAAATTCTAATTTACTGCATAAATTTTGTATAAATTTAAGCTTTGGTATTCTAATGCCAATTTTATTTATTCCTGGATTTAAAAATGGTGAACTAAGCTTTTTTGTTTTTTCTAATACTATAGTAATTGGACCTGGTAGCAATTCGTTTAATAAATTTTCCGGTAAGTGTTCCGCTTTGCCATAATATTTTACATTTTGTAAATTGGCAACACAAATTGCGACAGGTTTTAATTTATCTCTACCTTTAATATTATATAATTTCTTTATTGCTACCGAATCATTAGCATTACAAGCTAATCCGTAAACTGTATCTGTTGGCACTGCTATCACTTGCCCCATGTTTAGAATTTCGGTAGCTTTTTCTATTGAATTTTCTGTTTCGGAAACAAAAATTTTTTGTAACGTCATTTTAGAATAAAAGTTTAATTTAGAATTTTTGAAAATTGTACATGCAACGAAATCTTTTAATCTGATCATTGACTATAAATATAGAAATAATGCAAAATTTAATCTCTCCAATTATGCCCACACTGTTGATTACAGCATTTATAAAATGTAGTCATAGGTTCATCAGCAGAACGTGTTTGCATTTGCATGAAATAAGCTTTCTTATGAAAACAGGCCGGGCACTCAGCATCAGTCGAATCAACGTTCTCCCAAGCAGCTGAACCGCCCATTACATGGTCAACTTCCTGAAATTCCATTGAATTTTATTAGTGAAATTATAAATTTCAATTTTTACTTAATATTACCTTCAGTTTAGGATAAGTTTTTGTTGATATTTTCTTTTTAATTTTGCAAATGTATGGACAAGTATTACAAGAGAATCTAAGTCCGTAGTTATCTTCAGCAATTAATAATAAATTACCACAAGTCGGGCAAAACAACATAATTCATATTATTAATAATTTAAAATTTTCATTTTTCAATTAATTATTAATATCATAAAATTATGCTATACTATTAAAATAAAATTTTGTAATAAATTTTCAACTTTGTACGTAATGATTCTATGGAACTAGTTTATTTAACCTTAATTTATTTATACTAAAAAACATGATGAAAATGGGTTAACGGTCACTTTCCAGAAAAATAGCATTCGTTGCTTTCATCGTTTGACGCTCACTTCCCATAAAAATACCATACAACCCATTAAAATTAATTTGCTGTGTGGTATTATTGTGAGGAGTCACCGTCAATGCTTTTACTATGCAACTCATTAAAATTAAGCAACTCATTAAAATCGTCAATCTTTTGATTGCTCAGGTGAATGGTATTTTTACGGAAAGAAACTGTCAATCAATCGATTGCCGAATTGATGATCACTTCCCACAAAAATACCATTCAGAAACTTAATTTTAGTGGGCTGAATTATATTTTTGTGGGAAGTGACCGTCAATCAATATTAATGTGCTGATTGGTATTTTTATGAGAAATGACCGTCAATCTTACGCAACCCCATTTTCTTGCACAAATTCATATATAAATTGATATGTCAAAACTAAAGAATTGTCAAATAAGTTGCTTACTCAAATTATTAAATAAAAGTTTGCTTTGCTTTTCCCCTAAAATAATAAATTTTATAAGCAATTAAAAATTTAAAATAAAATTTACGAGATTTAATAAAAATATTTTCATTGAAATGTAAATAGCATTAAAAAAATAAAAATTGAGGAAAAATAATAAGTTCATATTATATTCAATGGATTTATATTGTACGAGTTTCTAATTAATAAAATTGTAAGGTATGCTTTTTTGATGCGTTCATTTTGAAGTTTCATATAAAAACAAGAAGAATTTGAGCAACTGCTCTAAATTCTTTGATATTATTAAGAATAGTGTTACATTTCTATTATATTTTCGACAAAAATAAATTTTAGTCGGTGCCTAATTTTAAAGAAATCATTTTCATATACTTGGGTAATATACTAAGCCGAATTTCTGCAATAATGTTAAAATTGACCTTGAAACTGTAATGATGCCAAATCTATTGTACGGTATGGACAATTAGTTAAAAATAAAATTGCTCTGTTCACAACATTATTAACTTATGTAGTATTTATCTATGAATTTTTAATTTTCATAATTTGTGTGCATACACATACGAAGGTATATAATAATACGAATTTGTTTTTTTTGGCGCGATGCATAAACAAACTAAAAATTCAAATTGAACTTTAAAAATTTGATAACCTTTTGCTTTCATGATTGTTGAAACTTGAAATAATTTCCTTTCATTAGTTTGACTTTTAAAAAGTCAAACTAATGAAAGGAAACAGCATCAAACTTAAAAAATAGATTCATGAATACTACCCTTCCTTCCAAATGACTTAGCATATAATTATATTAAACTATTTTATATAACTGTTTATTATAATTTTTAGACTTTGAGTATCAGTATTTTGTAACAGAATGGAGGAAAATGTAAAAATGGAAAACCTTGATCCAACTTTTATATCAAGGAATTTTTTAAATTATCGTACAAAAAATGAAGAAAATTCATCAAAATTTAATGAGATGAAAGAGGATGAAAAGTTTTTCCTATTTCATGAAAACTGTGTTAACACAACTGGAGCAGATAGTGCATATCAATCAGCTTATAGTAATTTGTCAACTCCGACTTCTATATTAAGTTCATCACAATTTTCTACATACTCATCATCAATTACCCAATCGTTTAATTCAACAAAAAACTCATACAAATCTCAATCGAATATTTTTGAAGATAAATTTGGGAGTTCAATTAGCAAAAATGACTTATTGACTTTGACACCAGTAACACAAAATGCAAAACGTATATCTGCGTTCCATATAACAACACCGAGAAGTGATTCACATTTAAGTTGCATTACCAAACGACCATCTAATTATTCTCTTGTTGAATTTCAAAGCACACCCAAAAAACTAAAATCATCTAATTGTGATATATATTCCACTCCACAAAAGCATAAAAAGGAAAAAGGTAACCTCTTTAAAAGATTACATTCAGCACCAGACTTCGAAAATAATTCAAAAGATGATGATATTAAGTCATGGAAAACGCCAGCTCAATCAACACCTAAAAGAAATCCTTTACAGCCTATTCAACAAAGAGGCAGTAGTACACCGAAAAATACGCCAATAAATACATTAAAACGAAATTTGCTTACGACACCATTAAACAAAATTAACGAAAACTCTTTGAATGATCTACTAAATTGTTCGAATGACGCTTTTGAATCAATTTTAAATTCGGATGCTTTAAATTCACCCAGGAAAACAAAGCTTGTTACTGTTAAAAGACTTAACAATGTCCTAAGTGATGAAAATAATTTAATAAATTGGTAAGATATTGTTTTAATATATGAATAAGATTTCAAAACTTAAAATTAATTTTAGTGCACTAGAAATAAATAAGAAAGCTTCATGTAAAACGTTTCGTCGATTCTTAAAATTTAGCAGTCAAAACAATTCGTTATCTATTTTAAACGACGATAAATCAATATTAGAAAATGAAAACGTTCAAGCTTTTGCAGTCATGCCGAACAAACGAAAAACTCATCCGGCAATCCATTCCGTCATTCAAGATCGGTTAAAGGCTAAAAAACGTATAAATGCAGAACGATTAGCTGAATTAAATGGGAAAAACTTAGAAGTAAATTTTGAAAAAAGTAAAAATACACCTGATCAACTTTGCCAGTCGAATAAAAATGAGATCGTGAATAACATTTCATTTCAAAATAATTCAATCGATAATTCAAAAAAGATCGATATTAATTCAAGCCCTAAATGTATGAAAATTAAGTTGAAAAATTTCATAACTGAAACTCCAGTAAATTCAACACAAAATATAAACATGGATATAACACCACCTTGTAATGAATCTAAGAATATTGTAATTTCGAATATTGAAAGTTGTGATATGGATGTAAGCCCAATTGAAACTAATTTTCAATTTAAAAAATTAGGTGAAACTGATCTTATGAATGAAACAAAATTACACTTAATTGAGGAGAACTCTTTAGATGATTTCATGCCACTGACGCCACCTTTAAATAAATTTGGGAAAGATGACGATTTTATCTATTTGGAAAACAGTGCAGAAAATGGTGAATTGGAAAAATCTTCCCTAACAACACCCCCCCGCACGTCAATCAGATCAACTTCAACTTCATCACAAAAATGTTCTTTATTTTCGATTGATAAAGAAAGATTTGAAATATTATATCCGACAATACCAGAAACTCCTAAAAAAAAATTCAAAAATAATAGTCCGAAAAAATCACCAAAAAAAAACAAAAAAATTATAATAAAATCTAAACCACATACAAATAGAATCTTTTATAATGGTTGTACATATTTAAATATAATTGGAAAACTAGAATTGTACACAATTGTATTAGAAAAAATTTTTTATTATTTATCTGATGAGGATTTGTTAAATTTATCAATGACAACAAAAGTTTATCGTAGAATTCTTCATGATAATTATAAAACGAATCTAAGATTAATTAAATTTATAAGAGATTATAAGGTACGTAAAGAGAACTATTGCAAGCAATCTCATTTTGATAATATAAACAGTTGTAATGATAATATAAACAATTACAATAATAATTACAATAAAATCAAGCCATTCACATTGCACAATGAAAAACTGCTATCTAAACGAGACTCTAAAAATAATTTAGTACACGATAAATCTTTAAATAAATCGCCTACTGCAAGTCCTTCAAAGCGCAAATTCCACGAATATCAAAAGGTAAAAATAATTTTTTACTTGGACTTAATTTAAAAAAATTTTATTTGTTCTTTTTATTTTAAGATAATTAAAAATCTTTCAAATAACGAAAATATGGGAAAATGTCCACGCTGTGCGATGGCAAGTTATATTATAAATCAACCACCTTTAGATTCATTTCCAGAATTGGATGCATCAATACTTAATAATAGGGAAATAAAATTCAAAAACATCAATAATGATACAGTAAGAAATGAATTTGAAAACATTTTTAATCTGAACATTAATGTAGATAAATTTCAGTTAAAATCGATACAATCACAGCAAAAACAACAATATTTTTTTCAAACAATAGATGAGGAAAATAAAAATCTAACAACAGATTTATTAAGAAGATCTAGTTTAAAAACACATTCTGTTACACAAAATTCGAATAATGAAAAAATGAAATTAAAAAAAGCATTTTCTGTTGATTCGTGGCAAGGACAATTAAGAAAAAATCGTTTATTACAGGAAATATCAAAATTTCAACCATATGGCGAATGCACATCAATTAAATGTAAATTTAAATATTGTTTAGAATGTTTCTGTGATTATCATCCCATGGAAAAATGTAAATTAACAGCATCAGTTTCACCGTCAAAGGAGGATGTGCAAAATGGTATTTTAGAAATAATGAAATCACCAAAAAGAAACAATTCTGGAATAAATTATAAATCTAGTGGATCACGTAATTTAAATATGAAAAGAAAATCTTTAAAACGTTTATGCTTTAATTAGAATAAATTTCTTTATTATATTTTTATCTTATGTTTACATTAGATCTTAAATTTAGTATAAATGAAGTATTTTTTTTCTCATTTTTTTTTTTATTTTTTTTAAAATCACCTCATATTTGAATTTCAGAAATTTAAATTTTTGAAATAAAATTTAAATTCAGATAAATTTTTCCATAATTTCAAAACACAAAAATAAAATACGAATATTTTTTTAAATGTATTTTAAATTATTATATTTTTTTAATATTATAAAGGCGAGAACAGTTTTGTCGTTTTAAGAATTTTAATAATTAAGAAATTTTTATATTTCGTGTATATTTATTTTATATGTAAGTCGATGTATATGAATATTTATCAGCTCTCATTACTTTTAGTTAAAATTATTTTCAATTAAATAAAATATAAAATAGGAATCTTTGTAATGTGTTTAGGAATTTTCGTACAAATTTAAAAGAAACAAATAATATCAAAAAATATATTATTTTCATTTCTTGTATTTATTTTTGTATTAATTTTTATTATATGTATGGCTATTATGAATTATTTGTTTTAAATATTTATTCAAATTTTAATATTCCATTTTTCATTAGTTTGTAGTTTTTTTAAAGTTTTTTTTTTTAACCTTTTTTTACTGAATAAAAAATTCATTATTTTTTTTTTAATTAACTAAATTTAATAATCGAGAATTATAATTTTAGATGTATTATTGTAATGCTCTCTTATAAATTTATACAAAAATATTATTATCTAATAAATTTTGGTTGTTTTCTATTCAATATTTTTTCAAAAAAAATTTTAATATTTATTTTTTCTAAAATTTAAACTCAGGCAAAAGTTCAAGAAATTTTGAGGACAAAATTTTTAACTTCTGTTAATCAATACGTTGCAAGTCATATTTTCGATTTATGTATTTAGTATAAAACGTTTTAATTAAAAATAAACCTACTTTTCTTTTAAAATTTACATTTATTTATATAAAGATAGTATATAACGTAAACTATTTACAATGTAACTTCTTCTATAAATATTGTCTGTTATCAATGTTTTTTGGCCAATCTAAGTCGATGCCAATTACATCAAGAGCTATAATATCAACTGGTTGATTTATAATTGATGATATTGACGGATGGGTTCTACCAAATTCTCCATGGACAAGCTCTTTTATATAACAACCAGCCTGAGTCGTCAAATCTAAAATCAATATATTTTTCTTATCCTTACTAATTGTAGCTTGAACACTATGTACAATTTTAGGTCTCGTATGTAATGGTCTTCTATGAAGTACTCGTATAGGTGTTTTTTGTTGTGTGATAAAACCATTTGGCATGTTCAATTTTTTAAGAATTTCTATAGTCACGGGCGTGCCCAAAACGCATAAGGCGCGATAAATTTTTTTTTTATTTTCTTCACCACTTTTAATATGGATGAGTTCGTCACGGTTTACCATTTGCAAATTTATCACAGATATTTTCTTTGATTTTTCAATATTAAATTCCATTTGAGCAGCACTTCTTAAAGATAAATTGGTGACTTTTGAATCAGGAATTTCTAAAACAAATGGACGACCATTACCTAAACATCTTACATCAACGTCTTCTCTACCACTTGAAGAAAATATGATATTTGAATTTGATGTTCTAAAATTCAAGCAAAGTTATTAGAATTGAAAGAAAAAGTATTTAATTAAAAACGATAAATAAATAATAAGGAAAATACCCAAAATATTCCGAAATATTTTCGATTATAATTTCTTGTATACTTTCTTCTAAAACTCTTTGCCCATCAAGGATCCATGGCGAATGAGGTAAATTGCGGGATAATTTTCTATATCTTCCAGCCAAAAAAACTGTAGGGCCTGCAAATGAAATACTTTCCAGGTAAATCGCTTCAATCGGAATTTCTAATAAAACATTGAAATATTTCTGAAATTCATTTAATGACACCTTCGTTGGTGTAAAACATTTCTCTAATAAACCTCTTGTAGCCACAATTCGTTTTCGATGCTTCGAGGTCTTTTCGAGTTTCAATTCACAAATAAACTGACTCATTTTTTCAATTTCATCTTGTTCACTTTTATGGTTTAATGTAATATTTATCATTACGCCCAAATTACTACTGGTATCATAGGATTTACCAAGCGCCCGACAAATTCTTGGATTCATAATAAGTTTAATTGCTTCTTTTATAGGGACATCGGGTGGCTTTTCTCTTGATATTCTACTGGGGAACTTTTCGCAAAGTAATAACCAAATCTAACGAAAATAATAAAAATTATCTATCTAACTTTTACAAAAAAAATTAATGAAACCTACGGAAAGTTGTCTTATATAAAAAAGTGTCGGCAAACTAATTGCAGTTACCACTTTGTCGCATTGAAATTTATTAATTTCCGGACTTTTTGAAATGCTATCAATTACGGAATCCAAAAAGGAGTTAGAAAAAACATCAAAGCATACTGAACAAATATTGGGTTTGAATTTCTTTATATTTGATCCAATTGTTCCTGAGCTTTCAATTTTAAAAACAACTCCAAGCTAAAAATATATGATGATACAAAATTTGTTGTAAGAATTACATTTTGTTATCAACTTACATCTTTGAAAGTTCTTTCTATTTGTTCATATTCATCTCCACGTGCTTTTAAATAGCGCAAACAACAAATATTACAACAATTCAAAGTTTTTAGAAAATCATAAATTTCTTGATTTGTCATTTTTTGAAAAATATCTTAGAAAAAATACTTGAATTCAGCTTAATTGCTTGATTTTAGTTTAATTTTTACCTTTAATTTAATAATACTAAAAACTCTTTTTCTAATTAAACATAATTAGAGTAAAATAAATAATATAAGTATGTACAATTTAATATACATATGTATGTAAAATTTTATAGCCGTTTGACGTTTTCGATATTACACGTATTCTTATAGGATCAATACAGGACCCTTTTTAAAATCATAAATCTTTCACAACA